>NC_085140.1:19778359-20084430 GCF_024139115.2 Armigeres subalbatus
CCCAATCCCAGTGCCGTATAGCCTATGTAACAATGTAACAATAGCCATCGCTATGTTTACAGAGTAATAGAGTTTATTTTTGAGCTTGTTTGGAAGAATGTTTTATCTATCTATATTAGGGTGGCTCAAATTAGTATGGGAAAACGTTTTTCAATTTTTTTAACGGCCTATAGTTCTATTTGATGCCCTGATGCTCTGGACGAAATTTCAGCCAAATCGGTCAACGTTTGGGCGGTGCTAAACTCGTTGGAAGTTAATATGCAAAAATGTATGCAGAAACATCCAAAAACAGTGAATTACAGTTTGACGGCACAGCTTACGATGAAGAACTATGATACTCATTCAGATCTTGAAGAATTTAATACAGAATGTTATGCAGAAAACCGCGAGAAGATTAGAGTTTGCCCGGCTAAGTTATTAGCATTTCTCTGAAGTGGGGTTTGAACAAATTTCGTTTCTTTTACCTGGCTGGCTCGCTGTATCTACTGTCCGGTCGAGCGTGTTTGTGGGAACCTTAACACATTTTTTACGAGGCTTTAATTTAGGTGGTAACTATTAACTGCCTTTAGTATATAATAAAGTGACCAGATATATTTTGTGCCAGCGCGGGACGCAAAATTTTAGATCCTTGTTTTTATTCAGAAACGTGTTTAAGTCAAAACTTTAAAATTTGATAAATCCCTCTGGTACTCGGTTGGTCCTGGATCAACCACGCAATTAAAACCCTGTCGTGGATGAAAAGCTAGCTTTACTCGAATCTGTTTAACTTTTTACAACTGTGCGAGTTCCTGAAGATTAAACTTATTTGAACCGTTTGTTTGAGAAACTGCATATGTAACATTTTTTTCCAGTATGAGATTTTTATATATCCTGAATCCTTGTCCAAAAATACATATTAGCATTAGTATTAGCATTGTCACGGTGTAATTCGTAGATTGGACTAGTGATAGTCACGTTTTACTTTTGAGATCCTCATCAGATATCAAGAAGGGGAGTGATCCTTGATTCCAGTCTTAAGCAAAAATAACAAAAGCATGAGGATTACTACTCCTGGCCAGGCTCATCTTCACCGTAACTAGGGAGAGGAAGAAAGTGTTGATGTAGTATTTACTTAACGAGAGGCCACAGACTTAGCGACACCCTCATAAGTACCACGGAGTTGGATAATGAGGAAGGTAATCGCTGGGTCAGGATTTGCCTGTAGCTGGCAATGTAACCGTGGTAGATCTTACCCCGTAACACACCACGTAAAGGTGTCTACCTCGTCCAAAAATACATATTCTGGCAAAAAATATGAACAAACAAATTTTGTTCAGGAATGTATGAATTTTGATTCATTTGTTTGAGAATCTACATATGTGCACGCATTTTCAAGAGCAATCATGGAGTACTGCTTGCAGTTTTTCACTGGGAGTGCCCCAGGGTGTTGTGTTTTGCCACCGAAAAATTCGGTGCCAATTTGTTAAAATATAGTTTTTTGTTGTTTTCTCGAAATTGTGTAAAATGTATATAGGGTAACGGAGGTATTTTGGACCACTTTAGGAGATGGCCGAACATTTTTTCGAATAAAAGTTAGATTTTGTAATAATGCTTGATCAATTCCCCAAGCAACTAAAAAGTGGTGAAAGCTAGGTAGGATTTGTAGGTAAAAATGTTGTAAATACTACCGAAAGAGCCAAACTATCATAAATTCTGAAGATATGTTAATTTAAGATATGATTGATATGATATGTTAAGATATGATATGTTGATGATATGTTAAGATATGATTTAATTTTGGACCACCTGTTTTTATTTTGGACCACCCGAATAATTTTGTATTGCTTCCAAAATTATGTTACTATTAGATTAAATTAGTGATCTCCAGCATTTTGGCGTTTAAGTACTCGAAAGCTTAGAACAATATCTACCAGCTAAAGGTATAGAAACTAATATCAATGTCAGTACCATTCGGTACAGCTTCATCAACGCAAAACAAACGTGCATGTATGCACCTGGTCACTCCTACCCTGCTATATTTGTTATGTAGTTTGCCAGAGCTCTCCATTTGATATTAGTGGGTTGTCCGGTTCTACCTTACTCGCCGGAGACGAGCCAGCCTAGGGCTGAAAGTCTCCTTAATAAGGATACTAAAAAAATCTTTTTTACTCTTTGCACACTCTTTTACCAGATGTAGACTAAATAAATGAAATGAACACTCTTTTACCAAACAAAACATAATTGTATAACGCGGAACTCTGTTGCATTGGCAAGCAACACGGACGGAGAACTCTAGCAAAGATTGGATCTTGTCATGGAGTTTTCGTATGGAAATAATGAAAACAGTTACATGTTGGTTTAACAGACATTTTTCTGGGGCTTACATCAATGAACGGCAATTCATAAATGCATGAACAGTAATGTATGAATGGTTTGATACTAGAGAAACAAATGGTTGGTAAAAACAAAAGTTTAAGAGATCTAGAACTTAAAAAGAAGATATGTCGAAAATATGTTCGGTTCAGTGAAAAATGAACCTATTTTGGACATGCCTCAGAATACTTTTTTTAAACTTACAATGCCCGAAATGTGAAACTGCTTCAATTAGGTTTTAATAAGTCAACAACATCATTCACATGTTTTAAATCTATGTACAAATAAACTTACATCTTTTGAAAGTTGACTTCAATTTTACAATGTCGTCTTGCTTCTGGTTTAATCCAGCCGGAATGGGTAAATGCGTGAAAATATTCTTGAAAATTGCTATATTAGGTACCTTATGAATAGTTATTTTTTGCAATAAAATTTAAATGTTACATGTTTTATTTAGTTTTGTGGGATATAAATGAAAAAATCAGCTAGGTGGTCCAAAATACGAGCCCGGTCCAAAATACAGCCGTTACCCTATGCAGTTTCTCAAACAAATGATTCATTTGTAATGCTTACATGATTCATTTTGCTAACATTCAAATTGATCGTATTTTTTTTTTATCTATTGCATTTATTTGACAGGCTCAGGCGTGTATAACACTTAACGGAGCCGAGACTCTTTATGATATTTACAAACTATATCATTATTATTAACAGTTAGTAAGGGAAAGGGACATTGACCAAGATACTCGTGGCGACTCAAGGTTAGATTGCGTAATTTCAGGATGGACAGGGTTGGGATTTTGGTTTGGGGTATTACAGCTGCTCATCCGGGTATTTGACGTCAAAAACGTTGTATCGTAGCGTCGTGTTCGAGTTGTGGTTTGTCAGTGAGCATCTTCCGGATGGCCAGAGCTTCATGGTACATGGAACAATAAGACAGAGACAAGAAAAAAAAACTTGGAAAGAAAAAAAAAGAAATATTAGACTTTGATGTCAGACGAGCAAAGAAATGCATAGATAGCCTGCATATATACCACATCGCGATCCCCCAAAACACTTCTTACAACCTGTAGGGTTGTTAACCTCGGGCCACAAGGGTATCCAATAGTTGCTCTCTGGAGGCGTCGTTTTCCGAGCAATACCAAACTACGTGATCGATGTCATCGTAACCGGCTCCACACCTACATAGGTTGCTATCGACCAAGTTTATTCTATAGAGATGTGCGTTTAGTGAATAGTGATTGGACATAAGCCTCGACATCGTGCGAATGAAGCCTCGGCTCAAGTCCTCACCTCTGAACCACGCTCGCGCAGAAACTTTAGGAACTATGGAAAATAGCCACCGTCCAAGTTCATTGTGTGACCAAATCGTTTGCCAATTTTGAAGAGTACTCTGACGAACTAATGGGAAAAACTCGTTATTCGAGATTTGTCTATCATAAACTTCACCTTCCTGTGCGCCCACCTTTGCTAGCCTTCTCATTGCCATAGATTAGGCAATGGGATGGGACCCATACAAAGGTAATCTTGAATGATCTTTCGACCAAATCACGCATCTGCTCTCTTATGATTGTAAGAAAGTAAGATGCGACCGGAGTGCCTCGATAGAACTAAGACTATCCGAGAAGATGAAATAATGGTCTACGGGCTGATCGGAAATTATCCCCAAAGCGAAGTTAATTGCTGCCAGCTCAGCAACATAAACCGAACACGGTTCCTGAAGTTTTCGGAAGGTGGTTGAATTTACATTGAAGACACCGAAGCCAGTGGATCCGTTGATGCGAGAACCATCAGTGAAATATCTGTTGTTGCAATTGACATGTTCATATTTTTCGGAAAAAAATAGGGAGAATGGAAAGATTTCGAAGATGATCTGGAATTCCTTGAATTGCATGTTTCATGGACAGATCGTATTCAATGCAGGAACTGTCGTTGATGAAGTTAACTCGTGGTGGATTATAACATGGAAGACAAAGATCTGTCGATATGTAGTTGAGGTAGACCCTCAGGAATCTTGACTGACGAATCAGTTCAAGCATATTATCGAAATTTTCTAAGACAAGTGTGTTACTTGTCCCACATTTGATCAGTATTCTAAGTGAGAGCTCCCAGTAGCGGTGCTTTAAAGGAGTGACTCCAGCAAGCACCTCCAGGCTCATGTTATGCGTTGAATGCATACAGCCAAGAGCAATACGCAAACAACGATATTGAATTCGTTCCAATTTGATCAGGTGGCAATCAGCTGCTGAGAGGAAGCAGAAAGAGCCGTACTCTAAAACAGAGAGAATAGTCGTTCTATATAGTTTGATGAGATCTTCCGGGTGAGCGCCCCACCACGTTCCGGAGATAGAACGTAGAAAATGAATCCGTTTTCGGCATTTCTCTATCAAATAATCAATATGGGTTTTCCAGGTACACTTAGAATCAAACCAGACCCCAAGGTATTTTGAAGATAAAGATTGGTTGATGTCATCATTCAACAGCTTGAGTTTCAGTTGAGCAGGATACCGCTTCTTAGTAAACACAACCAATTGAGACTTTTGCGGAGAGAACTCGATCCCTAAATGTCTGGCCCAAACAGTCAGATTATTTAGGGAACTTTGCAATGGTCCTTGCAGGACTTCTGCACATGAACCTCTTAAAGAGATCACGGCATCATCTGCAAGTTGTCTGAGCGTGCATTGTCCTTCCAAACAATTGTCAATATCTTTAACATAGAAATGATAAAGCAAGGGACTTAAACATGATCCTTGGGGAAGGCCCATGTAGCTATTTCTGGAAGTTGTCAGAGTGCCGAGTGTAAAGTTCATTTGTTTTTCTGACAACAAATTGTACAAGAAATTATTCAAAATAACGGGTAATCCACTACTGTGCAGATTGTCTGACAGTACTTCTATGGAAACAGAATCAAAAGCGCCCTTAATATCCAAGAATACTGAAGCCAATTGCTCCTTTTGCGCATAGGCCAGCTGTATATCTGAAGAGAGCAACGCTAGACAATCATTTGTTCCTTTACCTTTTCGAAAACCGAACTGAGTATTTGATAGTAATGCATTTTGCTCGACCCAATGATCAATTCTTGAAAGAATCATTTTCTCCAATAATTTCCTCATGCACGATAGCATGGCAATCGGTCGGTATGAATTGTGATTAGACGCTGGTTTCAGGCTTTTGAATAGCTATTACTTTGACCTGTCTCCATTCTGGTGGCACAATGTTGTACTCCATGAAACAGTTGTACAGGTCAAGTAATCGTCTTTTGCGATATCTGGGAGGTTTTAAGAAGATTGAATTTGATGTTATCGCATCCCGGAGCAGAGTTATTTGATGAAAGAAGAGACATAGAAAGTTCCAGCATTGAGAATGGTCCACCCAAAGAACCGGGATCAGTGACTGATTCTCGAAATAGCGGTTCTGCTGGTACGGAATCTGGACAGACCTTTTTGCGAAGTTGAATATCCATCGATTGGAGTATTCTTCACTCTCGTTGGTGGAAGTGCGGTTCCGCATGTTGCGGGCCGTTTTCCAAAGTGTTGTCATTGAGGTTTCTCGTGATAGTCCCTCGACAAAACGTCGCCAGTAGCTACGTTTTTTCGCCTTGAGAAGATTTTTCAGCTTTCTTTCAAGCCTCAAGTACTTTTCAAATAGCTCAGACCTTCCGTGTTTACGAAAAGCCTTGAAGGCATCAGATTTCTCAGAATACAACTTAGTACATTCATCATCCCATCCAGGAGTGGCTGGTCTTCTTATGACAGATGTACTTGAAACGCGTCGTTTCTGAGCTTCAGTGCGCATTTATGAATCAATTCGGTAAGGAATCGATATTCGTCCAGTGGTGGAAGACTATCAGTTGATTCAATACCAATTTGTACCGCCGATGCTATTTTTTGCCAGTCAATGTTTTTCGTGAGGTCGAAAGGAACATTAACTGGCACTGATCGCTGATAGCCGCTTTTGATTGTGGTGACTATCGGCATGTGGTCACTACCATGGGGATCTTGGATTACCTTCCAGGTGTAATCTAATGATAGTGAATTAGAGCATAAAGACAGATCTATTCGACTTTCCTGACCTTGAGGTCCTATTCGAGTTACTTCGCCTGTGTTCAAAATATTCAAGTTGAAATCGTCGCACAAATCATAGAAAATAGGCGCTCTGTTATCGTCTCTAGTTTCGCCCCATGCAATACCATGTGCATTCATATCACCCAGTATTAAAACTGGGGATGATAAAAGAGAGACTGCGCTCCAAAGATGCCGACGATTAAGTGAGGCATTTGGGGGAATATACACTGAAGCTATGCAAAGGTCTTTATTCTTTACATTTACTTGGCAAGCGACGATTTCTAAACCATTAACAGTCGGAATGGGAATTCTGTAGAAAGTGTGACATTTTTGATTCCCAAAAGAACGCCACCATAATGATCATTCCGATCTTGGCGAATAATGTTAAAATCGTGGAAGTTGATTTCATCTTCAGAAGAAAGCCATGTTTCACAGAGTGCAAATATATCGCAATCGGAGTTGCGAATTAAAAACTTAAACACGTCCAATTTATGTTTCAGACTATGACAGTTCCACTGCAGCACAGTGATTGTATCTTGTATGGCCGTATTATCCATTGAAAGATACAAGTCCTGCAAGAAGGGGCCATGAAACAGTCAATTTCTTCAGATAACTTTCAACTGTTGGAATAAAGAGGTCAATGATTGGCCTCAATGAATTCGGAATATTGAATAAGTTCAAAATACGATCCACAAGGTCCTCAAAGGATATCAATCCTCGCTTGGACGAGATTCTTTTCTTGGAAGTGCGAGTAGCAGTTGTCTGCTCGGAGATATTCCTTGACTGATGTTTCTTTGTAACATCAGTTTTAGGCAATGGCGGGAATGTCTTACTGCAACATGGGTCAAAAGGAGCAGTATAGACAGGCTGCTTCGGAATTTTAAATAATCCGCCATTACCATCAGATTTCGGCAAGCTTCTAGGGATGATTTTTGTTTTCTTACGGCGCAATCCCGGGGAAGACGGTTTCTTCCTCTTTTCGGGTACGTGTACCTCCGCAGAATCATCCATGTCGGCTACGTCAGAGTCCGATTCGTCAATGGAAATGACATCATAAAAATCACTAACTTGAACGGCAGCTGAAATAGCAGCCGATGCGTTGGCAGTTGCGGATGTGTCTTGCGACTTCACCATTTCTGCATACGACTGCTTGGAGCGCTGTACCAACGAACGCTGTACACCGGGCATTCTTGTAAACCATGGGGAGGGTCCAGACAACAATAAACACATTTTGTAGCTTGTTGTTGGCATGACTCCTCCCTATGCTTCTCAAAACATTTGCCACAACGGGGTTTGTTGTCGCAAAACTCGGCAGTGTGCCCCAACTGTTTGCAGTTGGTACAATTGAAAACTCTGGGTACAAAAGACGCACCGGAAACAACATATTTTCGATATCTACATATTTTGGGAGTATCGAACCGGCGAACGTAACCCGAAGTGAACCTGACTTGGAATACACTTTTTACCATCTATCATGGCAGCTGAATGCAACTCCTTGCAATCCAGAATATCCACAGTAGATTGCAGGGCATTCTTTAAACGACCTTTTCCTGCAAGTACATCCTTGCAAGTCAGGCTCGCTGCGTTTATCACGCCTTCAATTTCGACCTCCCGCGAGGGCACATAAACCAAATATTCTACACTATACAGTTGGTCTTTTGCGATAGCATTTGCATCCTGATATGTAGGTGCGGTTACACGTAGTTTGTTCCTATTAACCTGATGAAAATCAGTTTCGGAAAACGACGCGTCAAGTCACGTTTGATTCCTAAAAAATCAATACTTTTCACTTTCTGCCGAAAGTAAACAACCCAAGGCCCAGGCGAAGAAGCCTGGTAGAATCGCGTGCGAACGACATTGTCTTTAGGAGGCGTTTCGCCTCCGTTTTCTTCGTCCATGTAATATAACCCAAAATCCCCAAAATAATTAAAAAAAAAAGAAAAGAAAGTAAGCAAATAATACTAATAATAATTAACTAATAATAACAATAACGACACAAACACAAAAAAAAAAACAAATTCAATAATAATATTTCAGGCAAACTTTTTTGCTTTTTGTCCCACTGTTATCCACCGATATCAACCGTGCCCAACTATAGGCAGAGCACAAAACGGCACCACTGAAGTGTGGTTGAATCGACTACAGCGGAACAATGGAATTTTTCACTTAGCCTGTTTACTGCCTACTCTCCCGAGTAGGTAGCTTTTGATGACGACGCTTGCTGCTGGTTGTCGTCACAGTAGCTTTTGGCTTCAGCAAATGGCACTAATTAACGGGACTGTAATGACTTTGTCAATACAGCCCGCTTCCCGATAGTCGGCTGGAAAGATCACCTTGCAGCTGCACTTCGCACTAGTAGGAATGACTATTGTGTGATATAAAAAACAGCCCTTTGATGCACAAGGGTAAAAAAAAACTCTACAAGATTAAAGTAAGCCGCGTGATGAGACACGGATGTATTAAAACGTCCGGCTCGACCAGAAACTCGACAAGGAATGAAATTGATCGTATTGTGTATCCGGAATAAATTTATACCGCTTTTTATACCGAAGTTGGATTTTTCTCCAGATACAGGCAACTTTCCCAACTTCGGATATAGTGCGCTGGATTCGCCTAAAGATGCGCTATACAACGCATCAATTAGTTTGACAGATAAAACTTCGGAAGAAAGTTCGGTTCGGAAGTCCCGACTTCCGAATTCTAAGTTGGTGCTACGCCGACAATATGATTCGTTTTATGCAATAAGGTAGGGCGCTCTAATTTACATAAAATTCCTACATCTTTCTCTGGGTTTGTATTACAAAAATCAACTACGCTGAGCTATTTCAAATTTCATTTTATGTGAAATACAATTCGGTTTTTATTTTTCCAAACCGACAGACGATTTTTTTTTTCTATAAGGCCGGTCGCAATGCTGTTGGGTTTTGTATGGCGTGTTTGGAAATTAAACTGAAACTACCAGTTCGCAACGCAGAGTTATGGTTTTATTTTTCGAGCACGTTTTGAAACTGATTTGCAACTGCTCGACTGGTTTGTTGTAAAAATGTCCTGATTGGAAAATGGAATGAAACTGAGTTTGTGTGTGTGTGTCAGATGATAGACAAACTCATTGTTGTTCGTATACGAGGTAGAAGCTACACGTAAAAAAATTTTATATTATTTATTATTAATATTTCTAATACTTTTTTGTCAAAGCAGGCGCTGAATGATATGTATAAGAAAAAACTTATACATCGCATTAGTCACATACATTCCGAAACTTATACTTTTCATTAACTTATGAATGTTATTAGCTTTTTGATATGGGATCATTAATTAAATGGCGATCTTGAGCCAATCGAGCATTGTGAACTGTCAGAATCTAAAGCAAATGAGCATTGTTATTTTTGTTTTGATATTATTATTTCTGTGAATTTTGAAATCACTTCAATTCTTCACTTTAAAAGCATCATTATTGTTGCAGACCTTCCATTTCACTTATTATAGCTATTTTAGTGAGTATCCAATTTTAAACATCTAGAGTCGCTAGAGTTAAGGACGAAATAAAATTGGAAACCAACAAACACGTGTTTTAAGTGAGTGTTTGTGCTGCTGATCGGTGTTGCACTACTACAGTTATAATTTTTGTAGGAGACGGAGAAAGACAAATGACGTCGATGGTGGTGTGCTGCTAGGGTTTGATGATGCTCATTGTTGTGAGTTTTGATGCTAATATCGGCTTCTAAAAAAAAAACTCTGACTCTTGCTCATTTTCCACTCGGTGAGGAGTTAATGGCAAGCCTGAGTTAATAGACACAGACGTGTCTTCTATTTTCAACGTTACTGCTTCCAATCCAAAAAATAGCCTAAGTTATAAGTTTTTAAAAAACGTTTACTAAATTACTGCTGTTTTTTAAAAATATTTCTTTATTTCGTGGGACATTATCTTGAAATAAGTGAAACGCGGGACAATTCACGGGACACTTTGTTACCGTTTTGGGTACTTCACCCTAGGATCCAACCCTAGCAATGTATAGGTAGCGTAGACATTTAGATAGAGAGTATTGCAAATGTCAAGCATACTACTGTTCAGGACGAATTAATATTTTATAGGTTGTATAAAAGTTTGTATACAAGTTTTTGAAGTAGTTCTCTAATAAGAAAAATTATAAGTAATCCACTCTCTAAATTCAACTGTTAATTTGAATAACAATTAAAATTGTAACGCACATAACACGAAACACACATACAAGGGGTGGGTGGATGAAACATACCGTGGAATAACGAATGGATCCAAACGAGGGGCAGAGGATATTTAGAAAGGATGAGGAAGTGGAGGGGAGGTAGGACATGGGTTTGCTACAATTGAGTCGGGATCAGCTCTGTCTTTTCCACTCGAGCCTTTGGACAACCAAGATCGTTTCGGAGTTTCGGAAAGTTTAAAGAAATCTTTCAAGGTTGTGACTGTGAGACTTCAATTATAAAACCATTTGAAGTTAGTTTGTTAGTGAGTGGAAATAATACCCGCGAGGAAGCATTAATTGAGTCAGGACCCATTAAGTGTTGGTTTAGACCCTGAGCCAGTGTGTGGCCACGTTGTCAGCGCCACCGCCAACTCATAGCCTCGGAGAATAGGCTCCAATCCCGTGACCCTGTCGGTTCGCCAAGCACGTGTGGCGATATCCTGTAGCGAGGTCTGCCCTATCCCTGTGCTACGACCCACGAGAGAAAGATACCGTGATTGACATCCCGCGCGATATCGGACGCCCCCAAGCGCATGCGATTCCACGATTCCGATTACGCCGCAACGTCCAGATTTGCCCAGAACCCCCTGCAGCCGCCGACCGGCCCAGCATACACTTACACACCTACACTAAAAGTAAGTTCAATAAAAAAAATCTAAAACTAAAAGTGAAAAAAAAACTGAGTGTTTGAACTTCTGATCAGCGCAAAGAGCCGACCCTGAAAAAAGAGTTTGGGAACCCCTGGTGGCTAGGCCTGTGAGGTCTCGTCCCCAGCGTCCGCTTTGGTTAGGTCCCCGTAGTGAGAGTCCACGCGATAATAACTTCTCAGCGCGGGACAAACGGCGGAAATGTGGGACGTCTGGTCACTTTAGTATTTAAGCAAATTAAATGTTACCAATATCTGTATAATCTAATCCAAGTGATGCTCTATGATGTTGAGAACTACTAATCCATAACTGGATTTGCCCCTAAAGTACATGCAGCGCCACGTAGGTGCTGCAAACGATGCGACGCACCTAACATTTTGCTGTCGGTATATTCGATTTATATGGGGAGATAAGTCTGATTGCAATCAAATGAGTGAAATCGACTCACTCACTGAAAATTATCGAGCAGCGATTAAACTTGGGCAAATTTCTGGGCTGCTTCGATCAGCAGAGAGTGAATCGAGAGCGGGCTGAATCCGTTATCAACCTAGTATAGGAAGAAATCTCGCTTAACTTTTCAAAAGGACCTAAGTAACATTTTTTTCATGAATTAATTTGAGTACTGCAATCAAAAGCATTCATGTTTTTCTGTTGATTGCACTATTCAAATTAGTTCATGAAAAAAATGTTACTTAGGTCCTTTTGAAAAGTTAAGCGAGAAATGAACATGCTTGAAATCGGATCCTCGCCAATTCATCAAAATGAGAGCGCGTGTGTTGATTCGCATACGACAGTAGAAGACGAGTGTGTGTCAAATGGTGAGAGAATAGAAGCTTTTTGCCGATTCTCTCGGGAATCGACCATCACTGGCTGGTACTCCTGGTAGAGCATGAGCTTGTGGAGTGTGTGCATACTTTTGCTGCTGATGTACCGGCTTTGCAGTAGGAGGCTAGTGACAGCGATGCTGTGAGGAAGACAATATTGAAATTTAAACTCGGTGGGAAGATTCACCACCTGAGGGCTAACGTCTAACTCAGAGGAAAAACTTCCACCTGAGAGATAACGCTTTTATACTCAGCGGAAAAACTTCCACCTGAGGGCAGGTTGATCAAAAGTGTAGAGGTGGAACGCCGAAACTATACTTCAGGAAATACTTCCTTCAAGTATATGTCAGCCGCCAAAGTAGACGAGGAAAAGTCAGACGAAGTCTGACGTCCTCCAACCAACTGAAAAACGAAAAGTTTTCTCAGGAAATTCCGAAGGTAAACTTTACCACTCGGAAATAAAAAATCTGTACTTAAGGTCTGAGGGAAGCTCTCTCGCGGTAGAGCGCTTTTTTCGTACTAAAATGTCTATAACTCGGAATTGGGAACGAATTTCGCTTATCCCAACTGACAATCTCTTTGAAATTTATCAAGGAATGTTCCTACAAAATTTCATGGACCTACTAGGGTAGAATACGGCATTGGCAGGGTGCGACAGTTGTTGGCACCCTCAATAATATTTGCGTTTTCCAGCAAACATGCACTATTTATAAACATAATTTTGATTCAGTCACACAATTTCAAGTCTAAGCTTTCATTTGAATAAGTTGTTTGTGTAAAGGAAGCAAGATTTGATCTGTTAGGGTGCGGCCAGAGTAGACGCGAAGTGCGAAGCGAAGCGAAGCGTCCATACGATTTGACAGCTCCTTATTATTGATTGTTATTCCTTTGTGTGCAATTTTCGCGCCGCGTCGCGTAGACGCGTCTACTCTGGCAGGCACCTTAATCACCGAAACAAATTTGCGCCTACGAAATCCTTGCCATTATTGCACTGCCAAAGAAAGCAGCGCACGAAAAGCAAACTGTTACTTACTTTTTTGAATCGCCTGTTTCTCCTCTTTATTGCGTATGACACGACAAATTAAGTACGTAAACTACTTTTTACACTTTATCACCACTTGATTATCACCACAAAGAGCAAATTTATGCAATATTTGCTCTATGTTTCACTAAATAAAATCGGGACTGTTAGCACATAACATATGTGTAACTCGGGTAGCAAAAGTTGTACCCTTATAACACTTTTTATTTGTTATACGGAACATCGAAACGTCAGAAGATAGTATAACAGTATTTGATCTAGCAAGGGTCACGCGACTTATATCGTATATCTGAATACGATTCGTGTTGGAATTATAAAAGATTTTCCCTAGTGGCGTTGGGTGTTAAGGAGCTGAAATTGTTTTCTATAATTAGGATTGGGGTAAACAATATTGAAGTAGAAAAGAAAAAGTTTAAGGTATGTAACTGATTCAATATTGTATTGATATTGATTTGACAAACTCGAACAAAATCCATTCGTGTGCGCGCACGGGCTGTTAACCAGTAAACGATGAATTTATTTGGTGTTTGGTTGAAATATGTTTTTATTCGAAAAACATCAAATGCTCATTCATTGCCATGAGCATATTTATTAATCGCATTTCTCAAACATTTCCCATAAGTGGCGTCTCTCCCAGTGGTGTGGCATCGCACTCGAATTTTACTTTTTTCTAACATGTATTTAACCGACTTTTTGTCTTTCAAAAGTCTTCTACACTATGTATCCTTAAACTATCAATAACAACAAGTAGAGTTTCATCGGATTATTTTGAAGAAATATCGATTTTAAAAAGGTGATGCCTCGCCTGGATTTACCCTCAGTTAAATGTTCAATGCACATTTTTGGTGTTTTCTGATTCCTTTTTACATGTCGTTGAAATTGCTCTACTTTTGGTAAAGAGTATTCGGAACATTAATATCGTGTATCGTGATAACCTATTCAGATTACGAGCTTCATGGCATGAAAAAGATTATCTTGATTTCAACGTTGAATCATCACATTTTCATTTTAAATAATATCCAAATTGAAAACACCTCACAGTTGCGATGCTCTCCTGCATTATGATAAGCGAGTTTGCTTTCGTACGATTGATAATTTATAATGTTGCTTCTAATCTATCTATTTTGTGATTGTTGCGCATCGTAGACAAACATTGGTGTATCCCTCGTCATCCTTTCGAAAAACCGAAGACTGCGTATATAAAGATTCGTTCCCAATGTAGAACAGTTCTAAGGGATATACTTTTCTACATATGTTGAATAAAATCTTGATTTTTACCATGCTGGCTCAAAAATATTATATCAATTTTAGAGGAATTTCATTTGGAAAATGGATAAAATGGATAAAAGACGAACATTTCATAAATTTCAAAAATTTCATGAAAATAAAAGTTTACCCTAAAAATAAATCAAATTAGATTTCGTCAAATATAAATTGGTTTGTAACAGCATAAGAGAGACCTTGTTTTGGATGCAATCCGTCATTTTTAAGAACAATGTAAAAAAATATAATAGGAAAATAAATATCATTATAGTTCGGCTACAGATCTTGCTCTTTGTAGTCTTGGAGAAAAGTGTTATAATTTTCTGATCATATGGTATTGCGATTCTCTTCTAAAATTAGCATACTGGCTTTCCAGTTACGCGCCGGATCTCACGCGCCGAGTTGTGCGCCATGCAAAAAGTAAATAAACCAATGTCAAACAGATGTGAGCTTTCGGTGAGCTTTTCCACTTTCGCTTCTAAGGTATTCAGCATTTTGTCGTCCCTTTACAAAAGATATTCTTTGGTGGAATTGTTTGAGTTTTAAACGGGTTTTGCCTTCAATAAGCCTGTGTTGGGTTCTGTATGTTATTGTGCTGGATCTTGGTAGTGCAAACAGTGCAAACAGCAAGGCAGAGGTGACTGAGCAAAATGCTAAAAAATCTCGAGAACCACAATATTTGTTTACACTTGAAAATGACAGAACGATGTTCCCGTTCCTAATTATAACAGTTTTGGCTCATCCAAAGGGGGTCAACTTTTGGATTGGATTTTGTTCGAAGATCCACTTATGTTATGTGATTTTATACTATTATGCTATAATTGGCCATAATTTTTCATTTCATCTTTTATGTTTTTACATATCTTATTGTACTTGATACAGTCATTTTAAATGCGAATGCATCTGTCAATTATGTATATCTGCCTGTCAATAAGTATTAATCTTCCGGCCTATTTTGTCGATTCTTGCGGTCCCTGGCTTGGGTCCCTTCTCATTGCTCAATCCAGGGAAATTACAAAGCGGACTCTTTGGCTAAGGTGGGCGCTATGGAAGGTGATATTTACGATCGGAAAATCACCTTCGATGAATTTTTCACATTGATTCGTCAGGAAACCTTGAACAGTTGGCCTCAGAAATGGACAAATGGGGAGTTGGGTAGATTGCTGTATTCAATTCGCCCGCAGGTGTCGATGCGTCCATGGTTTCAAAAAATTGAATATGGGACGAGACTTCATTCGAACCATGTCCAATCGCTACTAATGTCACTACACTTTAAATACACATCTGTTCAGAGTGGGGCTCTCGGAAGAAAATATCTGTGTTTGCGGCGAGGAGTATCAGGACATCGATCATGTCGTGTGGGCGTGCGAGGATTATCGTGTCCCCAGATCTGCGCTAACTGAACATCTCCGGGTCTGAGGAATTCAACCAAAGCCGGTTAGGTAAGTGTTGTCGGGCCTTGATCTCGAGTACATGTCCCTGGTCCATCAATTTTTGAAAGTTGCTGATGTAAGACTGTAATCATTGTCTGCCCATTCCCTTGTCTGTCGTACCCCATTACGAATGTCTTCCTCTTGTTGTTCATTTCAACGCCTGTCGTTAATCCCTTTCGTATGTCTTCCTCTCGTCGTTGTCTTTCAAAAAAAGTTTGTTTGTCCCCCCGATGTAAAAATGCGAGGAATGTCAACTTTGTAAACATCAGCATCGTAATTACACCCCAAAACCCTTTCCTTTCCTACTGCATTATCTTATTCCCTAACCTCGACTAAACCACGAGTCTTTCGGTTCCCCAAAACTAACACTATGTATAAGAATCAAGAAATGTATTATTGAACCTGATTCCGGCTCCGTAACATTTCACGGCAAATGAGCCTTCCAAATAAACGAAAGATTTCATACGTTTCCATCCGCGGGTAGAAAATCAAAAAGTATAATGAAGACTACTATAGCCACACAGTTGTTAGAGTATTATAATATAAATTAATACGTTTGTTAAGGGGCGATTCAAGTATGACATCCACTACTTTTTGTGATTTCTAGACTCCCTCCCCCCCTCTGTCACGCTTTTTTGTATACCTAGTACATGTACTGTTACAAAATCTTAGAGCCCCTCCCCCCCTAAAACCTGTGACATCATTTTTGAACGACCCCTAATCTTTATATCAAACTTTGAAACAAAACAAATAAAATAAATTCGAAAAACTGTGATTATTTATTATTTATTGATTATTACACACTTTAATATAAATAGCAATAAGTTCTATACTAAATATCAACCATTAGCCAAATTGTGATTTGTAAGCGTTGGATATAAAAGCGTACTGTTTCATATGATTTTTCATTTTCTATTTCACTAGCCTGGCCCACCTCAACGAACAACGGCTACCTCAATTGTTTTGTAACCAGCTACCGATCTTGATGATGCTTAGCACAAAGTAAACCGACCAAGTCTTCAAATGCAGTCCTTGGGGAAGAATACATATCACGTAGACAAACCCACACAAATAAATTACTACGCATCCCAAGCCACATCCAAGTCGGTGACTAAGCTTTCGGAGAATCTTATCTGCATTTTCGTTCAACCAGCACGTCTCCTCATGCGCTCGGTGGAGCTCCAGTAACAAATCGTCGGTTCGGAACGAGGAACGTGTTTGCAATAGGCAGCTGCCTTTGGCATGTTATGGGCGATATAGATAGAGTGAAAATAATTTGCGACTTGAAAAAAGTGGTGTGCGAGACCGGAAGAGACCCCGGAGAGCTGAAAGTGCACTGTGATTGATCATAATCGTGTGAGTTAAGAAATGATCTTTAAAACAGTATGAGTGTTTAGAGAAATAGGTGATCGATAGAAAAAGTGACAAGTTTGCTGGAGTGGAGCAGAGTAGTTCTATGTCACTCAGGCAAATTGGTTATCGAATATCATAATTGTACCTTTTGAAAATATGCAATAAGTTTTGAAATTGAAATTCAAAAGGACTCAGTATGAAATAAATTTTTATAGTCAATATTGCCGATTTCACCAATTTGAAGAGTTATGTGTAGATTGTGATTTGCCCGCTTCTTTTTCTCACACACGATTTTTGTTACTGAAATTTACCCAATTATAACCCATTACTCGTTAGTCACATGTAACCGTGTACACTAAATCGATTCCCGTCATGATTTGACGTCTATTTGTTTTCGGATTGAGCACTCACACTCAAATATTATACACGGAAAATCAAACTTTTTTGAGTGTATTGAGTGTGAGAAAAAGATGACTGTGATAAAAAAAATCTCGCAGAACTCTTAGAGCAACATTATCGGTCGCGAGCATTTTAATCACCCGCGTAGCGCTTTCATTTTAGTTTCGTCACTCGTTTCCGTATCGGTCAATATTTTCGGCTCTCAATTTGGTTGCTGTATTCCGTACCGGTGACGTTTGACAGTTGATAGTTCATCAAATAGTAGCGCTCTTATTGCGCTACCAAATTTGGTAACCTGTCAGTCGCGCTACTGTTATAGCAGCGTGTTTAGTAGCGACCGGTAAAGTGTCAAGTAATGATTCTGCGCTGCCAAACGGCTTAAACTCACCACCGGTAATCTTGCTCTTATAAAGTGCAAAAAGCGCAATACAAAAGATAACATTTTCTTAAGGCGCATTTATGAAATTACAATGCAGCAATATAAACGCTGTACGCTACACTGCCAAAAATATCGATATAAGATATATGTGTCGCCGTTATAATTTTTTGCAATAGCTCCACCCTATATAGATAGTAGAATCTATAGATGAGCGAAAGCATGGCTGAGTCGATTTTTTTGACCGTGCACGCGCGAATATGACGTCACAGCCCTTAACATTTCCATTTAAATCGTAACGTCATGCTCGTTTGGAGACATGTTTGACAGTTCGTTTGGAGACAGAGGATTTATCTTCGTTTATCTATATATTCCACTATCTATACTCCACCATAATATAATCGATATAGAACCACACACAAATTAAATAAATGATAATTCGAAACCACACATAAAGTTTATTTGGATATATATTTTATTAGTAGTTCGCGTGCAGAATGGTTATGTGTGCGCTGATATACATCATAAGTTAAATCGATGGATTTTTGCCAATAAATATGTGTGGATTTATAGTAGTGTAGACATGAATTAATCCATAGCCCTTGAATCGCAGAAGTATAGTATTCGGAGGTCATAATCACGCCTTATGAATTTCGTATTTTTTTAAGATGTTGATTATAGATATATAGATGAGCGAAGATAAATCCACTGTCTCCAAACGAACTGTCAAACGTGTCTCCATGACAGCATGACGTCACGATTGCAATGGAAAGGTTAAGGGCTGTGACGTCATATTCACGTTTGCACGGGCAAAAAATCGACTCAGCCATGCTTTCGCTCATGTATAAATTCTACTATCTATAGTCTTGATTAATTTATGATGCAGATTTATGAATTCATTATCGCATTTTGCGATATATTATTCGATTTATAATGCTGCATTATGAATTCCTAATTCGTGTATATTGAACATTTTCTTGAATTATAAACATGCGTGATTAATATCATATGGTAATCAACATTTTTGGTTCATTCATATAGTTATGCATACATGACATGTGATTTCATAATCGCGTTTCGGTTGTGTTGAGAACATCGAGGGGGTATGAAAAAATGAGCGATGTAGAACGCGTTTCAAAATATCTTTGCATCTAGAAAAAGTAACTTATTATTATTATTATTATTGTCTTTATTTTAGAGGCTCTCAGCCCTAGGCTGGCTCACCTCTAAGTAACTTATTTTATTCGAATTAAACCCGTTCCTTTTCACATATGGGGTCAAAGAGCTAAAGATGGAAAGCATGAGAGACTTATGCTTCAACCATTTTCCACGATCTTGTAGATTCATAATTTTTCCTTATGTATTTCGTAAGTTTATTTGCCTCCTGTGTATTTCAACACCTTTGGTGAACAGCCTAACATAAAAATCTAGAAATGTACCCGACTAGAAGGTCATATCAAAATTATATCATCCTATGTTATTATGTTATACTAAATTTTTATAACAAAATGTGTTAAAAACATGGTGCAGGATGTTGTTAAAATATCTAAATTTATATCAAAAACTGCACGACTGGAAACAAAAAACTATCAAATGTTCATCAAATCTATAAACATAAAAATGAATTTCTGTCTGTCTGACCCTTATAGACTCGGAAACTACTGAACCGTTCGGCGTGAAAATTTACATGCAGAGGTTTTTGGGGTCGGGGAAGGTTCTTAAGAAGGTTTGAGACCCCTCCCCCTTTTGGAAAGGGGAGCTCCCATACAAATGAAGAATATATTTCTGCATAACTCGAGAACGATTCAGAGAATAAATCAATTCAAGGCGAAACAAAGTTTGTCGGGTGTGCTAGTTTTATCTTAAAAATAACATATTTTGTTAGAAATTTATAACAGAATCTAATTATTTCTGTGCAGTTGGAATTTCTACAGGTCGTGATAGGTCTACAGATTGCGATCAACAATCATAATTATCACAGCGGCGGTGAAAAAGCAGAGCATGGAGTTGGTTTCGTAGTGATGGGCAAGCAGATGAAGCGAGTGATGCGGTGGAAACCCATTAGCGAACGAATCTGTATGTTGAGGATACGGGGCAAATTCTTCAATTACAGCCTAATCAACGTTTACGCACCGACAAACGACAAATCCGACGACGTGAAGGACACGTTTTATGAATGTCTTGATAAAGCCTATGGAGAGTGCCCAAAGCATGACGTGAAAATTGTTATCGGAGATGCTAACGCTCAGGTCGGTAGAGAGGACTTTTTCCGTCCCATAATCGGTAGGGAGAGCCTTCACTCCGCTACCAATGACAACGGCCTACGGCTAGTAAATTTTGCTGCTGCCAGAGGGATGGCCATCAGTAGCACCTACTTTGCACGAAAGAACATCCGAAAGCACACCTGGAGACACCCAAATGGTGAAACTTGCAGCCAGATAGACCATGTTCTGGTGGATGGGCGCCATTTCTCGGGTGTTATCGATGTGCGGACATTCAGAGGTCCGAACATTGACTCTGATCACTACCTCGTTGTCAGTAAAATTCGATCACGGTTGTCAACTGTATCGAACGAAAGATCACAGCGAACGATGCGTTACAATATCCAGCGATTGTCGGCGGAAGGAGTATCGGCTGAGTACCGTCAGAAGCTCGACGAACGGATAAGTGCAATCAACGTTAACGACAACATCAACGATCTATGGGAGTCGATCCATGGAGCGGTGAGCACAACAGCACGAGAAGTGGTAGGCACTGCACAGAGGCGACCCAGGACGGATTGGTTCGATGTGGAGTGTCAGAGAGTGACAGACGAGAAGAACTTTGCCAGAAGCCGGATGTTGGTGTCGGGTACCCGTTCGAATAGAGATCGGTACAAGGAAGCAAGAGCAGCCGAAAAACGAACCCACCGCAGGAAGAAAAAAGAATACGAAGAACAAGTTATTAGTGAGGCGCAGGAAAAAATGGAGCAGAACGATATGCGGAGGTTTTATGAGTCTGTCAATGGCGTGCGGAGAAAGACAGCGCCATCTCCCGTCATGTGCAACGACCAACAAGGGAATTTGCTGACAGATAAAACTGAAGTGGCTGCCAGGTGGAAGCAACACTTCGAGACTTTGTTGAATGGAGGAAGTGACGGTGCATCGGTGAACAGAATAAATATTAGCGACGATGGACACACACTTAAAAGCATAATTTCATTTCGGTAAATTATAATAACGAACTTAGTCGGCAAACTTTATTCTTACTGAAATCTCGTTGAAATCTCGACGAGAATCGGTACTTCACACTGATTGCAATACCTCGGTAATACAATTTGCATACGCGATCGGTAAACTTGAAATCAGACGAATTTCGGTAAAGCTCATCTGTCAAAAATTGAACTTAGTTTTTCTACATCACACGTGTCTGAAGACAAGGCAAAATAATTGAATTTGATATTTAATGTAAGTACACATAAATAGTCGCATAAATATATAAAAATTGCGATTAGAAGCAATTAATTTATATTATTATATTTTAGTGAATTTATAAATCTCCCGATATATTATCGAGGGAAGCGAGGCGCCACCAAGATTACCCATGAAGCATGTTCGCACCTAATTGAGGCAGTTTCTGGTTGTGCGAGACGTGATGTGTGTTTAAATTTAAAGAACCAGTTGGTTATTTAATGAATCTCTGGTTATCTCCCCGTTAAATCTAGCTTCGAAAGCGAGACGCCATTTGCATGCAATGAAGAGCTACAATGCGCATCCTTCTAAATATAAATTTGATGTAAAAATGGAAAGAACTTCCACATTTCCTAGTCTTTCAACTCGATCGATAATATTCATGAAAAGTGTGCTGAATCTTTAGTGAAAATTCAAGAGATGATGATCAAGATGATATTTATGTTAAAAAAAACCGTATTATACTTATGCGTACTAACACTCGATATATTTGTGTTTGCATTTACTGATTTAATTCGAAGAACAATGAAAATAAACAAACAAATGATTTACTGAATTTCGGTACAACGATCTACTGAGTTGGTCGGTAAAAAAGTACCGAACAGATCGGTAAAGCATTACCGAACAGATCGGTAAATTTTGACAGCTAGAGGTTTCACTCAATTTACGACCATTCGGTAATTTGAACTTTCACCGAGATTTTTACTGAGATCTCAGCTGTTGGATTCTCGGCAATTTTTTTTGCCGGCCTCGGCGAAATAAATTAAGTGTGCAAGCTGTGGAGTCACCTACACTAGATGAGGTTAAAAAAGCTGTCAAAGAGCTGAAAAACAATAAGGCTGCGGGGAAGGACCAGCTCCCGGCTGAACTTCTCAAACATGGCAGTGAGCAGCTTTATGAAGTTCTGCACCATATTATGTCGAAAATATGGGAAGACGAGGAAATGCCTGCTAGCTGGTTGGACGGCCTCATTTGCCCTCTCTTTAAGAAAGGGCACAGACTGGAGTGCGCCAATTACCGAGGAATAACCCTCCTTAATTCGGCGTACAAAATTATGTCCCGTATTCTGTTCAACAGATTGAGACCGCTTGAAGAGTCCTTCGTCGGCGAATACCAAGCGGGTTTTCGTGAGGGCCGATCAACGACGGATCAAATGTTTACCCTGAGACAAATCCTTGATAAATTCCGGGATTACAACTTGCAGACACATCATCTGTTTATTGATTTCAAGGCGGCGTACGACTCAGTGAAACGGAATGAATTATGGCAAATTATGCTTGAACATGGTTTTCCGGCGAAACTGATACGGCTGATTCGTATAACGTTGGACGGATCGAAATCAAGTGTAAGGGTTGCGGATGAAATATCGACGTCATTTGTTACCTTAGATGGATTGAAGCAGGGTGATGCACTCTCGAACCTACTGTTCAATATAGCGCTCGAGGGAGCGATTAGGAGAGCTGGTGTGCAAAGAAGCGGTACCATTATCACAAAATCACATATGCTCCTGGGATTTGCGGACGATATCGATATTATCGGAATTGATCGCCGTGCCGTGGAAGAGGCTTTTGCGCCTTTTAAGAGGGGGACAGCGAGGATTGGACTCACGATCAATACCAGCAAAACGAAGTACATGGTCGCTGGCAATCAACGTGGGTTCATTAGTGGTGGTGGTAGCGAAATAGTGCTGGATGGTGAAAAATTTGAAGTGGTAGAAGAATTTGTGCATCTTGGAACATTAGTGATGTGCGATAATGATGTTACCTGCGAGGTGAAAAGGCGTATTGCAGCTGCAAATAGGGCTTATTACGGACTTCGTAACCAGCTTAAGTCCCGTAGTCTGCAAACGAAAACAAAATTCGCGCTGTATACTACTCTGATTCTTCCGGTGGCTTTATACGGCCATGAGACATGGACGTTAAAGGAGGCTGATCGGAGAGCTCTCGGAGTGTTTGAGCGTAAGGTGCTGCGGACAATACTCGGCGGTAAACAGGAGAACGGTATCTGACGGCGTCGCATGAATCACGAATTGTACCAGGTGTATAAAGGGCTGGATATTATTAAGCTTATACAACACGGCAGACTACGGTGGGCTGGTCACGTTGTTCGTATGCCGGAAGAACGTCAAGCGAAGATAATATTTAGTAGAGAACCCGGAAGAGGCCGCAGGCTTCGTGGAAGGCCGCGTACACGATAGCTTTTTGCAGTTGAAGAGGACCTGAGGGCGCTCAATGTTCAGGGCGACTGGAAGCGATTGGCCCAGGATCGAGTCCAGTGGAGAAGGATACTCCATTCGGCGTAGGTTCATCGAAGAGCTGTAGCCCATCAAGTATCAAGTAAGTACAAATAAGGCAACCTTCTCAAATTATATCAGCGTTGTGATATCTATGGCTGGGAGACTTTGCTACATCTATTTTAATTGCCTACTGTTGGGTAATTCGGTGTTAAGCATTTTTCAAATCATATCATGATATAATCCTGTTACAACATTTGAAATATAATGTCTACTGAGAACTAAATTGTATCAAAATAAGTTATAAATATCACAATATGTTAAAATTGTGTTCAATTTTTGTTATGCTCTTCTAGTCTAGATATATCCATTCGAAAGAATTCTTAGTTCTTTCTCATTTATATTTTAGTTAACTATCCTAGAAATCTCAACGTTTGTCTAGCTTTTATCGAATCTCAAGAAACCTAGTATGATAATTGGAAATCCATTTTTTTAGAAAGCAGCGGCATCCCTAAAACACTTTCCCAGGCAAATCTGCAGAAAGAAATGCCTTCAAAATGAGCCCAAGTGATAGGGATAACGAGTTGAAGCGCTAATTGCAGAAACTTAAATGATAGCAAAATTTCCCAGATTATTACATGATCGATAACAACCTTGTCTATGGGGGAAGATCCCCCAGTGCCGGACACATAAGCCATTTAACGAAAAACTCTCTAATGTCGTTTTCGTTTATTCCGAACGGTGTACACCGGCGGTGCAACATTTGCCACCGCAAATACGAACGGTTTGGGTGCAACTTTTTGACTGCCAACACATGTTTTCAATGGTGTTGGTGATGTCGTCAATCAAATCTATCAAATATCATATAGCGAGTAAATATTATTGAGACACATGTAAGGATGTAAAATTTGGAAGGATGTAATATTTGTAAGGATGTAATATGATTATGTAATATTTTTGTCTTGTTTTTAATGTTTTTTTTTAATATCTACTTTATATTGCACAAAGTATTACACAAATTCTGTAATTTAATATTGCAAACTAAAAACGTATAAAGTAGTTTTATATGCGTTTTGTTTATTGTTTATAACATATTTAAATGTACAAAAATCTTCAAAAAAAAAACAAAGGGCCCTTGTAGAATTTAATAAATTGTGAATGTTAGAAATTCATGAAATCTAGCCGTTTATATTTATTTGAAAACTATTAAAAACGAAGATCGATTCAAATACCGCCAATGGGGGGTGACGATGAGTTAAGAATGAGTCATCGCTGTTACTGGAAGCCAAGAGGTCGATAACAAAATCGTTGGAAAACGACTGTTTGGGAGTGATCCTGCCCACCCTTAGCTACATCCCTGGAATCCAGTTCGAAATGTTTCATGCCTTCCATCAAATACCATACTCTCAAACTATAATATTGTGAAAGAGAAATTAATAGGTTCAGCACGTTATATAACAATGACTAGTAAGAGCTTGGCCTCTGCTCTATAAAGATGTTCTGTTCAATTTGTAATCCGTTTTTAAACTGTTTAATTTAAGTATCCGTTGTAAATATAATTGTATCGTGATTAACTAATAAATGTTTTAAATACGATGTATCATCAAACGTCGCGTGTTATATGTTGGAGTACAAACGAAGGAAATTCGGAACCATCCTCAAGGTTCCATAAGGAATACAAAGAGTTTATCACTCACCTGTACAATTTGGCAATCAGGACAGACCATTTTGTGTTGGGGATTGAATTTATATGTACAGTCCACTTCAAGGAATCATCAATTCAGGGACTCTTCCCCAACATTTGGTCCTTCGAGCCGGATGAAGTTCGTTTAACCCTTTTGTTACCGACAAAAAAAACACCCTTACGTTACCGACAGGGTACCCGGGTACCCACGGACTTCAAATGATCATAACATTGTCAGTTTTTCACCGATTTTGACGATTTTGGTTGCTACGGATGCAGGAACTTACCCGCTATTCGGTACATGTTACAGAGAACCGATTCGGATTACCTGGTAACCGGAATTCCGGATTAACTGGGCCAAGTCCCAAAGTATGTGTAAATTGAAGATATATATTCAACCAAATGAAGATTTCTTGCGTCATGACTAATAAACTTCGTTGGAAATTTAAAGAATATAACTTAACTACGTTACAGGACCATCTTATGAATTAATCCTGGACGGTTGTTCCGGAAACAGGTTCCCGTCGGGCCTAAAATGGCCACAAACTTATTCTGAAGAAACCCTGGCAATATGGGTATCAAAATTCATGAAATTGTATCGGAAGCATGCTCCGATAAGTAATTGGACCATAGGATGCTTTGACAACGGACCGGTCATCCTGGAACAGGTTCCCGTGGGGCCTAAAGTGGCCACAAACTCATTTTGAAGAAACCCTGGCAATATGGGTATCAAAATTCATGAAATTGTATCGGAACCATGATTCGATTAGTAATTGGACCATTGGATGGTTTGACAACGGACCGGTCATCCTGGAACAGGTTCCCGTGGGGCCTAAAGTGGCCACAAACTCATTCTGAGGAAACCCTGGCAATATGGGTATCAAAATTCATGAAATTGTATCGGAAGCATGATCCGATAAGTAATTGGACCATAGGATGCTTTGACAACGGACCGGTCATCCTGGAACAGGTTCCCGTGGGGCCTAAAGTGGCCACAAACTCATTCTGAAGAAACCCTGGCAATATGGGTATCAAAAATCATGAAATTGTTTCGGAAGCATGATCTGATAAGTAATTGGACCATTGGATGGTTTGACAACGGACCGGTCATCCTGGAACAAGTTTCCGTGGGGCCTAAAGTGGCCACAAACTCATTTAGAAGACACCCTGGCATCAAAGTTCTTGGAATATTTTTGGAAACATTTTTTTCCAAGAAGATGGGACCGATCTTGGAATGGCTGTTAGGCCGAATGGTTCTTGGGTCGAATTAGAAGTGAGGAGTGAATAGTGAGAAGTGAGCAGTGAGAAGTGGAAAGTAAAAAGTGAAAAGTGAAATGAGAGAAATGAGAAGAAAGAAGAGAGAAGTAAAAAGTTACACAGTGTTGACCTGATTTTGTCACTCCCCGATTTTATCTACCTCCGACTTTATCACATTTTCGACCCAATTTTATCACGTCCCGCTTTTGTCACGTTATTATATTGCCAGGGTTTATTCTAAATGAATTTATGGTCACTTTAGGCCTCCGAGAAACTGTTCAAGAATGACCATTCCGGTTGATATTCATCCTATGGTCTCAACTACATGAATAACATGTTTCCGCAACAATTCCAAAAATTTTGATACCCATATTGCCATTGTTTATTCTAAATGAGTTTTTGGCCCCTACTGGCCTTCCAGGAGCTTGTTCTAGGATGAACGTTCCGGTTGATATCCATCCTATGGTCTCAACTACATGAAAAACATGTTTCCGGGACAATTCCAAGAATTTTGATACCCATATTGCCAGGAATTCTCCTAAATGAATTTATGGTCACTTTAGGCTTTCCGGGAACCTGTTCCAGAATGACCATTCCGGTTTATATCCATCCTATGGTCTCAACTACATGGAAAACATGTTTCCGGAACAATTCCAAGAATATTGATACCCATATTGCCAGGGTTTCTACCAAATGAATTAATGGTCACTTTAGGCCCTCCGGGAACCTGTTCCAGAAGGACCGTTCCAGGTCACATCCAATCTATGGTCTCAAGTACATGGAAAACATGTTTCCGGAACGATTCCAAAATTTTGATACCCATGTTGCCAGGGTTTATTCTAAATGAGTGTTGGGCCCTACGGACCCTCGAGGAACCTATTCCAGAATGACCGTTCCGGTTGATATCCATTCTATGGCCTTAACTACATGGAAAATATGTTTCCAGAACAATTTCAAGAATTTTGATACCCATATTGCTAGGGTTTATTCTAAAAGAGTTTTTGGCCACTACGGGCCCTCCGGGAACCTGTTCCAGAATGACCGTTCTGGTTCATATCCATCCTGTGGTTTCAACTATATGAATAACTTGTTCCCGAAACAATTTCAAGAATTTTGATACCCATATTGCCAGGAATGAATTTGCGGCCACTATAGGGCCCATGCGAACCTATTCCGGGATGTCCGTTCCGAGTCCATATGATCACGTGGTCCTAATACGTTGGGAAATCATAATCCTCGAATTTTCTGCGAAACTGGTAACTCAGGATACAAGAAATCATCATTTGGATTCTATAAGATCAACTTCTCCACTTTTGAGACATGGTCTAGCAAATCCGGAACCCGATAACCAGGTAATCCGGATTGGTCCTATGTGACATGGATCGGATAGAGGATGAATTTCTTAATCCATAGCAATCGGAATCGTCCAAATCGGTTGAAAACTGACGAAGTTATGGTCATACCAAAACGTGGGTACCTGTCGGTACGTTACAGGATAAAAATATTCAGAAGCCCCTCCCCAAGCCCCCCCTTACTGGATTTTCATTTTCGTACCACCCAAACCTTAATTTTGTCGAGTTTGAAGATGTCACGGAGTTTCAATTTCCTGCGATGTTTAGAACCCTAAAAAAAATTCACTTGAAAACGAAAAAGGTACCCGGGTACCCTGTCGGTAACAAAAGGGTTAATAGTAGCAAGTGCTTCAAACATCCTTTGAATTCATACGCAAGCACTTGCTACTATTAAACGAACTTCATCTGGCTGAGTGGTTGGGATTTCATATCTCAAAAAATCAACGCAAAGGAAAATTTAAGCATACATTTGGCATACGCTGGTGCTAATTGTAAACAAGCCTTCGAGAGATATGAGTTAAACTGGTCATAATGTTGGGAAACCGGACCCTTACCCAGTCAAGGTAGCAGGGTTGCCTTGGCATTCGGAGTACGGGATTTATGGACAACATCATGGTTGAGGTAGCAGGGTTACCTTAACATCCGGAGCATGGGCGCCACGATCAACCTCATCGAGTCAAGGTAGCTGGGTTGCCTTGGCATTCGGAGCACGGGCTTCGAGCTGGATAACATTCCGAAAAACCGGACAAAGTAGGCTCTCGGTAATCAGAAAAGGAAGGTTGACATGACATACGGTCTTTAATTTATATGTTTAAATGTAATAACTGTTTAATGTAAAAGAGTGCTGTAAATATATGGAGTTAAGTGTAATTAAATGTTCGAGGATAAATAAACGTTTGGAATATGTGTCTCGAATAAGAATGAGTTTTGTGCACGGAGAAGAAACCCAGCAATAAAGGAAATACAGTCACTCTCAAAATTGAGCGTACAGCATGGATTAAATGAATATATTCGAAAATTCCAAAGGAAATTTAATTGTTGGCTCGGTTGTTTTTAATGCATTTCAATATTTATCCCTTCCTTCAATGTATGCGTACATAAAATGGTTGAAATTTTTTCTCTAAAGTTCATTTATTTGAAAATAATCTCAAAATACGCCTATTAGATGTGACAAAATTGAGCGTACAGCTAATGTTTTTCTATAAAATTTCTTATTATAAACACGATTAATGTAGTTCAATCAAAGGTAATTGCCTATTTCCGGGGATTAAACCACCCGAGTTGGACGTTAATTTACAATGTTATGAAAACTCATATGTGAATATGTACGTTATGTGGAAGATATTGATTTGAAAAATGTATTGGAGGTAACCACTTTCCCTTCGATGGGACTCGAACCCATGACCCTACAGTACGCTAGACTGGTGCTTTAACCAACTAAGCTACGAAGGACCTCCGTCGGCCTTCGCAACCTAGCGGCTACGATTAATGTATTTTAATATTGATTTTTCATTATTATATTTATAATAATAAACATCCGCTACTTAAACATTCAATGTTTTGAAATTAAACCCTGTTTTAATCAAAATGGCGAACAAGTAAGATGTATAAACAATGCTATTTAACAATTCAATGCTGCTGGGCAAAATAGATATTTTAAGATATGGATTTCACCGGCATCGTGTCTTATATATGATAGATAATCGAAATCGAGCGAGACATACGATAAATTTGGGAAAATTCAGTCGGTAAATGATGAAAACAGATGTAAACATATAAAGAAAACGACAAATGTTGGGAACGGCATATTTCAAATTAAGTATAACTTTATTTAAAAGTCGATGTATAGGTAGCTTATAAGCTCAGGGCACTCATTAATAATAATATTAATAAAAGAGCAGCACACGGATACATTATAAGATGTCATTTTATATTTGAAGACTCAGTCACCGTAGGAACAAATTTGGTTGAATCATTTCAATTCACAAAGATATCATTAAATAAGCTGCCGAACTCTTAAAAAAGTTTATTTTTACTCGCCACATGGAAATCATCCAATTGTATCCCTTATGGTAACAGATCGTGGAGTTTAATCCAAATTTAATTATGAAATTATTAAAATTTAATTATGAAATTGCTCTACGGGATTGAAAAGCTGTTTTTATGTTCGGTACCTTAACATGCACCTTGTACTTTTAGAATTTGACTGTGAATGATTGGATTCAATAATATTACTCTTAATGATAGACCTGAGACAATAACCGAGCTTTAAAACAAATTTATGTTAAAGACATACTAAATTTGAATTATGTCATTCCTAACATTTGTCGTTTTCTCTGTATGTTTACATCTGTTTTCATCATTTACTGACTGAATTTTGACAAATTAATCGTATGTCTCGCTCGATTTCGATTATTTATCATATATAAGATGCAATGCCGGTGAAACATACAAATTTAAGCATTTATTTTGCCCACAGGCTTTTAATTGTTAAATAGCAATGTCCTTACCTCTCACTTGTTCGCCATTTTGACCAAAACATGGTTTAATTTCAAAACATTTAATGTTTAAGTAGCGGATGTTTATTATTATAAATATAATAATGAAAAAACAATATTAAAATACATTATTAGTGTTTATAAGAAGAAATTTTATAGAAAAACTTTAGCTGTACGCTCAATTTTGTCACATCTAGTAGGCGTATTTTGAGATTATTTTCAAATAAATGAACTTTAGAGAAAAAATTTAAACAATTTTTTGTACACATACATTAAAGGAAGGGATGAATATTGAAATGCATTAAAAAGAACCGAGCTAACCATTTAATTTCCTTTGAAATTTTCGAATGTAGTCAACTAATCCATACTGTACGCTCAATTTTGAGAGTGACTGTATACCTGCAAGAAACCTCAGGAAGGCAGTGTCTCCGAATAGTGCCTATTCGATGTTGGTAAGGGTCCGGTTTCCCAACATTATGAGGTCCATCCTGAAATGTGAAGCATTTCTGAACAACTTACTAAATTAGTTCTATTTCTTGTCAAAAAAAATCTTTCAAATAAAATCTTCGTTATTACCACCTAATCAAAATCATGTTGGTGCAACGTACGTTATACGTGATGCTCACCCACCATCAAGAGTTGTATGCTGGGTTTGTTTTGTCTGTTCCATTCTTCTTGAACCTCTGGAAATGATCAAACCTGGAGATGTCACACCAAAAACAGTACTTATGGTTAAAAACACATTCACCATTTTCCAACAAACATATTGCTTGCTGCTGCACAACACTATTCCGAACATATTCACTGGATGCTGACATCGGCAATCAAATGTTGGGGAAGAGTCCCTGAATTGATGATTCCTTGAAGTGGACTGTACATATAAATTCAATCCCCAACACAAAATGGCCTGTCCTGATTGCCAAATTGTACAGGTGAGTGATAAACTCTTTGTATTCCTTATGGAACCTTGAGGATGGTTCCGAATTTCCTTCGTTTGTACTCCAACATATAACACGCGACGTTTGATGATACATCGTATTTAAAACATTTATTAGTTAATCACGATACAATTATATTTACAACGGATACTTAAATTAAACAGTTTAAAAACGGATTACAAATTGAACAGAACATCTTTATAGAGCAGAGGCCAAGCTCTTACTAGTCATTGTTATATAACGTGCTGAACCTATTAATTTCTCTTTCACAATATTATAGTTTGAGAGTATGGTATTTGATGGAAGGCATGAAACATTTCGAACTGGATTCCAGGGATGTAGCTAAGGGTGGGCAGGATCACTCCCAAACAATGACTCTTATGGTTAATTAGTTTTCTTGCTACTAAAAAAATTTTAAGCGGTTGACAGTGACCTATTTTCAACCGCATTTGATTCTTTGTCACCCCCAATGACGGTATCAAAATGATCAATAGATTTTGAGTTTTACCAGAAAATAATGCAATACGAGTTTATGGACTTTAACATAAATTTTCACATCTCTATGTATCTCTATGTGAATGATATAAGAAAAAATCTAATACGTTACGTTACGGATTTACTCCAAAGGTGGTCTTCGGAAACTTGACATTTTTTCCTTTACCTCAATAATTTCATTTGAATTCATTTTTATTAAAAATTCAATTCATTTATATTAAAAGTACAAAAAATCAAGTGTTAAAATAAAGACAAAACACTATTTATATCATTGCTATGAAAAAGTAATGATAAAAGCTAAATCAGAAGATAACCGGATATGATGCGTAAAACTGATTGACGCTAAAACCAAGAACCACATATGTGTAAATTTAAATTATTTTTCGATTTAAAAATAGTTATGTAAATCGACTATTAATTTGAGATCAATTCCCGAATTTCACAGTCAAACCCTGTTAATATTCAGATTCAATATTCGTTTGAAAAAAGTTTAAAGATAATGTTGAGGAAAATGAACAAGTTTGTTCTATCTGGCTATTCGATTTACTACATTATGAAAAGAAAATATATAAGTATAAATAATGAATAGTTTTATAACTATATAAATTTGTTAGATTAAATTAAATATAGAAATACTTCTCTCTTTTGTTGATTTTGATATATTTATTTAATTGTAATTGAAAAATCACTAATAATTAGAATAATTCATTATTATTATAACAAATTGTACATTTATAGAAACTTCTTTGGATAAAGATTCTTTGCAGCTTTTGATTCTACTTCAACAACATTGATACACATTATTAAATATAATATCAATGAGGAATAGATATCAGCAGATAATAAAATAAAAACAAAGCCACCCGAAGAACCTAATAACAAACGCAGTAGGAACTTATGACAGCTCCGCATCGCATAAGTATTGGTACCACGCGGTGCCTACCCGCTACACTCGCTTCGGGTAGGGTGTAGATTTTTCAGCACCGGTGGCAAAAAGGTGCAAGAACGGAACTGCACCGTTTTTAAAAACGAACGATTCCAGTGCAAGTTTGCCTACACCGGTGCAAGCGGTGCGAATAAACGAAAACGACATTAATTGAAATGCCTGATAACGTACACTCAAAATAATCCACACGTTATTGCTACCTGGAAATTCACGTAGATGGCTGAAAATGAACTTTTCTGCAAGTTCATCTGCAGAAGATAACAATCATGAAGTATTTGATGCATACTAAATGAGGCATCGGTGGATTTTACTGCGGACACCTGGTCACTTCTACGTGAAAATCCCATGAAGGCTTGCAGTTCACTTTGACAGCCAAACTGTTCATTTTATGTTTGTTGTGAAAAGTATCACAAGTTTGATCACTAAACAGATTGTTTTTTTTTTTGTCACAAAACGCCAGAAGAAGATTCGTTCGAGCATGTTGGTGACACAAGATCAACACAGGTAAAACATATAAATTGATTATTGCAAACGAATAAATAAGACTTTATTCCAGGAAAGTAAGATTATCAATTTATCAGCTTTCCGTGAGCTGGTCTACCGGGGCTATATGACCAGCACCAAAATAAGCGAGATAAAATGAAGCAATTTTGCGGATTACTTTCGCGGCTGTTCCGATCCACATTACTTTGGCAGTATTTGTACTTATGATTTATTATTGTGCAATAAATCGTATTTTGATCATTGTTTCAATAATTTTGATGGCCTCAATTTTATTTCTATGTATTGACATTGAAAACCATTTCAAAATATAAATGAAACTGATAAAAATCAACCAGCAATACAATGGATTTTAAACATGTTTGATATGATTTTCATCACAACACTAATTAATATATACCAAAACATAGAGTGGAATCTACCGAAAAGTCACGTAGCTATTACGTGACACACCAGTAGATCAAGAATTCATGAGTTCATTTGTAGTCACCTACGTTCCACGTAGTCTTTACGTGAAAAGTGTGATGGAAAAAAGTCACATATGTTTTCACGTAGCATTTACGTTTGGATTATTTTGACTCGATAACGATGCGGCAATAAAAGCTTTAGGCTTGTTTTGGAATCCACACACAGACCATTTCTAATCTAATCTCATACTAACGTAGCCAATACTTGAATGCTTCCTGGAAAATGACGGTTTCTGCATTCCGCCATTTTTCTTGACATATGGCCAGGCCAACTACGCAGTATGTGCCGCAGAGATGATTCCTAGAATCATTGGCGTAACTAATGAAAAATTCTAGGGGGGGCTAACTTTTTTTAAATTTTTCCTTTTTATCACTCATAATACAGAAAGTATACCATTTTTGCTCGATTCAACAGATGTACATATACTTATTGTTGGTCTACTATATATCAATGGACGACTTAAATCCCTGTTACAAAAATCAGGAAATCTTGAAGGATTACCATAATCCTTAATAGGTTCAGAAAACCATAGGTGTTGCGCTCGCCGTAAATATAATGTGAAGCACGATCCTGATTTTTAAAGGATTTTTTTATATGCTTCGAACCTAGAATACATTATAAATTAAATATTGGACAAACTAGTTGGTTAAACTCTTTGCGCCAGTTTTCAATTCACTGGCCTGACAATTCCTACGAGTTTTCAAACGGCGATCTGACCACAACAAACCAACCTCTCTTTTCTGTTAGAATAACTTCGAGGATGATTAAAAAAAAATCAGTTTTTCATCTCAATACAACTTATTGGTCGTTTATTTCCAATTTTAGGATTTGTATTAGTTAGGAAGGTTAAGATCATACGCTCGATTTAGATAACAATTACTCACAAAACCTGGAAAAACTAGAAAATCTCAAGGAATTGTCCATTATCCATTAAGTACTTGTAATACTAATAATTAACATATGTTTTAATTCACTTGATGATGACGTATTTCCTTTGGTATTTCATAAGTTATAACGTGTTTTGAAGGGTCCAGATTTTGTCGTGAGCAAGCCTTATAACAATTGCTCGAAGTTCATAATTCAACTTGCTGTAGTGTTTCGAAGATAGAGATTGGATAACGAAGACAATCCTTTCTCTGCATTTACCTCCGTGCAGGGCCGAATTTAGCCGGAAGGGGGCCCCGGGGCCAACAGGTTTTGGGGGACCCAAAATGTACAAAAAAAGGGTGGTATTGGTTCATAAGAAATGTGGGGGCCCGGGCCACGGTCCCCCCGCTTCCCCCTAAATCCGGCACTGCCTCCGTGTATAATCAGTGGACTAGATATGTGCAATACTTATACAAAGTAACAAATTTTCTAGGGGGGGCTAGTCAGATCCTAGGGGGGGCTGAATGGGAGTAAGATGTTGAGAGAATGAGTAAAATATTGCGAATGCCGAAGAGACTTTGGGGTATGAATGGGGTAAGAAACCCTACCTAAAGTCGCTCCATAGCTTGGAATCTAGGGGAAAAGGAAGAAAGCGTGGACCTCCCGTACCAAACGCTTCCAGATTGCAAATAAAATGTAGATTGTGTATAATAATTTCCGTTGGGAGCGTAGCAGTTGTTTCAAAAGTTTACTGAATTTCAGCAGTTTACTGAAAACCAGCTTGTGGTTGAATCAGACATATGGTTGTAGGGATTGAGAGGGGTATGAGTAAATATATTGACTAAATAAGAGGGCATATAGTCATGAGCACTAGATGCGAGAGGTGACAGTTCAACGAAGTGAGCAGAGCATTCAGTTTTGTGATGAATTTCGCGGGAAGCAGTTGTGCTTCGGAGCTGCTGCGGATCGAGCAGCAGCTGGAGGCGGCTGATTTGGATGCAGCTGTCTCCTAAGGACACGACAATGGCCAAGTCGGTACGTTATGATCAGTGGCGCTCCCGAAATTATACGCTCGGTCGCAAGTGGAGAAAAAATCGGAATCGCGAGTGCTTGTTTTGTTTGAAAAAAAAGTACACGGTAACGCAATAATAATGAAATTTCGTTTGTGACAATTATGACACTGGGAAAAAAATGTGTTTACAAAAATAGAATGTGTGACACCATAAAAAATATTTTTCTTAAAAAGGTAAATTTCTCATTCGAGACAACCAGAATTTTTTTTTGATTATATATTATTTGTATATCGCATGGAAGATATTTATGTGTGCGCTGATTAACAAAGTGGATTAAATCTATATAGATTTCAAAGTGTGGATTATTAGTAGTGTGAACTAGACAATAATTTTCCGAAAGATAATCCCTGATAGGGTAAACAATCATTCCCCCGAGAGGGTATCCCTGATAGGGTAAACAATCATTCCCCCGAGAGGGTATTCCTGATAGGGTAAACAATCATTCCCCTGAGAGGGTACACAATAATTCCCCCGAGAGGGTAAACAATCATTCCCCCGAGAGGGTAAACAATTATTCCCCCGAGAGGGTAAACAGTATAGTCATGAGCACTAGATGCGAGAGGTGACAGTTGAACGAAGTGAGCATTCAGTTTTGTGATGTATTTCGCGGGAAGCACTTGTGCTTCGGAGCTGCTGCGGATCGAGCAGCAGCTGGAGACGGCTGATTCGGATGCAGCTGTCACCTAAGGACACGACAGTGGTGTTTGCTTATAACCAGCAAACCTATATCAAAACGTTGATAATTTGCTCGTTAACCAGCAAAATGATTTTTTGAATTGCTGAATATCAGCAATTGAGCTGTCATTTTCACAAAAACTTATTTTGCTGGTTGAACAGAAATTTATTTTACTGGATAAATTGCTGGATGAACAGCACAAAAAAAACCAGCAAAATTTTGATGGTTTTCAGCGAAGAAAATTTGGTGTGTTAGGTCATAAACTCTTCTCTAAACTCCTTGGTAGATGAAAATAATAACCAACTTCAGATAAATCACTTGTTTGAGAAACGTATGAGAAACTTGACAAAAACTTTCAATTCACCATTAGATAACGAGCAGAATTTGGAAAAAGTAACATTCGATAGTTTAGACTCTTCGAATTTCATATTTGAGATTGATTAATTATTATAATATTATTTAGAGATTATTGAAGAATCTATAACACTAGCCGGACGAAGCATCCCAAGCAGCCGCATCATCCACCCTGAAGAACTCGGTCGACGATATGTTGAACATTGCTAGCGCATACACAGTATATAACAACGAGATGTTCATGTATATACTCAAAATACCAAAAATAAAGGATGTTCAATACAAAATTGGTTTGATTGAACCCGTAATTGCCAATAATTTACGAATCCATCTAACGGCACAATTTTATATTGAAGGACAGAACGCATTTATGTCTAATAACTCGTGTCCAATGGTGAAAGATCTCTCTATATGCACCTCCATCAACCAACCGCCTACGGAGTGCATTCAACAATCTGATTTCCGGCCAGTATATACGATCGTTTTCGTGTACTTCGTTTTCTAAAATGGTTTGTAAATTTATTTCAGATTCATCCACGCGAGGTATTCGAGATAATCCAAAGGCTACCACGTTTTGTTTCCCTTTCTTGTAAACCAATTGGGAATCGAATGGCTACAGATATAACCGTTGACGAGTTACTCGTCCTGTTGCATCTGTTAATTTAATTTCCTTCGTCAATGGCTCATGGTCCGTGTAAATAGTAAAACTTCTACCATAAAAATATAATCGAAATTTCTTTGCAGCGGAATAGATAGCTAAAAGCTCTTTCGCAGTTGCGGAATATTTTGTCAGTGTTCGCGAAAGGCACGCAATTGGTCTATCGTGTCCATCTACTATTTGCGTCAGTACTGCACCGATAGCATAGTTTGATGCGTCGGTAGTTAGTATGAACGGTTGGTTAAAATCTGGATAACTCAAGGGTAGTGTTGTACTCATGATATCCTTTAACTTAGCAAAGGCAGATTCATATTCAGGATTGGCAGCAATTGATTTATTCTTGCCACTGTAGCGGAGTGGAAATGTCCCGAGCGGAATATCAAGACGCTTCTACCACGATATATGAAGCGTTCTAAGCCGACGGCGCGGCACTGGTCTTTCGGTTTTTCTAGTTCAAACACTCAATTACGGTTAGAATAAAACTTTATTATTTACGTATCACTTGTTTGTACATTTATAAACTTCTTTTACATTTTAGCACTTATTCATTACAATTATTACAATTAACACTTTTCGTATAATTATAAACTCGAATATTTTCGTTTTATAAACTTTTGCACTATTTCCCGTATGACAATGTTTTTCCCAGAAATACTAACACTTTTTATTTATCGATACTTATTCTGAGACTCTAACACCGATTTTCGATTTTATCGCGACGGACTATTTAACTGTTCACTTTTATCTTTTTCAAGAAGTTAATCAATTTAAACTTAGATCTCGATTCGTGCACTAGTCACGATTGTCGAGGTGTCTAAGGGACAACCCTGATTCAATTGGAGTGTTCGGTAGGCCGGCTAGGGAAACCTAGAAAGCGCCGAATTCCAATAAAGGTGCTGCTGAATATTTGGGACTGACGAGCTTGGAAAAGCGCACGGTATATATAGTCAATCCGAGTTCTGAATTTCATAATTATTTCATGAATTGCATCAGACTGGACTTTGGACCCCACGAAAGATCCGAGAATCCTTAAATAACGTAATCATTTTCTTCATCCCACATTTATCTGTTCAGACTATGTGGTTTTAATTTCAACTTCGTAAATATCCTCAATTTTTTTTTAGCATCCATTGATTACTCAACTTTGCATTCTTTATGGATGCTCCCTAAAGTTCTTTTTCACGAAATGCTTAATCAACTTATTTGAAAAATCCATAAATTCCGAAACATCTTCCTTTTTATTCCAAATTTTTTCAACAGTTATTTAATTTCTTGTCATAGATTACCTAATTCAGCCTTAATATTGGACTTCCATACTTTACGAAACTTTGCCCCCTTTTTTGGATGTTCCCTTTGAAATTCTCTTGGAAAAAATCTGTTCTCTTTTCACTCTCTAAAACTCTCTTATTTCGAGCACACATTCAAGTGGCTACTTCAATTTACTAATGTATTAATTCATATATTTTTTTGTATAAAATGAGTATCTCTAAGTCCTGCCCCTTTCATTACACCTAAACTTGAACATTGCTGTCTCACAGAGTAATCACAGTAATGTTCAACAAGTCCCAAATGTTTCATAATGCATGATACTACTAAACCAACGGAGTTGTGAAAACATTCACTTAAAAATCTGTATTCGAACCCAGCATGGGTTCTTTGTAAAACAGCGCACCATACCGCCGATCAATTAACAGCTACGGGTGTATTACTCTTTGATTTTAAGTATGCTCTTAAAAATCAATCAATCAATATTTTTCTCTTTCTTTCAACTGGGCATTGAATTAAATTCCCTTTCCCTAAAGAATCATTACCCTTCGGGTCGGCTCTTCCTTTTCCCGAACCACTAAGACCCCAATATCAATATTTCTTTTCAAGTTTATATTGGTAAGAACAAAATCATGTTCTCTCTGTTTTCATACTTGGCAACAAACCCTTTATATCAATACACCTGTATACGTGTATGTAGATTCAATGAAGACTCTTATTGTCTCTATCATTTTGGCTAAGTTATTATTCCGCGCTCCTCACCCAAACAAATTCTTTCCTTAGTGTCCTATACATATGCGCCAATGCATCATCATCAATGACGATCGCGGCTATGTACCGCTAAATCGTACACTGTCCAATATGTGAGCACGTTTGAACATGTCAATCCACCGCGCTCCAGTTAAGTAAATCAGACTAAGCTGTTTTCGACGGTTTCGCCAAACCGTGATAAGGGTATGCGATATTCCACATAACTTTTAAATTGATGAAAGTAAATTAACCCAACAATTCCTACATGCAACATTTTAAATTTATGTTGATTGCTTAAATTACTTTGCGTTGAGTAATTGAATATATTTGGCCTTGTTTTTACAATATCTCACTGCCATCAGTATTTAAAATTGTTTTAGGAAGGTGTCGGCACATAAGGCTGTGCATATCCTTTCATCCCATCGAGTTGAGCATATATAGTAGATTATGCTCAATTGTTTGCGCCGGAAAATCCGAGTAAATATATCGGTCAAACGGTCAAAAGTAACATGAATTTTACTGTCAATAGTGATTTTATGCCACATTGACCCTTAATAACGTACTTGTCGTTCCGTTACGTTGGGAAAGGTAATGAACGTTTTCCCTGCGTACAATAATTGCCACTAATAAAATTGAAATATGATGCTCCGTATGTGAATCGCCGGGCGTTGGTCCCTCACCAGTGGCAATGTTTTTGCCCTCTTGTATGTATATTATTTCGTATGCACGATCGTTTATTTTAATTTGTTTTGGATCAGCTGATCGCAAGTAAATGGGTCAGCCGAGTCTGTCTCAAAGTTTTACGCTTTCTTCTATGTTTGGTTTAAAGATTCCTACGATATATCCCGTGATCCGATATGAGGAGTGATGAAGGATCTCAAGGCCGTTCATCTCCTCCCACATTAAACGAGGTGAAGGTTCATTAAGAAAATGATCCTTCGCTTGTTAGGGTAGGCCAAAACATATATATTTTTCAATTATATAATCATTCAATGGTCCGTTGTTTATCAATCATTAACTATTATCTGTCATATCTGAATTTTACTTTCGGTGGAGTTTAGTGTTAGAATCTCTTGATGTTATTCGTTCTGTATATGTTTTTATAAATTCTTTTAATAATAATTTCTTACAAAGTTTACTTTTGGATCTTTGATATGGTTCAGCTAACATTTTTTTGTTATTCTTCAACGCTTCTCTTGACCAAGATTTAAATACATTGATACATTTCTGAGTTAATATATATAATTATTTCACAGTAATTTTCATGTTCCCTATTATTCTTCTGATTTATCCCTTCTATTATATCCCTATTATTCTTCTAATTTAATTCGTACTCTTTGTGTTATTTCAAAATTATTTTTCACCCGTATCTTAGTGTTATATCAACTTATTTTATTATTAAAAAAAAACTTTTTTTTTTGTTTGTTTGTTTTCTGACCATACTGCATCTATTACGTGTTCTTCTAATCTATCAAATCACCCTGTTATATCCCTTTTTTTTCTTTCGTCGTGTGACCATTTTATTTCCTCTAATCTTTTAAGTATTCTCATATTTGCACATAAACTATCTCGAGAGTTTCTTACCTGATGATGCCTTCTCGAATCGCCTCGCCTTTACTTGGTGTTGCTCTTGCGTCCTCGTAATCATTAGTGTTGTTGATCACTTGGTTGGTTGTAAATCTCGAGTGCAGGGTGTGTTCCTAGTCTGCTGTTTGATTCTTCCGTATCGTCTTGTGCTTTCTGATGCCTTACTTGTTTCGCCTCTTAAGCTGCTCCTCTCGTGTGGGTTCCTTTGTACTGCCGTCTAAATTTGTAATCTTCGATGAAATTGTTTTGGCCAAGCCATGATGATGTTTTGGTAAATGATGTCTATTGTTTGTTGTGTGCAAAATTGCTGTTGTACCGGCCACTTGTATAAATCTGACGTGATATCTCCAGCGGAGTAGAAGTAGCTCTGCTCTAGTTGTATTTCAATGATTTTCTGCATGTAACATTGTAATAGTTTGACGTTATTACAGTGCCTTTTCCAATAGTTTTAAGCTGCATCCGTTCAGATAAGTTGCTAGTTAGCAAGTCGTGATGAATTGACGTGTGTCACACTGCTTAAATGTATGGATTCTTAGATGTTGTACCGTTATCATGATGTTCGCATTGTTTGTGTTTGATTCGAAATCTTTGTTGTTGCTTTTTGAATTTCGCTGTGTATTGGCTTCAGCTTGTGGAAATTTTGATTACTTGATAAATTGCCTTTGTGTTAGACCCGCCTCCGCTGTAGTTTTAGGACCTCTGCTTTGAATTGACTTTTTGGGGCCGTCTGGTTAAATTGATGAACACTGTTGAATTGTTGATTGTTCTAAAATTTCGTCTTAACGTTGTTTTTATCTTTGTGAGGCGACTTGTATCTGCTCGTTCCGTCATTATTGTGTTACTTTAACTCTTCCAAAATCATCTCCTTCTTCTTCTTCTTATTGGCATTACATCCCCACACTGGGACAGAGCCGCCTCGCAGCTTAGTGTTCATTAAGCACTTCCACAGTTATTAACTGCGAGGTTTCTAAGCCAGGTTACCATTTTTGCATTCGTATATCATGAGGCTAACACGATGATACTTTTATGCCCAGGGAAGTCGAGACAATTTCCAATCCGAAAATTGTCTAGACCGGCACCGGGAATCGAACCCAGCCACCCTCAGCATGGTCTTGCTTTGTAGCCGCGCGTCTTACCGCACGGCTAAGGAGGGCCCAGGGGTTGAATTAAAATCTTTTCTTGCACTTTCGGTTGTGTATGATGATGCTCCTGAATATGTCCTTGCTTTCAACTTTGTATAATGTCTTGTCATTCACTTATCTCCAATCGCCTTGTTGAATCCGCCTTTTTGTTTTCGTATGATGCACATCCGTCTTCGCCTGTTATTTGTCACTTTAATTCGTATTGTTGATTTCGTATGATGTATTTAACACTTTTACTTCCTGGTTGAGTTCGCCTTCATTGATAACCTCCGAATATTTCGTCTTCCGTCTCCTGATCCCCCACACTCTCGATCTTCAACCCACCGTATGAGCCGTCGTTCCGGTGATACCAATTAACTATGGTATGTATATCGTGAGCCGTTGATGTCTTCCTTCCCTGCCGATGTCGTCTGTTCGTCTTCAATAGATGCTATCTCGACCGTCTCTCGAGTAAGTTGTGCATATTTAAATTTTCTCAAATTATTGTGAATAGTTCACTATCCTATAGTTTTTATTAGACTTTGCAAATATAAGGACCTGCTCCTACAGTCTTTGTTACTTTTCACTTACTTTAGTTATTCGATTCGGTATTAATTCTTTGCTACCTTTTTACATGCTTAAGTTATTATATTTATCACATTTTATTATGAACCTTACTTACTATTATTATCATTTTTTTCGATTATTTTGTTTTCCCAGTATTATTCCCATTAAATTTATCTTTGTGTTGTAGCAATGAATGTCTTCTGCAGGTTTTTTTTTGGGACGTATAAATTCCATAAAAATTTCTTCCTGCAAAATACTTGTTGCTACGTCTATCGTGTTGTACTTACTTCTTTAGTATTTAGGGCGGTTTTGGTTGGAAAATTGCTACAACCTCTCCCCCCTCATCGATCATGGCTCTAGGCGTGCTTCTGAAATGATACTCAATCCTTGCGATTAATTCATAGTATTTATAAACATTTTAAAATAAAAAACAAATGAAAATTTATTAGTTGTACTATAAACATATGTATATTAGTATGCAAAATTATAAGTTCCTAACTCAATTTGTTATGATTTAGTAAATTATCCTATGGTTATTTTTATTTTTTTGATTATTGCATAATAAAGCAATAATTACCAATTACCTTTAATTGAATTAATGTTTCTATTTTTTCGTATTAGATGTCTGAAATACTTTCCATTTTCAAAGTCCATGATATTTTTAGAGTAATCAAAGATAATAATTCCGTTCTGTTTCATGCTAAGGCTTTGATGGGTGTCCATTCAAGGTTTTTGTGCAACTGTAACATTACTTCGTCATATTTGTAAAAACTGCTTAATACATTTCCTTTTCCCATATTCAGTATATATTTGCTGATAAATATTGTTTCGTCTTCTGTTTGTTTTCCGTAATTTTTCTCTCCTTATTATCCATAGTGTTCGAAATAATTTGAGTGTCGGTACCTTCGTTTATTGTTGCTATTTGAGTGACCTCGTTTTCTTCTATTATTTGGCTAATTGTGTCTTTTCTGTTCAACGTTCCATCGATTGTTGTTGTATTCTTTGGGTTGTTCAACCCAGTTTCTATGTCATTAGTATATATCAATTTTTCTTTTTGTCTGTGACTTCTTTTTGTCTTGCATTTCCCCATTTTTAAATTCTCACCTTTATTTCTGTGGCGTTGCTCTTTATCTATGCTGTTCTTTTTATTATACTTCTCCTTTTTACTAATTCCTTGTGGATTGAATTCTAGTTTTCTTGCGCAACAAGAAATTTCTCCTTTGAAACAACATAAAAATATACCTATCACCCCTCCTATGACTGCAATGGACGTGGTAGTAAACCATGGGTTCTTTAAAGGTGCATAAACTAAGTTTTGTAGGACAGTACGTTGATTCTTGCACTCCATTTCCACTCCATTACATACATGTTAAAAAGCTTCATCGCAAAGAAGGTCCTTATTTCGCTACATATGGTGACAGCGGTGGGATAATATTCCGCTCGGGACATTTCCACTCCGCTACACCACGAAGTTGGCTAGTCATTGGTTTTGCAATTTTTGCAAATCCTGGTACAAATCTTCTGTAGAAGGAGATTGTTCCGAGAAACTACTTAAGTTCTTTTTATGTTTTCGGTAGAGGCCAATTTTTAATTGCCGCAACTTTCTTTGGGTTTGGTTTCACCCCGTCTGAAGAAACGACGTATCTAAGGAATTCTACTTCCTTACGAAGAAATTCAGACTTATCGCATTGTACCTTAAGGTTAGCATCCTTAAGGGTTTGTAAGATTTTCTGAATGTCCTTCATACGTTCATCTAAAGAAGTTGAAAAGATAATGATGTCGTCCATATAGACGAAACATCTTATCCCCAGATGTTTCCGTAGAACAGCATCCATTAAACGTTGGAGTGTCGCGGGCGCATTCATCAACCCGAACGGCATTCTCAAAAATTCGTATTTTCCATTGTCGACATTAAATGCCGTCTTTGGAATATCATTCGGCTCCACCTCTACCTGGTGAAAGCCACTGGCTAAATCGAGTAAAGAAAAGTACTGTGCTTTGCCGAGGCGATTGAAAATCTCGCTGATCTCGGGTATAGGATATCTATCTGCTGGCGTTAATTTATTCAGTTTCCTATAATCTACAACTACGCGATATTTCTTTATACCTTAATTATCCGTTTTCTTTGGGACCACCCAGATCGGGGAAGTCCATGGAGAAGAGGATTCTCTTATGATTCCAGTCTCCAACACTTTCTGAATTTGCTCACTTACCTTTTCCCGTAGATGGTATGGGCACGTATGGGTACTTGTAAGTTCGTTGGTGAATGGGTTTCATCGGTTTCTATTTTGTGCTTTACTTAAATAGCAAATCTTTGTTTTTCTTTGTTTTTCTTTTTGCTTCTAAGGAGCATTTTCAATAAGGCATTTTATGAGACGTTTAGCGGTGGCCCGATTATTTACTTCTAATGTTTTGTTTTGGTATGATTCTGCGTGAACATTCCGTTAGGTCCGAACACCAAATAATGTTTGTAAAGTTTTAATTTTCATTCGTATTTTCTTCAGCATTTCATGCTTAGAATGCAATGGTATGAATAATCTAACGACACGTTTTAAGAATCATATGAAAAACTTTGTTCTAAAACACTATTAGACGAAAAGTAAAACAGGTAGAATTGATGATGGGACCCATCGGAATGTTCAGCGCGAAATTACCAAACAAACGGGCTCTCACTAATTGTCAAAGTAGATAAACACGAGAAAAACAGCTGTTTCGATCTGTCTCATAAAATGCCTTATTGTTTACGGTACATTTTTTTCGTTTTTACGGTACACTTTTCAAATGTTTACGGAGCATTTTATTTATTTCAAGGTAATTTGTTCAATAATTTAAGGAAAAATGATCAGTTTTTTTAAGGAGCATTTTTCAATTGTTTAAGGATAATTTCATCTGTTTTAATGGACAATTTTTGGGCTGCCCTGACCACCGGTGATTGTCCAAAGCTGCCAAAGGAAAGAGAACGCGCCACGCGTTCGCGGCTTATTTATAATGAATGGACAAACTGCTGATCTGGCAGTTTGGGTCGTCCACGTTGTCTGACTGCAATTGGTGCACTGTTACAATCAATGCCAATTGTGCGAGATCAGAGGTGTGATATCCAAGATCTCACCGTCAATCGCAATCTTAAACAGTTGTTTTACCTCCTCCAGTTGAGCTCTCCAATTGTTAAAAAACAATACTGCTTTTTAGGGTGACGTGGCCAGAGGTCCTCGCCACCTGGGGTACCCCTGATTTCTGGTCACGGACACGGAATTCGTCTGGGGTGGGTTACAACCACCTCATTTCCTCAGGGCCAGCTCTTCGCTATTCTGCTGATCAGGGATCAAAGAAACACTACACCGCGATTTTACTTTTAGTAACTATTTTTATTATGACTTACTGTGTGGCGTGTCTCGTGTAATGACGGGATGCTCGAGATAGAATGGGTTGGGCGGGCGGAGTACTCTGGAGGCACTGCAGACCAAACGACGTGGTCCTTTAGGACAAGATGGCTGCCGGTGAACGATGTCGACGCGGTGCGATTTCCCACTAAGGGGCAAGCGTGATTGGCCGTACGGGGACCAAATCCGGCGCTGGTGGATGAACCACACTTCTGCGATCAGTAACGATGGGTCCTAATAAAGGTTGGACAGGGCATTTAAGGAAGGGGTAATGCTACTGGGGTTTTCTCTGGTTTCATACCTGACTACAATATATTAAGCAATGCTCAATGATTGCTCGAAAGCTCTGAATGATTCCAAAAACACTGGATGTGGTATATACCATTCTTAAAGCAGCAAAGATTATTATTATTATAGAGTTTTGGCACTTCCTCAGCAAGCGTGCTGGGAATTCTCACAAAAACCCGGAATTACCCCGGGCAATCTGAATGCCAAAGGGGATTAGGCTCTGTGGATCTCATTCGCCGGTTGACTTAAAATCCTATAATAAACGTTTGCACCGGATGTATTAGTTATGGTGGTTCAGGAATCTTCTTACGATGCTGCAAGTTCCAAGAACCACCATCTTTTGGATGCTATGGAGGTTATGAGATAGTTCCAGCTCTCCTAAGGATCTCAGAAGAGATTTCGGGACGATTCCGGTTGCTGAGATAACAACCGGAATTATACGCACGTCCTCCAGATGCCACATCTGCTTCAACTCCTCCGCCAAGTCGTGGTACTTCGTTATCTTGTTGGAGAATGTTGTTTGGACATTATGGTCTAGCGGTACAGCAATGTCGATGAGGGTTACCCGCTTCATCCTTTTGTCGTAGACCACAATATCGGGCCGATTGGCACGAATGAGGACATCCGTTATGATCTCGCGATCCCAGTACAGCTTCACGAAACTATTTTCCAGAACCGGGACAGGCACATATTTGTAGTAGGCGACAAACTGGTTAACTAAGTTGTGCTTTAAAGCAAGCTGTTGGTGCACAATCTTGGCTACTTCGTTATGACGACCGAGATAGGTTGAATCAGCTAAGGCTGAACCCCCGGACACGATATGTTCGATCGTCTCACCTACTGAATTGCACTTCCTGCAGCGGTCCTCCACGTTTTCGTGCAATATATAGTGCCGATAGTTCTTCGTCGCAATTACCCGGTCCTGGATGGCTACCATGAAGCCTTCTGTTTCCGAGAAGAGTTCACCCCGCACCAGCCACGTATTCGACGCCGCTTTGTCGATATATTCCAGCTCCAGTTGATGGGGGTGCGTCCCATGCAACTCCTTCTGCTTCCACGATGCGATCATCTCGTCGACAGATTTGATGTCGCAATTCAGCTGACAGTCCTCCTGCGCCAGATGCAGGGCACGGAATCCGTGGTCAGCTTCACACACAGCGCGATAGATTTCGTGGCGGTTCTGGCTTTCTACGAAGTATCTTCGCAACGGCTGGATCTGGGAAACACATAGTGTTTGTATATCGGTGACGCCTCTTCCTCCTACTGTACGTGGCAGGGTGACTCTCTCAATGGACGATTTTGGATGGCGCATGCGATGCTTAGTGAACGCCACTCGTACTGCTCGTTCTAACGCCTCCAAGTCAGTCTTGGTCCACTTCACCACCCCGAAACTGTATGTCAACAAGGGCACAGCAAACGTGTTTATCGCCTTCACCTTGTTGCCGGCCGACAAGAGGCTCTTCAAAATACCGTTGACACGATGCAAGAACTTTTCCTGCAGCTCTTTCTTGATCGTCGTATGGCGAATTCCTTTCAGTTGCAGGAAACCTAGGAACTTGTACGTTTCGCCTTCAACCATGTTTCGAATCTCCTCCTGTTCGTTGACGCGGAAACTGTCGGCATCAACCAGGTGACCCCGGTGTAGATGTATGGATCGACATTTATCGATACCAAACTCCATCCGGATGTCGTTGCTGAATACCGTTACAAGCCGCAGAAATTGGTGCAGCTTCTCCACAGATTCCGCAAACAGCTTCAAGTCGTCCATAAAGAAGGTGTGGATAATGTTTGTACTTCTTTCCCTACTCTTAAAATGATACAGTCGCCTCTCCACATCTCGATATTGAAGGGACTATCGAGATAGGGAGAGATCGAGGAATGGAAGGAAAACTGTAATGGGTACTAGATCCAGAAAAAGCTCGTTACTATGAAAAACGACAACAAAACAAATGTCATTTCCTGTTGTTGATGTGTTTGTTATTGTCCGAAGATGGTCTAGTAGCCTAAAAATTTTAACATATCGACATAAGGAGAGTGATTCCTGATCAAAATATGATCAGAACCCATCGAGATAGAGAGATATCGAGATAGGGAGGTTATTGAGCCCAAATGTATGTAGATTGAAGGGACGAAGGAAACCATCGACATAGGGAGAGATATCGAGATATAGAACATCGAGATGTAGAGAGTCGACTGTAGTTGTGTTGGTTGAGTGCTCTTCATGGCAAGGCAAACCCATAGAGGACTAAAGGTATCGCCTTGGAATATGTCCCTCCTGATTCCGAGAGTCCTTGACCGTAACACCTTTTCTCCATCGGTATTGTGTAGGGATGTGCTCCACATCCCCATAGCGTGCTGCATTAGCCTGATGACGTTACCGTCTATCTTATACAACTGCAGTACCTTAAGAAGGTACGAGTGAGGTACTGAGTCGTATGCCTTTTTATAGTCGATATACGCCCTGCTCAGGTTTCTTTGCTTGTGGGTGGCCTGCCCAACAACAACTGCATCAATGATGACCTGATCCTTGCAGCCTCGTGTGTTGCGTCAACAACCTTTTTGTTCCTTGGTCATCAGGTTGTTGACGTCGCAATGGTTCTGCACCCTCTTTGCTATTATCGATGACCGCACTTTGTACAGACTCGAAAGGCACGTTATTGATCTGTACTTGGCAGGGTTCAAAGTGTTCCGATCCTTCGGCAGAAGATAAGTAACACCCCTAGAGATGAATTTCGGTAGCTGCCCGGGGTTATCTAGTACCGTGTTGAAGCATTCCGCCATCCGCCCGTGGACCGTTGTGAGTTTTTTTTATACCAGAAATTATGCACAAAATCGGGTCCTGCTGCAGCTCAATTCCTGGTATACCGGGTTAGCCTCACGTATGCCTTGGGCGGTCACGTTGATAGCGGTAATGTCTCCAATTCCGTCACAATATCGCTCTTCTTCTGCCATCCACACCCCATCGCCGTTGTGTATGACGGGGTTCTCCCATAGATTGGACCAAAACTGCGTGACTTCTCCAATCTCCGGAAGGCCCACGCCAAAGTCAGCTATGTCGTTTCGGATGTGGTTGTAGAACTCCCTTTCGTTGATGTTGAACATTCGATTTTGCTCCATCCTCTTCGAACATTCTCCATAACGTCGCAATCGTTTAGCAAGAGCACTCAACCGCTGTACATGGGTGTCGAGGATCTCAGTTATGTTCGCCTCGGTGAGATTACAGAGTTCTGTGGGTTTCACAATTTCAGCAACATTCCGAACTAGCCTGGTTGATCGATTCCCCTGCTTGTACTGTATTAATCGACCAACCTTTGACCGCAGTGTGGCGATGGAGGTCTCCAGACGTCGCATCCACGCAGGTTTTTGTGCTTTGGGGCGTGCGCGTCCATCACTCTCACCTTGTGGACGCATTCGCAATCCCAACGTTCTTACAACAGCCACTGCAGCCGAATACACGATAAATTGCAGCTCCTCAAGGTTCTCCACGGTTTCCAAATACTGTGGCAAAATATCCTGGTTAAGGATGCTTATTGTACTCGTCAACCGATAGGAGTACTGCAACTTGGGTATCCGGTGTCGGGACATGGGGTCTGTCCCACGGAACTGTGTAACTACTGTGCCCACATGATTAGCTAGTTCGTCCTTCAATTGCTGTCGTTGCAATTCCACTGTTGGTCCTGGAGCCGCGGGTGCAATCGAATCGCGACGGTTACTTGCGATTGATGCATTCAACCCAGCAGAACTCCTTCTCGATGTATCGCTCGATCTTGCCTCCTCCTCCTCCTCTCTTAGTTCCCTCTGCACTTCCCGCTTGATGTACTCTACGTCTTCTGGAGTTATGTGACATAATAGCTCTCTGGCGTGTGTACAACTTGCTCTGGTCAAGCTGGGGTGCAAACCGAGGGAACCTCTCATTGGACATCTCCAGCATCGCCGGTCTGCCGGACATATCCGTCTCCATCCTGGTGCAAACGTAGTAGCAACGGATCACGTACTGACAGCATTTATGTTATATTCGAATGGTTTTGTTTTTTTTTTTAATTCGTTTTCGCGCGAGTGTCATGACTCTTCGGCTGAGTCAGGTGCGTATACGACAGACGTATGACCGTTTTTAGTGGTAAATGACCATTTTATTACTCCTTGTTCGACTACAACTAATGGGTCAGTACCAACGGCTAGCACTCTTTCCAGGCTGTTCGCCACATTAAACTCGATTCTGTTTTGTTTGCACTGCGCACGAGCCGAAACAAGAAATCTCATGCAAATGCTGACCGCACCGACGGCACGAGACTCTCACGCAGCAGCAAGAAACAGTTTGCCGATGAAGATGAAAAAAGTAAAAAATGTCGAGTGATTTTTTTTTGGCGAATTGTCTCGGTTTGTTCGGTGCATGAAATATGACTGGATAAAATGTAAACAGTCGCAGAATCACAGTGTTTTACTGTACATTTCCCAACACAGGTTACACAACCAGCTAAGTACGCAACCAATAACTGGCGGTCAGTTGTCATCGAAAGACCCGTGAAAGCATGAGTATTGGAGCTTGTGAGTTATGACCAGAGCTATGTTTGACGCTCCTTCCCAGCCTCACCTTTCGTAGCCCAATGAGAGAAACAAAGAATCAATGTACTTTACAATAAAACAGGTATAATTCGTTTTTCGCCTTTTCGCCGCATCATAGACATGATAAAAGGATGTAATTTTCGAACACTTTTTTTTTCATTGCTTTTTAATAATTTCAAAAACTTTACGAATGTTTTATTTTGAAACGATAATTAAATTATTTCGTTTTGTTTTCAGATAATTGAGAAGGATGGAGCCATATGACAGCGAAAGATCTGTGCAATTTAATCGTGATAATCGTTCCACAAAATTGAAACAAGAAAATCACAAAAGAAATCCACCAGAGAATACTGTTTCTGCAGGAAGCTTAGAAAAACATGATCAAAACAATCTGGAAATATCAAACGAGTAGGTCTCTGGATTTCTTCTCTACCAATTTATGTATTCACCATATCTTCATGCAACAGGGTAACAGAGCTCTTGGAAACACAAGGCGTTCAAATAGAGGCATTCCACGGGGACATGTCAGTCGATCCTGAGCGACCATTTCGAAAATATTTGAAACTCTGCACAGTTTTTCAATTTCATCTAAATCGTCATTTTTCGATATCAAATCTTCATATTGAGTCACGACTAACTTTTCAAAAGGGTGTATGTGAAAATGGTTCAAAAATATTTAAAAAGCTGCACAGCAAAAACGGAATGTTCGATTGTTATGATTTTTTCAGCAAAGTTAGACAACTAAATGGTGATTCTTAAGAAAATGTGCACAGTAAAAAAAAATTTTTTTGCCTTTAAAAATATCATTTTGTCACAAAAACTCAAATATCTCAAAACCCTATCTTTTTCGAACGTAATTTTTAGGGAAAACGGTCCATTACATTAGCTATCTACCATAAAAATTTGGTGATGGTAAACTAATAAACAAAAAGTTATGACATTTCAAACATTTTACAATTTTCACATTTAGTAATAAAATTTTTTCTGTGTAAGTTATTTCGAGAGTTGCAGTTTGATGCAGATTTTATTGTTAAGGGACGTGATTTAAACAAGTTGTTTTCATGATATTTTGATTTAATTATTCATAGCATCTATAAGAAACTTAGACACGATCCAGTGTTGTGATCAAAAGTATTGATAGTGTCATAATTTTCATTGCACGTGACTGGCGAAAAATTCATTTAATAGTGTTGAAACCTGTTGATAATAACGATGATAGAAACATATCAGAAATGTTATTTTTAAGACAAAAGCTGCAAAATCAAAGATTTATATACACGTGTACGTCTATAGTTTACCTGCAAAAATATACCTCTTAGAGAATAGACTTTATGATCGGGAGGAAACGGGTATCTTCAACAACAACAAATGCATGATAGGTACATACCATGACAATGCTCACGAAAAAGCAAAAAAATTACTACTACTAAGGTTGTTAAAGATCTTATAGTAATTTTTTCTTCAGTCAAGCAAATGACACCAAACTAGTCAGTAAAAACTTAAAAGTGATTTTGTTTATTGAAATATTACGAACAACATGAGTAGCCGCTTTCTCAACTGTTGTAGGCCGTTTGATGGAAAAAAGTGTTCAAAAGAGTTACGAAATCTCACCGAAAGCACCAAAGATAAACTGAAAGCGACTGGTTATGCTCCAATGTCCACATTGAATACAAATTTACGTATTTGCACGTCCTGCCGTCTAAACGTTGACAAAAGAGCAATCTGTATATCATCGGTTGAGCAGAGCGCAGGAAGTTCGAAAACGACAGCAACTGAGGAATTGCCAGATGTATCGACAACAACTGAGGAATTACCAGAAGTATTAAGTGCTGAGAGCCTTGCCACCGTACCATCAGCGAAATCTGTTTCAACAAATCAATCGGAAGATGAGTGTATCCAAAAGGTCAACATCGAACGCTTTAACGAGGGCATAGCTGGGATAAAAGTGACTCCGATTAAATGGAGTAAAATGGACTACGTTTATTACCCGGAGAAAAAATACCGTGAAATAAACGAAGCTGTACGAAGAAACCTCTTCAAATTAGGACCTGATGATGTGGAAAATACAGACTACGATGAGGTAATTATAAATATGAAGGAAAGGTTCTCGAATGCAGCCACGACAAGGAAAGAAAAATTATTGATTTTGTCGATGCTGCCAAGTTCGTGGTCTATTCAGGATGCCATTGATGAGTTCAAAACCAATAGAAATACAGTAAAAGAGGCAAAACAATTGAAGAATAACTGTCTTTCAACCAAAAATACTAGGTCTAGTACTGCATTAACAGATGAGACAAAAGAAATAGTAGTTCAATATTTTGAAGATGATGAAGTAAGTCGAGCTATGCCTGGTCAAAAAGATTATGTATCAGTAAAAAAAGATGGAAACCGTCAAGCAATCCAAAAACGATTAATGATGACGACTTTGAAAGAAGCGTACACACGCTTCAAGGAAATTCACGATAATATTAAAATAGGTTTTTCCTCATTTGCAAGCCTTCGGCCAAGACAATGTAAGCTTCTTTCCAATTCAGGAACACATAATGTGTGTGTGCACAACCCATGAGAATATTAATCTTATTTTACATAGTTTGAAAAGAATCAATTTAACAAAGGATATTAAAATGTTAACTGGTAGTCTTTTGTGTGAAAATACAAAATCAAATTGCTATCTACGATCTTGTTCGGATTGTCCAGATTCTTCATCATTGGAAAATACTTTATTCGCTGAGTTTGAAGAAAAATATATTGATCAGTTATCATTGGGTGACCACGGATAGGTGTGACATAGAAACTATTGTAAAACCTGTAGATGAGTTTGTGTCATATTTTTGCTTGAAATTAGAAAGTTTAATCCCTCACGATTTCATTAAAACAGAACAATCCAGCTTTTTAAAAAATACGAAAAATACATTACAAAATGGAGAGATTATAGTCATTCGTGATTTTTCTGAAAATTACAGCTTTGTATTGCAAGATGAAGTGCAGTCCCATCACTGGAACGTACAACAAGCTACAATTCATCCATTCGTTATTTATTTTAATGGAAGTACGCAAATTGAACACTTAAGTTTTATTATAATTTCCGAAGATTTAAGACACGATTCAGTATCCGTAAACTTGTTCATTGAAAAAATGATTAACTTTTACGCGTTGATAAGCATAAAGAAGTCAAAAGATATATTTCATGTCTGATGGAGCAGCGTCGCAGTACAAAAATCGTAAGAATTTTTCGAGCCTATGTCAATTTAAATCAATGTACGGAATTGATGCAGAATGGCATTTTTTGCTACATCACATGGCAAAGGTCCTTGTGATGCTATTGGAGGAACAATAAAGCGCATGGCCACAAGAGCAAGTTTAGCCAAAGAACGTGAGCATCCAATTAAAACTGCGAAAGAACTTTTTGATTGGGCAAATCGTAGAAAAGAAAAAGATTTAACCAAATTATCATTTTGTTTTACTATTACTGAAGAGTACGAAATAAAGCTTCAGAGCTCAGCGAGCAATTTAATAACGCGAAAACGATCCAAGGAACCCAAAAATTTCACTGTTTCATTCCATTGTCGGAAAATAAAATTAAAGCAAAACTATACTCAAACTGTGCTGATAATAATTCAAAAGTGTTCGATATTTTAAAAAAATTGAATAAAAAAAAATAAAAAATAAGTATTAATAAACTGTTTTCATGATATCATAACCCATACCAAAATTCAAACCCAAAACTCTTAGAGTTTCTATAACAACATTGTGTAACTGCCACATTTAATTTAATACTTAGGATAATATTAATTCATTTTTATTTATTTATACATATAATATTTATACATATAATATACATAATATCGATGAATACATAAATATGGAATATCATACAAACAACTTGTTTAACTCACGCAAGGCCCTTAACAATAAAATCAGCATCAAACTGCGATTCTTGAAAAAAAAAAATACACGGACATTTTTTTTTGTTTACTATATGTGAAAATTGTGAAATGTTTGAAATGTCATAACTTTTTTGTTTATTAGTTTACCATCACCAAATTTTTATGGTAGATAGCTAATATAATGGACCGTTTTCCCTAAAAAAATTACGTTCGAAAAAAGATAGGGTTTTGAGATATTTGAGTTTTTGTGACAAAAATGATATTTTTAAAGGCAAAAAATTTTTTTTTTTACTGTGCACATTTTCTTAAGAATCACCATTTAGTTGTCTAACTTTGCTGAAAAAATCATAACAATCGAACATTCCGTTTTTGCTGTGCAGCTTTTTAAATATTTTGAACCATTTTCACATACACCCTTTTGAAAAGTTAGTCGTGACTCAATATGAAGATTTGATATCGAAAAATGACGATTTAGATGAAATTGAAAAACTGTGCAAAGTTTCAACTCAATAGAAAATCATGAATTAAAAATTTTCTTAAATTTTGATGCTGTTGCTTGGAATCGCTCAATAACCAACCTAAACGATACACCAAAGTCGGATACACAGAATCATTCTGTTGAAGAGGGCCTTGATGGCTCATCTCGTTCTCCTGAGGATAAATGTTCCACCAGCAGCGAAGGAAAAGACGAAAAGAGGCCTCAGAATAATTCAAGCCCAAAGGATGTTCATTATGTTCACTCCTCCAATACTCCTCCAATGTAAGTTATTGTTACCCTCACTAAATAGCATTCCTAAAGATGTCTAGCCCTTGTGCTTTAGTTTGAATATTAAAATTTGCAGGTACAGCCCGAGGCCTGAAAATGGTCAGATCAATCGCGAAAATGTCCATACCAGGAAGATACGTGAGCAGCAGCGTACGTTGCACGTTACTGGAAACTTTTTTCAAATGAGATTCCTACTTATCTGTTTTCGACATTGCAGAAAAAACAATATTAACGAACAAATCACACAGTATGGTCAATATATCGACATACGGAAAAACAGTTGGAAGTGATGCTGCAACAAACAACGTTAATCCACCAAATCATACAAAGTAAGTATTGGGAAAGGTTTTAAAAATCGGAAGGTACTTTGACACAAGGGAGTCAGAATTTTATCAGTCTGTCGATGATTGGAACTTATAATACAATATCCGATGCCAATTTGAAATCGATCGCGACGGATAGAAAGCCATTAGCTTAGCTTAGCTTAGCTTAGACTGACTGTACATATCAATGGTTGCTACTCTGTGATTGATCAGAACTGGTGCAAATTGCATTACGATCCAAGTGAATAGTGGTTGGGATTTACCAACTATTCTCGAAGTGCACGTTTCAGCAGCTCGCAAATGTTGATCAATAACGGCGCCGGCCAAGTCCTTACAGTCAGTTGGGAAAGGGAGGGAATGTGAGTGTGTGGTAATTGTTGCTACTAGAGACCGAGAATACCTCTGCATCTCCACATTTACCACGGGAAGGAAGTAGTGTTAGTTGGGTGGGGTAATCAGTAACATAGATCGGGATTCACCATGGAAAGTGATGTGACCTATGAAACTTCTACACAGGAGTATTAGCATTTCCTTAATTTGTTCAATTGTTCATTCTTCGCGAGAATAAACAATCAATCGCTCAAAGTGAGCGATTGTTCATTTGAATTTCGGATTAGGCGCCCGCGTTATCATTTCATTAACGTAAGAAAAGTAAAGAAACGGGATTTAAATTGAAAATAATTGATAGTAATCGGAAAGCTAATGTTATTCAGCAACCCTTATTTTATCTCTATTTGACGTTAAGTAAGAATGTAAATTTACGTTCATTTTACATGTCGTTTATTTTGCATTACTTTCGCGCGCGTGTGTGTGTCACTTGCATTGACCAGTATACCGTAATGAGGATCTCACTGGTATTAATCCTGATGTGCCGGTTGGCACTCGTGTTGGGCTTGTGCGCTTTGAGCGGCACACGTTCGCTTCCCAGTCTACATAAAATCGCACATGGTGCAATACAAGATGCTAAATTGGAGACGATATACATACACGTGTGGAAAAGTACATCTATCGCCTGCACTCCAGCATCCTACATGACACCATATACGTTCATGTGTTGACTGGGTTTGATAGGGTCTGCTTATGGACACATGCAGCTTTTTGTAGAGGTTTAACAGAGCCCACTGTCAAACCCCACCACATCCTAGGCAGGCCCCCTAACTCGCTGTGGCCATGGGGAGGGGTCGTCAATCCCTTGGACATAGTCCCTGCTGCCCCTCGATCGCGACGGATAGAAAGCCATTTTGTATAAATTTGGATGAAGTAATCGGTGGCCGAAATGTACCAAGACTTATGAAAATCAATAAATTTTTCTTCTGTCATAAGACGAGTTTTTACAATCCCATTGAATTCCACCACTTAATTGTATCTTGACAGATACGTATTTCGACCTCAAAAGTAAGGCCGTCTTCAGTGTCTCGTACTTGACTCGACGACGACGACGAAGTCGAGTCAAGTACGAGACACTGAAGACGGCCTTACTTTTGAGGTCGAAATACGTATCTGTCAAGATACAATTAAGTGGTGGAATTCAATGGGATTGTAAAAACTCGTCTTATGACAGGTGAAAACATTCCACTAAAAAGCTCAAAATAATTTTCTTATCAAATTTTTCTTTCTAGGACTTCGCAACAACAAAATCATGGCTTAAGAGGGAATGCAGCCGAAACGATCAGTTGTTTGAATACCTCAGATGTAATGACTTTGAAGCAGAGAGGAAGCTTGACAGAAGCAACGTACAACCAGTACATACAGCGGCATAGTTCCCACTCCATTCGCCTACCATATTCGGCAAAGCTGCATGACGGAAATTGGACTTTAAAGGTTCTCGGTGAAGAGTGCCTGGTCACAATCGGAAGCAACCAAGGTTGCAGCTATGTGTCTCAGGTTTCCTTAGAACGAATCGCCGAATTGGATAGCGCTAGTGATTTTGAAGTGGCGAAGAACATACTGTTGGCCAATCTTAAGGTCGTACGAGTATTGGAGGATATTTTGGCTCAGCAACGGGAAGCCATAGTGAGTTGTATTCGAACCGAGATGCACACAGTTGGAACGAAATGTGGAACTGATTTGAATAGCGCTAAATGCTTGCTTGAAATGCGAAGGATTTCCATGATGGGTGACTTTTCGACGAAACTGCACCACAGTAAATTCATTCTAAACGAAAATTTGAAACATGGATTCTGGAGATTTTTTGAAAACAATGCTTCACTAATGGAACGGAACTCATTTGGAAATATGAATGACTGCTACTTCGAAGCTAGTCCCAAATTCGTTAAAGATATTTTAAACGAAATATTCGACCAGCGTAAGAATGATTTGCTGAGGATTTGTTCACCTTTCTTTGAACCTAGTGTAAAATCCATGAAACCGCATCATTGTATGTTTCTGAGAGAGGAGGATGTAAAACTGTTCAATGATTTAGAACATGTCCTTCCTAAAAGTGTGTTGTCAGTAATTACGGAAAATTTTACAAAGAAAATCGCTGATATAGAGCCTGATCAATACTGCCAGTCACTTCCGGTTGCAAACAATGTCTATTTGCACGTTTGTAAGAGTTTATTGCAGATCGAAAGACGGGTTGAACAGGAAGTGGCCATACTGAAACCCATTGCATATCATCAGAACGAATGGATAATGACTGATGAGGCTAAAAAACAAAGGGGAACAACGTCAGAAAAGTGTTTTCTCGCCCAACTTCGGGCGTTGGTCTTTTTTGCGAACCATTTTGAGCCTGGAAAGTCATCAACGAGATATATTGTTCCTTACCAGTTTAAGTTAGAAGTGTTCAAAGAAGAAAACGTCTGCGATCATTATTTATGGCTTTGTTTGTTAGATTTCACAATATCGGGCCTGGTTGGGGAGAATCTTCCAACATATTATTCGAATTTGTTTAAAACAATAAAACAATGCATCACACTTGGAAAACATGTGGGACCACAATCCCACGAGTCTACTCGAAGGGAAGTCCACAGTATGTTGGAATTTATTGCCCAAATAGAATCGTCAGCGATCGGAAATAGCAAAATTTTTGAATTTGCTCTATCAAGCCTAACAGAATGTGTGAGTAAGTCATATCTCAATGATAAATGGGATCCCCGCCGTACAATCGAAGTATTAAATAGATTTTGGGAAAGATACAATGAGCTTCATCAACAGCTTTCAAGAAAACTGGGAGGAAATGGTCGGACTAAAAAAATTGAAGAACTGCTGAATAACATTTTAGATGTTATTCGTGTTGTAATGGAAAAGCTAGAGCACCTTGAAGACTTTTTGAAATTCTACAACACATTTAGTGAGTTTTTGCTTGACTTATCGGAATTGTCGTATGACTGGTTTGTACAAATTCAAGACCAGAGATTTCGAAGCATTCTATTCAGGAGGCGAGTAATCAAGTGGGTTGATAACAAGGCCGGTAATATGGAAAGCGCATGCTATCTAGTTGAGAGAGAAATGAATGATTCTTTTATCGAATTATGTGCACCTGGCAATATACCAAAACACTACACATATGAAGTAGTCTTCAGCCTTCTTGAAAGTGTTCTTAAAACATCTAAAACCATGAGCTGGAGAAACGGGAATATATTGACTAAAGCTGACCAATTAAGTGCAACAGTACAGCTGATCAGTACCGTACGGAATACGCTTCTTCGCCTCGTTGAACAGCCCTACTCCGATGATTTCGAAAGATTCTACAACCAAACTACTAAACCTTTCGATAGCATCATCAGTAACAGTGTTTCTTTGCAGGATTTTGAAGATCGACTGGCTAGAATCGCTGAGCCGTTTTTGTATTTTAGCCATCACGGCAACTTGCGATTCGCAAAAATGCTACGGACGTTCTCCGACTATGGTGATGAAGAATGTTCGATGACAGACCTCGAGCTTTACAATAGTCAATTCGAAGATATCATGCTAAAGGTCAGTACGTTGGAAGATTCAGCCAAAATCTGGGAAATTAAGGATAGCATTTATAGGCAGATTGTTGAGTCGGAAGAAAATCAAAACACTGCCAAACCGAAAATCTTGGCCTGTCTGGCAACTGTGTGGTCCATTATAATTTCCGAAAATGTCTCCAACGCGGACAAATACGTAAAGCCACATGCGACCCAAATACAAACCATCTTACGATTATTAGCGAAAGGTCGAATAACTGAATGCTTCGAAAACCACTTCGTGCATGTTCCACCCGAGGACGGAAATTCAACTGTTCTAGCACTTGTCTCCGGTGTGCTCCAACTACTTGGTAACAATGTTGTGATTGTGTATCGTAATGAGCATGCTGCGCAGCAAATAATAAGAAAGTTCCGCAGGTTGTATCAATTGTTTGACATCCGTGTATCATACAAATCCTTCGATGAGTTGGTGCGGTGCCAGGTTGAGCCAATTGCTCTCAAAGCTGAACGACACATAAGCAATTGCATAGGCCTTCCCCATACCGCAGGTAACATCACTACTGGAACTATGAAAACAAAATTTCTGCTCGTAATTGATGGATTCGATACAGTGGAAAAACATTACCAACGGACATATAATCGATCATTCTCACCAGTCGTACCAGGACTGGCAAAAATTCAACAAAAAATTTGGGAACTTGTTCGGGCCAACAGCGCCGACGTCGAACATCTTATCAACTCATATGTTCAATCGTCATCTGACGCTGATATTTTGGAACTAAGGTCACTCATTGACTGTAATAAATCATATCCTTTGCTGGAAACCTATCCTACCCCATCAGTAGTTCAATACACAAACAGAACCATGTTTACAGTTCACTTCAAGCGAATGATAAAGGCAGCAAGCACTGTTCACTATCGCTCATCGGATGACAGTTTTCTCCGTCACTTCGAACTGAATCCGAAAGGAGTTCTAATGAGCGATTTTAATGATGAGCATTTTTATTCAGATGGCCACACAGGATACTACAAGCCATTTGTTTATTTTAGCTTACGCGTTGATAACTTTGTCCAAAATGTCGACGGAGTCAATAATTACGGATATTTACACTTCAACGTGACTTCATACCCATACAGAAGGCTACTGGAAGAGTTTTCAATTCTTGGGGTGACGGAATCCCAACATAGCAATTTTTCACTCAAATTTACGATGAACGCGTTGTTTGAAAAGCCCGAACCAAACTTTCAATCCCACTCAAATGTGGATGAATGGAAACGGGCTATACTTTCCGAAATTGATGCAACTGTCAGTGCTAACCGCTCGGTGATCGTTCTGTTTGAGTATGCCTCGGACATTACTCGATTTAAGCAATTTGCGCAACTTCAGCTCGATCACTTCAATAAATTCACTGAAACCACCATGGCCATGGTTCCATTCGCATCCAGAACTGTGCTCCTGGTGACGCTCGAAATGTTACTCAATATCGAGTACAGACCTTCCGTGTCTACGAAGTCGAATGGTGGTCTTCATGTTATCCAAACATACTTTTCACTCGACGAAGGAGAGGAAACGCTTATTAGGCAATGGTTAGGCCGAGGCGGTGGTGGCAGTTACGAGTTGATCGTCTGCCGGGAGTATCTTGGGACGCTGGTTCTAATGGAAAAAGGCGAACAAAGCTTCGATTATCGATGCTTGAACAAAATACGGAAGCGCCATTCCGAAGCCTATAATGCTAACAAAGTAAAACAATTGGAAAAACTAGATGCAGAGCAGAGAAAGTTTTTGGAGTTGTGGAATAATTTACTGTAATTTGGGTATCATTGACATTTTCGAAATATAGATTTTATTGGCTGGAAGGACATGTCTTTTATTATTATCCGAAAAACCCTGATTAATCCACCTAGCGGTGATGGTGCCTTTCTCGTGCATTATCAAAATAGTATTTTGGCCATTACTCTTGAGCCCAATGTTCGATCTGGCCAATTTTCAATAGGAAACAATGGGAGAGTATTCTGCGTCTAATGCAACTTATTGCGAGTAAATCGGTTAAGGATAAATGCCTTAAAAATGAGTGACATTTGTTTACTCAATTTTTCTATAAAAAGTGATATTTTGGCCATAACCTCCGATCCCATAGTCCGATCTGACCAATTTTCAATAGGAAACAATGGGACAGGAATCTGCGTTGAATGCAACTTGTTGCGAGTAAATCGGTTAAGGATAAGTGCCTGAAAAATGAGTGACAAATTTTTACTCATTTTTTCTATAAATAAAGTGGTATTTTGGCCATAACTTCCGAGCCCATAGTCCGATCTGACCAATTTTCAATAGGAGTAGAGTATCCTGCGTCAAATGCAATTTATTGCGAGTAAATTGGGTGGGTGCGCACAGACACACATACACACACACACACACACACACACACACACACACACACACACACACACACACACACACACACACACACACACACACACACACACCGGTATTATGCCTATCGACATAGTTATCGGTGAAGACATAGAGTGCTTCGAAATGCGCGGCACGAGAGGCATCCGTAGGACTGTCAGGTTGGCCTCAATGGTCAAATGGCAGCGTGCGTGGGACAGTTCCACTAAGGGTAGATGGACACATAGGTTGATACCGGAGATAGGTACGTGGGTCAAGAGGCGCCATGGGGAAATCACTTTCCACCTGACCCAGGTCCTTACAGGCCATGGTTGCTTCAGACAGTACCTACACCGGTTCGGACACTCGGCCTCGCCTGAGTGTCCGGTGTGCGTAGGTTTAGAGGAAACGGCGGAACACGTGTTGTTCGTGTGCCCGCGTTTTCGCACAATGCGTGACCACATGCTTGCCACATGTGGTCTGGACACTACCCCGGACAACCTAGTCCGGAGGATGTGTAAAGATGAAGTTGGCTGGAACGCCGTTTTATCGGCTATCGTCCAAATCGTCTCGGAACTACACAGAAGGTGGCGCGTGGACTCGAGGAATGGCTAGTTCAGGCGCAAATAAGAGGTGGTCCAAGGGTTCGGAGTCGGCTTCATGGGTCATACCGGTGCCCTGTGGTCGAACTCGATCCTTTTATCGAACAAGTGGCCGCGTGAAGAACAACATGGTATCGTCGCTTTCGCGGCGTCGGTCAACCGGGCGGGTTCCGAGCCCGAGGACGGAAAGGGGTCCTCGTCAAGGCTGGGGCAGGCGTAGGCACCGCGTCGGCAAGTCCCTCTGTGTGCTGGCGAATAGGCCCTATCGCAGAAAGGTCAATTTGGGGTGCACGCGGCATCATCATTCTTGATACCAGTCGTGCAGAGGGAAGCAGGCGCGAAGTCGACCCTGCCCACCTTCCAAGGACATAGGGCGTGGTAAGGCCACCTGGAAAGCCGGCAATGCGCTGGCACGATACCATGGTGTTCTTCTAAAAAAGCGAGTCACGATGTTTCGATTACTTTCTGGTTGTACCGAAGGGACGATGGGCTTGGCGGCAATGGAAACGGTTTAGCTGGTCGGGGATGCAGACCTGCCTCCCTCATTGGAGGTGGCCCCTAACCCAGCACTTCCTGGTCAACCCAGGATGTCAGTTGAGCAGATTCCCCCTCCATTGTTTAGGAAGAAAAAAAAAACACACACACACACACCCACACACATACACACAGACATCACCTCAATTCGTCGAGCTGAGTCGATCGATATATAACACTATGGGTCTCCAGTCCTTCTATAAAAAGTTTGTTTTTGGAGCGATCATATAGCCTTTACCGTATACTTAGTATACGAGAAGGGCAAAAAGTATTTTGGCCATAACTTCCGATCCCATAGTCCGATCTAGCCAATTTTCAATAGAAAACAATGGGACACAATTCTGCGTTGAATGCAACTTGTTGCGGTTCAGGATAAGTGCCCGAAAAATGAGTGACACTTTTGCTACATTTTGGTACGTGGGTGCGCACGCAAACACACACACACACACACACACACACACACACACACACACACACACACACACACACACACACACACACACACAGTCGTCGCTGGAAGAGGTAGATATGCTGGTGGCGGAGACGACCGACGCAGTTGAAACTGGATGAATGGGGTCAAAGCGGGCTTTGAGACATCTAGGAGTGATGATCGACGACCGTTTGAATTTCAACACCCAAGTCGACTATTCCTGCGAGAAGGCGGCTAAGATGGTCAGTGCGCTTGCTAGGATCATGCCGAACGTTGGCGGACCGAGAGGCAGCTGTAGGCGTCTTCTGGCGTCAGTATCATCCTCAATACTTAGGTACGGCGTTCCAGCCTGGGGAGCTGCGCTCAAGACGAAACGTAATCGCAGGAAGTTGAATAGCGTGTTTCGTCTAATGGCCATTCGAGTGGCGAGTGCATACCGAACCATTTCGTCAGAGGCAGTTTGCGTTATCGCAGGGATGATTCCAATCTGCATAACCTTAGCAGAGGATATCGAGTGCTACCAACGGACGGATACCAGAAATGTGAGGAAGGCGGTGAGACTGGACTCTATGGTGAAGTGGCAGCAGGAGTGGGACAATGCGGATAATGGAAGGTGGACCCATCGGCTCATCCCCAATGTGTCGACGTGGGTGAACAGGGAGCATGGTGAGGTGAACTTTTACCTCACACAGTTCCTGTCCGGACACGGTTGTTTCCGCCAATATTTGCACCGGTGTAGCCATGCGTCATCGCCATTCTGCCCGGCGTGTATCAACGTAGAGGAGACTTCAGAGCACGTGATATTCGACTGCCGGAGGCACGTAGGAGAATGCCTGCCATAAGGGCGGACAACATCGCAGAGCGATGTATCCAGAGTCGTGACACAAATAATGTCAGAGCTGCAGCGTCGATGGAGAAGGGACCAGCAAGTAAGCGCCGGTTTGGAGCAAAATCCAGCACAGTGAGCAGTGTTTGGTCTCGAGTCGTCGGGGCGCCAGCGAACCGGAAGTCTTCTGCCAACCGGAATCGTTGGACCGACCTCGGCACTCGAACCGTCAACCTGCTGAAGAAAGAAGAAAGAAGAAGGAAGTGCTTCGGGTATGTAGGGCACCGCCAGTGCGGACGTTATCCACCACCGGAACTGTCGGACCACCTCTGCAACCCGAAGACGAAGTCGGTGAAATGCGCAAAAGCGTCCCCTGCGATAGCCGCCGGTAGTCGGGGCACCATCAGTGCGGAAGTTTCCTTCACCGGAACTGGTGGACCACCCTCGACGCCGGGGGAAGTCAGGAGGATTCGAGTGAGGAAGTTTATGGCACAACCGCCGAGGGATCGAGACAACGTAGCAGTGGATCTCAGCAAGCCAGTCGGCGAACTAGCCTAAGCTAGGGGCCGGAATTTTAGAAGAAGGGCATGAGCACAGCCCCCCCCCCCCGAAGTAGTCGCAGCATCCAGTGGTCCCGGGGGGATCGAGGCAAGGAGGATAAGGGACCCGGTTTATCCGGGAGGCACATTTTTAGCAGGTCGGGAGGAGCCCATCCCTGTTCGCCTTCGAGCATAGTGTGGATGCTCGAGGTGTCTGTCGCGCAGATTTTTGATGGCCTTCAACCCTTGTAAAAATAAAACAAACACACACACACACACACACACACACACACACACACACACACACACACACACACACACACACACACACACACACACACACACACACATACACACAGACATCACCTCAATTCGTCGAAATGAGTCGATCGGTATATAACACTATGGGTCTCCGGGTCTCCTATAAAAAGTTTGTTTTTGGAGTGATCATATAGCCTTTACCGTATACTTAGTATACGAGAAAGGCAAAAATAGAGTTTTGAGAAATATATATATTTAATTAACACTAAAGTAACGAGCCAAGATTTGTATCGTAAAGTACCAAGGTCGCAAAAAGCGTGGAATGGTAACTTTGAGCATCCAGATCTCAGCCGTTTTTCAATTTAATCTATCCATTTTATCACCGACCAATCTGTGGAATGTCGGCTACTGAAGGCAAATTGCATTTTCATGTAACGGCCATTCCGTTCCACGTTTTTGCAGTCTGTTTGTGGCCATATTCTTGGAAGCGGCGAAATCAATTAGTCGTAGGCCATTTTCGTTCGTCAGCCGGTGAGCGCTGAACTTCCCAATAGTCAGACTAAACTCCTCCGCTTGGCCAACCTGAGCGTTCAAATCTCCCATGATGATTTTGACTTGCCGTACTCACGTTCCAGCTGCGCGTAAAATGCGTACTTATCATCATCACTGCTTCCGGAGTGTGGGGTATGGCGTTGATTATGCTGAAGTTGAAGAACCGGCCATTGATCCTCAACCTGCACATTCTTTCATTGATCGGCCACCACCTGATCACGCGCCTTCGCATATCTTTCATTTATTGTTCGTTGCGTAAACTTTTTTAAAGGCTGGCTGGCAGGGCCTGACACCAAACCCCCTAAATTTCCGGAGGACCATTCCTCCTTATTTCCGGTGGACCATGGTGCACAGTTTCACTTAGAGTCCCTCGCTGACATTCGGACGATGATCAGCCGCCCCTAACATGGAGAACAGACGCTGTTGTGAGCCGATCCTGACATGGAGAACAGACACTCAGTAAGATTTGCATCTTCGGAGAGGAGCAAACCCCCCCTTCCCTGTCAGCATACGACCATAGTTCCTACCGGGGTTGGTTACTCGATCTTCCCTAAGGTTGCTCGTATTCCGGCCAGCACCACGGGGCGGTAGGGATAAGAGTTGCTGGGTAAGAGGCTAAGGACCGCGAGGTGGGGTCTATTTTATTCCTTCAGGTACGCAAAGTACCAATGGTACGCTTTACCCCGCATTTGCCGTGCCCAGCTTTAATTGTACGTTTTACCCAGCATGATTGAGGCAATGTTCAAAGCAACCCAAGCAGCACAACTTGTTTCACTATTGACCATTTCACTGTGATGCAACTATTCGGAAATAAACAATTTTTGCGTATGTGCCATCAAGCATAACTCTCTTGCAAACTAAAAAGCGCAAGAGGTGGAGCCTACGGAAACATCCTTCAATTGTAGTAAAATTGCAATAATGTTGCAGAATACTACAGCGGAAAAAAAATAAAAATATAAAACTGAATTCGATTTATGGATCTTGTGATTGATAGACCTTCACTCTACCACAGCACCATTCGGCTTTTCGAAGGGACTGCATGTTGACTCACCATAAAAACCATACGATTATGAAATTTTGTACTCGGGTTTTTTGTTAGGGGAAGTGGGGGTAGCACGCCCATAGGGGTTAAAACGCGCCACCCCTGAATAAGGTTAAATATCCCATTTTGATTATTTTCAATAGTCTATACGATAAAGCAATGAAAAATATTGCCATTGGATACATATATTTCATGATTTTTCTCTAGTTATACATGAAAAACTCGAAAAAACGATTTTTGCGTGTTTTGATGCAATTCTAGCTCGGTGGAATTTAGTCTTTCTGTCGCTGTTATACATTGATAAATTAATAATTGAGCCATGAGCCATGCTGCTTACTCGTGTTCTTTATGTTCCACACGAAATCGTCGTCAAACATGGTTTTAAAACGATTTTATGGGCCTTCAAACTTCTGAGGTCGGTGTGGGGCATTTCGCCCATGCTCATTTCGTATGACCGAAACAGCTGAAACATTCGGTTAATTGCCTTAATGTAGGCAATTAAAATGAAAATCAGTACGATAAGCACATGCGCGTTTTAACCCATCCACTGGCGCATCTCACCCCGCATGGTTTCAAAATCATTTTTTTCGGGTGCTTTTTAAAAATCAAATTTCTGTGCAATAAAATGGACAATTAGATATCTGTTATCGGTAGTCAGTCGCAGATATACTGTTCTTCAGTATGCGCTGATGAAAACTGGCTGAAATGGTGGTTGGTGGTGATTGATAAAAATGGCATTTTCCTTAAGGTCTGAGGGAAGCTCTCTCGCGGTAGAGCGCTATTTTCGTACTAAAATGTCTATAACTCGGAATTGGGAACGAATTTCGCTTATCCCAACTGACAATCTCTTTGAAATTTATCAAGGAATGTTCCTACAAAATTTCATGGACCTACTATTTCCCAAATTTGAATGAATGTCTCAATACTGAGCTATTGTACAACTGAAATTTTCGCTTCTCAGTGCCTCTCTCCGATGATTTGAGGCACAAAGGAACCGAATTTCGCAAAACCCAACTGACAAAAGTTTTGAATTTTTCCAACGATCATTTTGATGTAATAAAAAGTATATGTCACCGCAATAAATTTTGCAGGAAGCTCTTTTTACTTCAACCAAGTTTTTAAATTCCATACAAAGTTACCATTTCGGAGAGCAGCCAACAGCACATTTTCTTGTGGCGCACGGCAGGAAAGGAGCGATGAGAGCGGTAGAAAGTCCGTCAACTTTGTATCTAGCGTGACACTAGAAAAAGCGTATTCCTATTTGGGAACACGAGGATACCAAATATATAAATTGAAATCAAATATTGGAATTTGATGAGATAAATAATCGAAAATAAAAAAAAACAAATAAGACAAATAGAACAAATAAGCAAAATAAAAGAGACAAATAAAGCAACTAAGACAAACAGTACAAATAAGATAATCCAGACAAATTCCTACGGAAGTCCCTCCAGGTATTCCTCCAGAAGTTCCTCCGGAAGTACCTCCGGGAATTCCTCCGGAAGTTCCTCCGTAAATTCCTCCAGGAAATCCTCCAGAAGCTCCTCTAGGAAATCCTCCAGAAGTTCCTCCAGGAATTTCTTCTGAATTTCCTTCAGGAATTACTCCGGAAGTTGCTCCAGTAATTCCTCCGGAAGTTCCTACAGTAAATCCTCCTGGAATTCCTCCGGAAGTTTCTACAAAAATTCCTCTGGAAGTTCCTCCAGGAGTTCCTTCGGAAGTTTCTCCAGGAATTACTCCAGAAGTTACTCCAGTAATTCCTCCGGAAGTTCCTTCTGGAATTCCTTCGGAAGTTCCTCCAGAAATTCTTTCGGAAGTTTCTCCAGGAATTCCTTCAGAAGTTCTTCCAGGAATTTCTTCGGAAGTTTCTCCAGGAATTTCTCCCAAATTTATCCAGGAATTCTTTCGGAAGATCCTCCAGAAATTCTTTCGGAAGTTACTGCAGAAATTCCTTTGGAAGTTTATCCAGAAATTCCTTTGGAAGTTTCTCCAGGAATTCCTTCGGAAGTTTCTCCAGGAATTCCTTCGGAAGTTTCTCCAGTAATTCCTTCGAAAGTTTCTCCAGGAATTCCTTCGGAAGTTTCTCCAGGAATTCTTCCGGAAGTACCTCTAGGAATTCCTCCGGAATTTCCTCTAGAAATCCTCTCCAGAAATTCCTTCGGATGTTCCTCCAGGAATTCCTTCGGAAGATCCTTCAGGAATTCCTTCGGGAGTTCCTCCTGGAATTCCTTCGGAAGTTTCTCCAGGAATTTCTTCGGAAGTTCCGCCAGGAATTCCTTCGAAAAATCCGACAAGAGTTCCTTCGGAAGTTCCTCCAGGAATTTCTTCGGAAGTTGTTCCAGGATTTTTTTCGGAAGTTCCTCCAGAAATTCCTTCGGAAGTTCCTCCAGGAATTCCTTCGAAAATCCTCCAGGAATTCCTTCGGAAGTTCCTCCAGGAATTACCCGGAAGATTTTCCAGGACTTCATTCGGAAGTTCATCCAGGAATTTCTTCGGAAGTTCTTCCAGGAGTTACTTCGGTAGTTCCTTCAGGGGTTCCTATGGGAATTCCTCCGGAAGTGCCTTCGGGAGTTCCTCCGGAAGTTCATTCGGGAATTCTTCCGGAAGTTCCTTCGGGAATTCCTCCGGAAGTTCCTTCGGGGATTCCTCCGGAAGTTCCTTCGCGAATTCCTCCGGAAGTTCCTTCGGGAATTCCTCCGGAAGTTCCTTCGGGAATTCCTCCGGAAGTTCCTTCGGGAATTCTTCCGGAAGTTCCTTCGGGAATTCCTCCGGAAGTTCCTTCGGGAATTCCTCCGGAAGTTCCTTCGGGAATTCCTCCGGAAGTTCCTTCGGGGATTCCTCCGGAAGTTCCTTCGCGAATTCCTCCGGAAGTTCCTTCGGGAATTCCTCCGGAAGTTCCTTCGGGAATTCCTCCGGAAGTTCCTTCGGGAATTCCTCCGGAAGTTCCTTCGTGAAATCCTCCGGAAGCTCCTTCGGGAATTCCTCCGGAAGTTCCTTCGGGTATTCCTCCGGAAGTTCCTTCGGGAATTCCTCCGGAAGTTCCTTCGTGAAATCCTCCGGAAGCTCCTTCGGGAATTCCTCCGGAAGTTCTTTCGGGAATTCCTCCGAAAGTTCCTTCGGGAGTTCCCCCGGAAGTTCCTTCGGGAATTCTTTCGGAAGATCCTTCGGGAATTCTTCCGGAAGTTCCTTCGGGAATTCCTCCGGAAGTTCTTTCGGGAATTCCTCCGGAAGTTCCTTCGGGAATTACTCCGGAAGTTTCTTCGGGAATTCCTCCGGAAGTTCCTTCGGGAATTCCTCCGGAAGTTCCTTCGGGAATTCCTCCGGAAGTTCCTTCGGGAATTCCTCCGGAAGTTCCTTCGGAAATTCATCCGGAAGTTCCTTCGGGAATTCCTCCGGAAGTTCCTTCGGGAATTCCTCCGGAAGTTCCTTCGGGAATTCCTCCGGATGTTCCTTCGCGAATTCCTCCGGAAGTTCCTATGAGAATTTCTCCGGAAGTTCCTTCGGGAATTCCTCCGGAAGTTCCTGCGGGAATTCCTCCGAAAGTTCCTATGAGAATTTTTCCGGAAGTTCCTTCGGGAATTCCTCCGGAAGTTCCTTCGGGAATTCCTCCGGAAGTTCCTTCGTGAATTCCTCCGGAAGTTCGTTCGAGAATTCCTCCGGAAGTTCTTTCAGGTATTCCGCCGGAAGTGCCTTCGTGAATTCCTCCGGAAGTTCGTGCGTGAATTCCTCCGTAAGTGCATTCAGGAATTCCTCCGGAAGTTCCTTCAGGAGTTCCCCGGAAGTTCCTTCGAAATCCTCCGGAAGATCATTCAGAATTCCTCCGGAAGTTCCTTCAGGAATTCCTCCGGAAGTTCCTTCGAATTCCTCCGGAAGTTCCTTCGGGAATTCCTCCGGAAGTTCCTTCGGAATTCCTCCGGAAGTTCCTTCGAATTCCTCGGAAGTTCCTTCGAATTCTTCCGGAAGTTCCTCCAGAAATTCGTCCGTAAGTTCCTTCAAAGAATTCCCTCGGAAGTTCCTCCAGGAATTCCTTCGGAAGTTCCTCCAGGAATTCCTCCCGAAGTTCCTTCGAGAGTTCCTCCGGAAGTTCCTTCGAAAATTCCTCCGAAAGTTCCTTCGGGAATTCCTCCGGTAGTTCCTTCGAGAATTCCTCCGGAAGTTCCTTCGGGAATTCCTCCGGAAGTTCCTTCGGGAATTCCTCCGGAAGTTCCTCCAGGAATTCCTCCGGAAGTTCCTTTCGGGAATTCCTCCGGAAGTTCCTTTCGGGAATTCCTCCGGAAGTTCCTTTCGGGAATTCCTCCGGAAGTTCCTTTCGGGAATTCCTCCGGAAGTTCCTTTAGGAATTCCTCCGGAAGTTCTTTTGGAATTCCTCCGGAAGTTCCTTTGAGGAATTCCTCGGAAGTTCCTTTGAGGAATTCCTCGGAAGTTCCTTTGGAATTCCTCGGAAGATCCTTTGAGGAATTCCTCAGAAATTCCTTCAGGAATTCCTCCGGAGGAATTCCTGGGAATACTTCCGGAGGAATTCTGAGGAACTTCCGAGGAATTCTGGAGGAACTTCCGGAGGAATTCCTGGAGGAACTTCCGGAGGAATTCTGGAACTCCGGAGGGAACTCTGGAGGAATTCCTGAAGGAAGTTCCGGAGGAATTCCTGGAGGAAGTTCCTGGAGGAAGTTCCTGGAGGAAGTTCCGGAGGAAGCTCCGGAGGAATTCCTGGAGGAGGAATTCTTGGAGGAAGTTCCGGAGGAATTCCTGGAGGAAGTATCTGGGGTATCTGGGGGAACTTCCGAAGGAGTTCCTGGGGGAACTTCCGAAGGAGTTCCTGGGGGAACCCGGAGGAATTCCTGGAGGAACCCGGAGGAATTCCTGGAGGAACCCGCAGGAATACCTGGAGGAACCCGCAGGAATTCCTGGAGGATCCCGGAGGAATTTCTGGAGGAACTTCCGAAGGAATTCTTGGAACAACTTCCGGAGGAATTCCTGGAGCACCTTCCGGAGGAATTCCTGAGGAACTCGGAGGAATTCCTGGAGGAACTTCCGAGGAATTCCTGGAGGAACTTCCCGGAGGAATTCCTGGAGGAACTTCCGGAGGAATTCCTGGAGGAACTTCCGGAGGAATTCCTGGAGGAACTCGGAGGAATTCCTGGAGGAACTTCCGGAGGAATTCCTGGAGGAACTTCGGAGGAATTCCTGGAGGAACTTCCGGAGGAATTCCTGGAGGAACTTCCGAGGAATTCCTGGAGGAACTTCCGGGAGGAATTCCTGGAGGAACTTCCGGAGGAATTCCTGGAGGAACTTCCGGAGGAATTCCTGGAGGAACTTCGGAGTTATTCCTGGAGGGACTTCCGGAGGAATTCCTGGAGGAACTTCAGGAGGAATTCCTGGAGGAACTTCCGGAGGAATTCCTGGAGGAACTTCCGGAGGAATTCCTGGAGGAACTTCCGGAGGAATTCCTTGAGGAACTTCCGGAGGAATTCCTGGAGGAACTTCCGGAGGAATTCCTGGAGGAACTTCCGGAGGAATTCCTGGAGGAACTTCCGGAGGAATTCCTGGAGGAACTACCGGAGGAATTCTTGGAGGATCTTCCGGAGGAATTCCTGGAGGAACTTCCGGAGGAATTCCTGGAGGAACTTCCGGAGGAATTCCTGGAGGAACTTCTGAAAGATTTCTTGGAGGAACTTTCGTAGACAATTCCTGGAAGAACTTCCGAAGGAATTGCTGGAGGAAATTCCAGAGGAACTTTCGAAGGAACTCCTGGAGGAACTTTCTTTATTTTTCTTCTTAGTCTTGTCTTATTTGTCTTATCTATCTTATTTGTCTTATTTGTTTAATTTGTATTATTTGCCTTATTGGTCTTATTTGTCTTATTTGTCTTATTTGTCTTATTTGTCTTATTTGTCTTATTTGCCTTATTTGTCTTATTTGTCTTATTTGTCTTATTTGTCTTATTTGTCTTATTTGTCTTATTTGTCTTATTTGTCTTATTTGTCTTATTTGTCTTATTTGTCTTATTTGTCTTATTTGTCTTATTTGTCTTATTTGTCTTATTTGTCTTATTTGTCTTATTTGTCTTATTTGTCTTATTTGTCTTATTTGTCTTATTTGTCTTGTTTGTCTTATTTGTCTTATTTGTCTTATTTGTCTTATTTGTCTTACTTGTCTTATTTGTCTTATTTGTTTTATTTGTCTTATTTGTCTTATTTGTCTTATTTGTCTTATTTGTCTTATTTGTCTTATTTGTCTTATTTGTCTTATTTGTCTTATTTGTCTTATTTGTCTTATTTGTCTTATTTGTCTTATTTGTCTTATTTGTCTTATTTGTCTTATTTGTCTTATTTGTCTTATTTGTCTTATTTGTCTTATTTGTCTTATTTGTCTTATTTGTCTTATTTGTCTTATTTGTCTTATTTGTCTTACTTGTCTTGTTCGTCTTATTTGTCTTATTTGTCTTATTTGTCTTATTTGTCTTATTTGTCTTATTTGTCTTATTTGTCTTATTTGTCTTATTTGTCTTATTTGTCTTATTTGTCTTATTTGTCTTATTTGTCTTATTTGTCTTATTTGTCTTATTTGTCTTATTTGTCTTATTGTCTTATTTGTCTTATTTGTCTTATTTGTCTTATTTGTCTTATTTGTCTTATTTGTCTTATTTGTCATATTTGTCTTATTTGTCTTATTGTCTTATTTGTCTTATTTGTCTTATTTGTCTTATTTGTCTTATTTGTCTTGTTGGTCTTATTTGTCTTATTTGTCTTATTTGTCTTATTTGTCTTATTTGTCTTATTTGTCTTATTTGTCTTATTTGTCTTATTTGTCTTATTTGTCTTATTTGTCTTATTTGTCTTATTTGTCTTATTTGTTTTGTTTGTCTTACTTGTCTTATTTGTCTTATTTGTCTTATTTGTCTTATTTGTCTTATTTGTCTTATTTGTCTTATTTGTCTTATTTGTCTTATTTGTCTTATTTGTCTTATTTGTCTTATTTGTCTTATTTGTCTTATTTGTCTTATTTGTCTTATTTGTCTTATTTGTCTTATTTGTCTTATTTGTCTTATTTGTCTTATTTGTCTTACTTGTCTTATTTGTTTTATTTGTCTTACTTGTCTTATTTGTCTTATTTGTCTTATTTGTCTTATTTGTCTTATTTGTCTTATTTGTCTTATTTGTCTTATTTGTCTTATTTGTCTTATTTGTCTTATTTGTCTTATTTGTCTTATTTGTCTTATTTGTCTTATTTGTCTTACTTGTCTTATTTGTCTTATTTGTCTTATTTGTCTTATTTGTCTTATTTGTCTTATTCGTCTTATTTGTCTTATTTGTCTTATTTGTCTTATTTGTCTTATTTGTCTTATTTGTCTTATTTGTCTTATTTGTCTTATTCGTCTTATTTGTCTTATTTGGCTTATTTGTCTTATTTGTCTTATTTGTCTTATTTGTCTTATTTGTCTTATTTGTGTTATTTGTCTTATTTGTCTTATTTGTCTTATTTGTCTTATTTGTCTTATTTGTCTTATTTGTCTTATTTGTCCTATTCGTCTTATTTGTCTTATTTGTCTTATTTGGCTTATTTGTCTTATTTGTTTTATTTGTCTTACTTGTCTTACTTGTCTTATTTGTCTTATTTGTCTTATTTGTCTTATTTGTCTTAATTGTCTTATTTGTCTTATTTGTCTTATTTGTCTTATTTGTCTTATTTGTCTTATTTGTCTTATTTGTCTTATTTGTCTTATTTGTCTTATTTGTCTTATTTGTCTTATTTGTCTTATTTGTCTTATTTGTCTTATTCGTCTTATTTGTCTTATTTGGCTTATTTGTCTTATTTGTCTTATTTGTCTTATTTGTCTTATTTGTGTTATTTGTCTTATTTGTCTTATTTGTGTTATTTGTCTTATTTGTCTTATTTGTCTTATTTGTCTTATTTGTCTTATTTGTCTTATTTGTCTTATTTGTCTTATTTGTCTTATTTGTCTTATTTGTCTTATTTGTCTTATTTGTCTTATTTGTCTTATTTGTCTTATTTGTCTTATTTGTCTTATTTGTCTTATTTGTCTTATTTGTCTTATTTGTCTTATTTGTCTTATTTGTCTTATTTGTCTTATTTGTCTTATTTGTCTTATTTGTCTTATTCGTCTTATTTGTCTTATTGTCTTATTTGTCTTATTCGTCTTATTCGTCTTATTCGTCTTATTTGTCTTATTTGTCTTATTTGACTTATTTGTCTTATTTGTCTTATTTGTCTTATTTGTCTTATTTGTCTTATTTGTCTTATTTGTCTTGTTGTCTTATTTGTCTTATTTGTCTTATTTGTCTTATTTGTCTTATTTGTCTTGTTGTCTTATTTGTCTTATTTGTCTTATTTGTCTTGTCTTATTTGTCTTATTTGTCTTATTTGTCTTATTTGTCTTATTTGTCTTATTTGTCTTATTTGTCTTATTTGTCTTATTTGTCTTTTGTCTTATTTGTCTTATTTGTCTTATTTGTCTTATTTGTCTTATTTGTCTTATTTGTCTTATTTGTCTTATTTGTCTTATTTGTCTTATTTGTCTTATTTGTCTTATTTGTCTTATTTGTCTTATTTGTCTTATTTGTCTTATTTGTCTTATTTGTCTTACTTACACCAGCACCACTGTTATCACCCAAATACTTTTCAAAGCTTGTGTGGAAACCTTGTTCAGAAATCCTCCTACGATATTTTCTAATGTTGTTCTAGAAACGACTCATGTTTTCATTTTCCAAAACCAGCTGGAGTTTGTTTATTTTGATTTCCTCTTTGCGTGATTGGTCGGCGCTGCTGCTGTTCTCTCGCCGAACCACTGCATGAGTGATAAATTTCTTCCCCATTGTTGCCAATTCCTTTTGTTCTCCGTTTACGGCAAATTCTCAAGCAATTGTAAACTGCATAATGATGAAATAATTTTGGCGACACTGACAGCATCATTCTGGCGGGCTGAATTGGGCAATTTTCTCTCTCAGAGAGTGCTACCACGTGCTTTTTTAACGGAAAACCCTTCCCTCAGACCTTAACGTGGGCGTCCTACCCCCAGTTCCCCTACTTGATTTCACCATCACAGGAAAAAAATGTGAGTTGTCAAAACGTTGAACGATGCTAAATTAAACATGAAGACACACTCAACTTATCTGCAACTAAATTTAAACAAACGAATAAATTTTGAAAGACGCATTGAAGTTACATGGTAAAGAAAAATGCAACTTGATGATTTCGTTTCGTGTTTGCAACATAAAGTGCAGTATTCTTTGGTTGTTTGTTTCCAAATATCAAACACGTACTACATTGCAATGTTAATGAAACATTGATCACAACTCGAACGTTTATGACATCTTGATGCAAACTTTTTCGTACTTTGATACTTTTCCAATGCCTTTAATGAAACTGAATAGAAACAAGGTGCTTTTTGCAAGATGTTGGGAAAAACCAAAACTGAAGCTGTTCAGGTTGGTATCAAATTTACTCAAAGTATTGTTTCTGGCAGGGTTGTTAGTCGATAAATTATCATCGTTAATTTAACGCCAACTTCGATAACGATAACACTTTTACGATAATGCTTCGTTGACGATAAAATTAGCGTTGAATTAACGTTATCGTTATCGAGTATTCGTTGATTTATCGATAATTATCGAGTTAACTGTAACATGTACTACAGTTTGAAGTGCAAATATTCACAAGCTGGATTTGCAATATCTATTTTAAAAATATTGTATCGCCTTACAATATTCGAGCACGGAATTAAATTGGGATTCAAGGAGGTCACCGAATTGACCAACACATTATTTCGTTCAATCATTAAAGTTCTTACAGAGTCGCAATTCTCCATAGTAGAGAATCTGAGAGCATTTTTAATGTCTACCTATACTTATGTTTAATCTAGCATTATTAACGAAACTTCTGTTTTGAAGGTCCGGAGCACCCAGTTATATGAATATTTTATGACTCACAGTTTAGACTAAACTCCTTGGTCTAACCAAATCATAGGTGACGAGGTTAGTCCACCAATCTGTTGAGAGAATGTTCACTTGGTACTGGTGCTGCCTGGAATGCAGCACTACAGATCGCTGCATCAAATAAATTTCTAGTACTTGGATCCCAATATATTGTCGATGACATCTAAAAAAACGCTAACCACCAACAGAGCACCTCACTTCTCATCGTTTCGTAGAGCAGCATGCATTAAGCAATAATTTTAGAGTGCCCCGCTTCAATAAAAATTAACTCTGATCAACCAGCTGCAAACAATTTGTTCCATTCTCGACTTCTGTCAAAATTTTACACCAACTTTATTCGCGTAATCTAGTAACCACATTATCGCAAAAATATCGAGTTAACTTACGTTAAATTATCGAACTACGATAATAATTCAGTTGATTCATCTTTATCGTAGCAACCGATAACGTTGATCACAATCAACTTTATCGGCGATAACGATAAATTAACGATTAACAACCCTGGTTTCTGGACTTCGTTTTAATGGATCCAAATAATTCTTTGAAAATTTTAAATTGGAATTCCCGCTGTTTAAAGGGTAAAGAAGATGAATTGTTCAACTTCCTATCATGACTGAAACATATTTAAAACCTGGTATTTTCATCAAAAGAGATCAAAATTATTTCATTTACCGAAATGATCGTCTTGACAGCGCCTGTGGTGGGGTCGCCATTGTCATCAATAGACGTATCAAACATAAATTATATTAGGGTAAAGTGCCCAATAGTGGACCCCCAACCAATAGTGGACCCTCCAGTCATTTTTGCATTATTACAGCACAATGTAAACATTTTGCTATGAAATTCCATCGGGAGAACCTACCTTACAGTTCTATGATTTGATTACATGCATTGGAAGTGCTGTGGAAAGTAAAAATAGATGATTTTTTACAATTCTATAAAAAATAAACACGAGAGTGTCCATTATAGGAATATTTTGGGGGGTCCATAATAGGGAAGAAGAACGTCCCGAAACGGAACATAAAAATCAAATGAAGTGTCAACTATAGGGAAGCAATTTCCTATTATGGACCCCCAGGGGGTCTACTATAGGGCGAATTCAGTCAGACTTTGAAATGTTAATTTCAACGAATAACGTCGAGTATTTGCGTGTTTCATGTATGTATCGTGAAGAGGAGATGCAGAGCTTGATATTAGATATCACGCAGAATTAATATTTTAAAAATTTCTACTCCTTATGCCAGGAAGAGCAAAATTTCGCTACTAGGGGGTCCACTATTGGGCATTTTACCCTATTCGTTTGAAACCAAAGTTTTTGAAACCTTGGGGGTTTCTGTTGAAACAAATGTTGGACAATTTTCTTTTATTGCTGCACAGAAAGAAAAACCATTAATAATAATGAAAAAACCGTTGGTTAAAATAAAAAGTTTCATTGGTTCTTTTTCGTAGAGAGTCGAGCATTTTCGGAATAAAAGTTCGTAAACTTTTTATTTAATCAAGAGATTAATTGTTATTTGCTGCTCTAGAATCGAAAGTTTGAACTTTTGATAATATATTGTACAACTGTCAGATCAATCAGATTGTAATTACTGTTGGAAATGAAAGTAAATGATTTTATATTGAATGGTGCTTCTATTGATGTTTTTGAAGAAAGTTTTCGCATAAAAATAATTCAATCAAGCACAAATTTTGGAAAGATCGTAAGTCCAAACCGGAAATTTCTCCATCTTTTGTATGCCTTACGATCTTTACAAAAGTTATGTCTCAATTATTTTGACAATAAAATTTAGGTAATAATTGTATCACTACACTTTATTTTATATTTTTCTTAACTCCAAATGATTTTCTCACTCATTTCTCAGGGTACTCATCCCCAATGTCATCTATGACTTGCGTCGGCCACATGAATTGCCTATAATAAATATTGTGTTGATTCGAGATTTATGCGGCCAACATGGTCGAGTCTACCGGATAAAATTCCTTCCGAGTTGTCATCTTTGCTGTATTTTCGATCTGGGAGTTTCGATTAGTTGTGGTTATGGTTATGGCATTGTCGACATCAGAACCGTGGGGTTTTAATAGCTCCATGCTTGGCTATGTTTCGGCTCGACATCTGGGGAACTGAAATAAAAAAGTTGCAATAAAGAATAAAGCATACTAAATTTGGCGAAGAAATAACAATTGACTTTGCTAATTAAATGATATTTACAAGTGTTACTTACCTCACCATCATATACCAATTATGTACACATCTCAGTTACTGGAACTCCAAACAATCGTTTGTTTTTAGTGAGTTTGCGGTTTCTATAATACATTTTATTGTAAGAAAATATACACATTAAAAAAATCTATATTTCTCAAGCGTGCGAGCACTTCAGAACACACTTTTTTTTCGAGTCATCTGTCACGGTGATTTTTTTCACATTGAGTATTTTGAAAATAAAAGTTGAAACACTTTTATGTTTATAAGATGAATTTCAAAATTGATACTCAGACCCGACGAAAAATATGATTGAATTAAATACATGACTTTCGATTCTAAAGTTTTCACTTTTATTTTTAAGAAAAAATATCACTTCTTAGAAGTAAAGTACAATATATTTGATAAAATAGTATTTGTTCTTTCTGTGTGCCTACTTACCTTTTCAGTGCAATGGCCAGCAAAGGAATTTGTTGAGAGCTGATCTTCAAATTCTAATTCGCACCAAATCCAAATTTTTCATAATAGATGACTTCAATGCCAAACACCGTTCATGGAATAATCATTGGCGTAACTACAGGGGGGCTAGGAGGGGCTATAGCCCCACCTAGAAATAAATTAGCCCCCCCTAGAATTTTTGCCACTTTGTATCAATATTGGACTTATCTAGCTCTCTGATCACATATAGGCGTAACTGCCAGGAATGAGTTCTCTACATTCACATCTCTCTCTACGAAACATTGAATCTATTTTAACAAATTTTCGAATTTCGAAAAATTGTTATATCTTACGATAAGAATGTTAAACACGAAAAAAGTACGCTCCCTTGATTCTCCAGCGCCAGATATCATTATTTTAGGAAATTGGAGTAGGAACAGTGGTTCCATGCTGATGCAATGTTGATTGAATAAATAACAGAAGCAACAGACTATAGTCTTACAAGAAAACAAACACAATTTCTAACATTTTCATTGGATAAAGAAAGTTCTAGTGGTATACTGAACTGCCTATATGGTCTCAAAATTGACAAAGCATAACATTTTGAAAAAAAATGTTTAAGGAACACAGGATACTTGGCTTATCGGCATATTTCTAAAAAATCCTGATTTAAAATTGGTTTTCGAGTATTTAATCTTTATATATTTAGCTTTATAGCGAGTATTTAATCTTTATATATTTTATTTAATCAAACCTAGCGTGTTCATAGTTCTTGAAGATGTATGACCTTTCTGAAAGTATTATCAAAAGAATCCTTCCGAAAAAGTGAGCTCATATACTACGTATCATATCGATCATCTGTATAGATCCAGATATTTTGAAAGCATTTCTTTTTGTAGCTTTGAATAGTAAATTGGGGGATTTTCAGCTATTTCTAGAAAATCAATTAAGAGATTCCAGAAAGGTAAAGGAGAGGTAACAACAATTTAAATGAGAAAGAAATTGGAATTCTTTCGGATGGATAAAACTATAAGCTATATATCTTACTATAAGCTCATATGTCTTTCTAATCGCATAAAGTTTTGCTGGAATCTGACGACGGAAAATTCGTCACTCACACTCAACCTCCTGTGAAATGATAGTTCTGAGACGAATCGACAATACGCTTTTCCAATCACAGGCAAAATCAGAATTTTGAGAGATATTTTTTTTGTCTGCTCTGACATCAACGTCAGATGATTTGCCATCCATGCAGAAAAAACTTCTGCAGCGTCGCCAAGTGATTATTATTTGCACTTTGATGTAAGTTCGTCTCGGCTCTACCTCCTCTAGTGTATCTGAGAAAAACCGATTTGTTTTCAATAATTTTCCTTTCCAATTACAAACAGAAATAAAATCTGAATTTTGAAAGAAAACATCGCTTGACTGCTACTGACGCCAACGTTTCTGCATACTGATTCTGATACTGACGGAAACTTCCTTTAGTACCGCAATGTGGGAATGCAACCGACGCCATTGTTTGCTATCAATCCTTTCTTTTCATAAAATGCCGGTCCTGAAAAAAGTCGATTTTCAATCCACAATGCGTCTTTCGAATCACTCACAGCAATCAAACGTTAATCCGAGCCTTCTGTTAAAAAATCACTGCTGCTGCTGTCCGACGGCCGCTCGATGATTTTCCGCTACCACGCTAAGAATAAAAGTTCAGCACCGCCACTGATATCCCGGCAACGCAAATGCGACTGCCAGCGCATTCTAATACATTGTTTTTAATAGTTGGGGAAAATCTTGATACCAAAATCTCGAAAATCGGTACTTTTCGTGAAGGTCTCAAATTTGAATATACTGAATTACCTCCCTATCTTCGCAAAGGACGTAAACCTACGTCAAAAATTAGCCCCCCCTAGAATTTTTCGTTAGTTACGCCAATGGGAATAATGCTCAAAGCAATTCCAACGGCAACATTTTATTTGAAGATTATTCTGCGGGATATTATACTATTCAATATCCCAATGGCCCAACTTGTTTTTCATCCACTCGAAATCCTTCGACAATTGATTTGGTTTTAACGGATTCAAGTCAGCTGTGTGGCCAATTTGTAACTCATGCTGACTTTGACTCTGATCACCTTCCTGTGACATTTGAAATCTCACAAGAAGCCATTTATAATCCAATCAGCTCTACTTTCAATTGTCATAGGGCTGATTGGGATTTATATAAAACGTATATCGATAGGAATTTTGATGTTGATATTCCTCTCGATACCAAAAGTGATATTGATAATGCTCTCGTATCTTTGACAAATTTAATTGTCGAAGCCAGAGGCATTGCAATTCCTAAATGTGAAATTAAATTCAACTCCTTTATTATTGACGACGATCTTCAGCTACTGATCCGTCTTAAAAATGTGAGGCGAAGACAATACCAAAGAACTCGCGATCCCGCGTTGAAAGTTACTTGGGCCAAATAATTTGCCGAGATTTGCAAAATAATGAACGTTTCGCTTTTCTGAGAAATACCAACTTTGAGAACAATGTCTCAAAGTTGGATCCCAGTTCGAAACTCTTTTGGAAATTAACGAAAATTCTTTTAAAAAAAACCTCAAAAGCCAATTCCAGCGCCTAAAGAGGGAAATAAAATTTTATGAACAAAATGGCGAAAAGGCTCAAAAACGTGCTCAGCAGTTCGAGAGTGCCCATAATTTTAGTCTGGGTCTCACGAGTCCAATTGAGGATCAGGTTACACATAGCGTCGAAGACATTCCCAACCAAGAGAATGCTTTTGACCCTTCGTTGGGAACTAATTTGGATGAAGTGAGATCTATTACTAGAAAATTTAAAAATATGAAAGCCCCGGGTGATGATGGTATTTTCTACATACTTATCAAAAAAACTTCCTGAGAGCTCTTTATCCTTTTTGGTTAATTTATTTAACAAATGTTTTCAATTGGCATACTTCCCAAATAAATGGGAAAACGCCAAAGTTGCTTCAATTTTGAAGCCGGACAAAAATCCAGCTGGGGCTTCTATTTATCGCCCAATCAGTTTGCTTTCTTCAATAAGGAAACTGTTTGAAAAGATTATTTTAAATAGAATGATTGTTCATATTGATGACAATTCTATTTTTGCTGATGAGCAATTTGGTTTTTGCCATGGCCATTCAATCACCTATCAGCTATTAAGAGTTACGAATTGATTTCGGCTCAACAAATCTGAAGGATATTCTACTGGAGTTGCTCTTCTTGATATAGAGAAAGCATTTGACAGTGTTTGGCATGAAGGTTTGATTGTAAAATTGATGAATTTTAATTTTCCTCTGTACAGCATTAAACTGATCCAAAATTGTTTATCAGATCGCTCACTGCAGGTAAACTATCAGAACTCGAAATCTGATAGATTACCTGTAATGGAACGTACACACGGTCAAGCAGTTTGACCAACATTAACTCCATTTCTCGTTTATTCAAACATCCATCAAGTTTTACCAACAGCGGCATGAACAATCAATTTATACGACCAACAATATCACACACAAACGATTGAAGCGCCAACTTGACCACCAACCATAAAAAAAATTATGGGGGTTTGTGCAACTTCACTACAAATGCTCAAACATGTTCGGCAAACCTAAACTCCGCCCCGACAACTCAAACCAAAATCAAACCGTTTTAATTTTTTTCAACCGAGCCGCCAACTGTCAAATGGTTCTTCGAACAACTTCACACACGTTCAAACACAACAGCAACTGAAGGGTTTTCGTGGGGGCGGAGTCAATGTTCGTCAAACTGCTTGACTGGTGTGTACGTTGCATAATGGAACGTACACACGGTCAAGCAGTTCGACCAACATTGACTCCACCTCCCGTTTATTCAAACATTCATCAATTTTTATCAACACCGACACGAACAATCAATTTATTCGACCAACAATATCACACACGAACGACCGAAGCACCAACTCGAGCACCAACCATCAAAAATATATGGGGGTTTGTGCAACTTCACTACAAATGCTCAAACATGTTCGGCGAACCTTGACTCCACCCCCGACAACTCAAACCAAAATCAAACCGTTTTAATTTTTTCCAACCGAGCCGCCAACTGTCAAATGGTTGTTCGAACAACTTCACACACGTTTAAACAAAGCAGCAACCGAAGCGTTTTCTTGGGGGCGGAGTCAATGTTCGTCAAACTGCTTGACTGGTGTGTACGTTGCATAAGACTATAATGTATCATTTGGAGTCAATGTAAATTCTGTTGATACGAAAAGATGAGAAGGTTTTTAGCCCATTCGAGAAATTCCGAAACATTTTCCTTTCCTTTCCTTGGAATAAAATTAATGTAAATATCGAAAATAAAATGCGTAAATTACAGCTATACAGGTGTCAAAAATATCATAATAATCGGAATTTTGAGAAATTGATTAGGATAAAAATAATGCAAATGCTTCTCAAACATTTTATACTGGTAAACACCCATCAAGTTTCCTTTTAAACGCATTGCTAGAGATGTCGCAAATTAATCGATTACTTCGATTAATCGATTCATCGTTGTGATAATCGATTAATGTTGAATCGATTATTACCCAACGATTAATCGATTCAATAATCGAGAGGAATCGTGAGTAATCGATTAGTTACTAATCGATTAATCAGAATTTTACGACATCATAAGGATGTCGAAAATTAATTGATTATTTCGATTAATCGATTCATCGTTGTGATAATCGATTAATTTTGAATCGATTACTATACAATGATTAATCGATTCAATAATCGACAAGAATCAAGAGTAATCGATTAGTAACTAATCGATTAATCGGGATTTTACGACATCTCTACGCATTGCACGGTGCGGTATGTTTCTTGAATAGAGCACGGCACGGGTTGCTTTGTGTCTTTGTCACTGCAAAGAAATTAGAAAAACGACAAGGCCACTCAATGTCAGAATTGACATTTACTGGCCTTGTCGTTTTCTAACTTTCATAAAGAACGAAAGAGAAAAAGATTCATCCATGCAGTGCCCTATATGTGAGGCAAAGAACACCCGCCATGCCATGCCAAGAATAGAATAGAAATACCTAAAACTAATCTGAAAAGTTTTGAATTATTTCAGTCCAATCATGGGCGTAGCCAGGATTTCGAGAAGGGGGGGGCCAACTTTTTTCTAAATTGTGGTTTTATAGTAGTTTTATAATAACACATGAATATTAACGCATGAAACCAAATCCAAACCAAATCGGAACAATAATGATTATAACAATAATGGATTTAAAAATGCGTGATTTATTGCTCATCAGATATTTTTAATTAAAGTGAGAAAAATATTAACGAACTTAGTATTCAGAAAAAATATAAAATCGACTATAAAAATTATTATAAAAATCCTGCATTCTTCCATAAGTCTTGTCTTATGCATTCTTCCATAAGTTTAAGAAAACTAGAACCATATATCTGAATTTCTAAACAAATCCTCTCTGAAATAATATTTATTATAAAATAGGCAGAAAAATCAATATGCAAGCTTTCTCCAGGAATTCCTTCGACAATTGCTCCTGGAATTCTATCCGAAATTCTATCAGGGATTCTTTAGGAATGCCTCAAGCAACTTATTCGGCAGTGTCTTCAAGGAATTCCACTATAAATTTTGCCGGAATTGATCCAAAATTCCACCATTATTTACTCCAAGAAAATCTTCACGAACTTCTTTATAAGTTCTGCAGAATTCTCTGCAATAATTCAAATAATTTCGTGCTGTTTCCCATAATTTTTAAGAATAAGAATATTCCGTGGAAATTCCGCTGAATTGCCAGTAAACATTCCTGAGAATTTCACGAAAAATCTTCGAATTTCTTGTGTAAATTCCATAAAATTTTCCGTGAATTGTTTCGAATAATTTCTTGTGAAAATTTCAAAGAATTTTTCCAGGAATTCCACCGGAAATGTATACAGAAATTATTCCGAAATCAACAATGGAATTTTCGGAGGAATTCCTAGATTAATTTGCAATGAAATCCTGAAAGGATTCAAGGAAAGGAAACTTCAAGATTTCCACTGGGAGATTCTCCAGGAGTTTCTCCGAAAATTCTTCCTGGAATTCTTCCAGGAGTTCCACCGGCATTTCCAATTTCTCTAGGATTTCCTTCGAGAAATAATTCCGGTAGTTCTATCGGCAGTTCCTCTGAAAATTCTTCCGGGAATTTCGGCAGAATTGGAATTTATTTAGGCTTCTTCAGGAATTTATATAGATTTTCCACCAGAAGCTCCTCTGAGACGTGATTTGTCTATAAGATGAATTCTCTTGTTTCCGAGAATGCTTCTGGTAGTTTCTCCGGGGTTCCTTTGAAAATTCTCCCGGGAGTTTCTTCAGAAATTCTTCCAGAAAATTCCTTCCTCCGGGAATTCCACCAGCAATTCATCCGGGAGTTTCTCTGGAAATTCCTCCGGGAGTTCCACCAAAAGCTATTCCAGGAAATTATTCAGGCTTTTTTTTTCAGGAAATCATTTAGGCTTTCTTCAGAAATTAAGCTGGAAATTCCTCCAGAAGTTCTTCCGATAGTTTCTCTGGGAGCTCATCTGGGAGGTCCTCTAGGAATTCTTCTAGGAGATCCTGCTGAAATTCCTCCGGGAGTTCTTACGGGAGCTCCTCCGGCAGTTCCTTCGAGAACTCCTCCGGGAGATCCACCAGCAGTTTCTACGAGAATCCCTCCGGGAGTTTCACCGGCAGTTTCTCCGGGTGTTTCTCTGAAAAAGAACTCCTGGAGGAACTCCCAGAGTAATTTCTGGAGGAACTCCCGGGGGGATTTTCTATAGGAATTTCCGGAGAAATTATCAGAGGAATTCTCGGAGGAACTGCCAGTGGAACTTCTGAAGGAATTTATTGAAGAACTCTCGTAAGAATTCTAGGATGAACTCCCAAAGGAACTTCCGTAAGAATTCCAGGAGGAACTCCTGGAAGAATTCTTAAAGGAACCACCGGAGGAATTCCCGTAAGAACTCCCAGAGAAATTCTCCGATGAACTTCTGGAGGTATTTGTAGATAAATGCCTCAAGAAATTCTAAATGAATTCCTGGAAGAAAGCCTGATTAAATTCCCGAAGGAACTACTGGTGGAACTTCAGAGGAATATCCGGTGGAATACCCTAGAGGAAGAGAAAAAATATTTCTGAAGGAACTTCCGAAATCCCATTTCCCGTGAAATTCCTGCCAACTATCGTCCAGGAATTCCCTGTAAAGTTAAAGGAGGAATTCCCACATGGAAGTCCTGAAATAATTCTTAAAGAAGTTCCTAAAGGAATTTCCGAAAAAATATCTGAAGGAATTCCCAGAAAAATACCAGGAGGAATTAATGTAGAAATTCCCAGATGAAATCCTGAAAGTATTCCCAGATGAATTGCTGAAGAAAATCCCTGCGGATTGTTCCGAAGAAATTTCTGGAAGAACTCTTGGCAGATATCCGAGTAAATTCCGAGTGAAGTCCGGAAGGAATTCTAGTACACTTCCGCGGAAAACTTACTTACTTACTTATGGATCCTGTACACCTCCGGTGGTGCAAAGGGCCGACTTGAAAGATCTCCATCCTGAGCGTTGCCCGGCTATCGCTTTAACCTGTTGCCAGGTTAGATTTCGGTCGACTTCTTTTATTTCTTTATTGAGGCTTCGCCGCCATGAGCCTCTGGGTCTGCCTCTGCTGCGATGTCCCGCTGGGTTCCAGTCTAATGCTTGTTTACAGATTTCGTTTCCGCCCCTACGTAGACTGTGGCCGACCCAGCCCCACTTCCGATCCCGAATTTCTGTTGCTATCGGCCTCTGGTTACAACGACGATGGAGCTCGTTATTTGAGATCCAGTTGTGAGGCCACCAGGCCCGAATTATATACCGCAGGCATCTGTTAATGAACACCTGCAGCCGTTGAGTGTTCTCCACTGATACACACCATGTTTCGCCAGCGTATAACAGCACAGATTTCACGTTAGAGTTGAAAATTCGTATTTTGGTGCGTTCACTTATCTGCCTGTTTTCCAGATATTTCTTAAACTCGCAAAGGCAGCCCTTGCTTTCTTTATCCGTGCGCCTATGTCGATCTTGGTACCGCCGTCTGACGCCATTTGGCTACCAAGATATTGGCAGCTTTCAACATTCTCCACTGGTTGCCCGGCTACTGTGAAACTGGAAGGAGTCACCGTGTTTACATCCAACGATTTGGTTTTGTTGACGTTGATGACTAAACCTGCCGAAGAGGAGCGCTCGGCAAGGTCGTTTAGCTTACTCTGCATATCAGAGCGCCGTTGCGCGAGGAGTGCAACATCATCCGCCAATTCGAAGTCATTTAGGTGCTCCATGGTTATAGGCTGCCATAACAGCCCGTGGTTTGGTTCACGGTCAATCGCATCTACCAGAATCTCGTCGATTACGATGAGGAACAGTAACGGTGATAGAATACATCCTTGCCTCACACCAGCTACGACCCGGATAGGGTCGGACAAGATCCCATTGTGCAGCACTCTACACGAGAAGGCCTCGTACTGTGCCTCGATGAGACCGATGATTTTCTCAGGAACCCCCTTGCGTCTCAGGGCGCCCCGCATATTCTCGTGATTGAGGCGGTCGAAAGCCAATGTCAATGAATACCAAGTAAAGGAACTCTTAGAATTCGTTGACCTGCTCCGGAGCGTGACAATATGGATCTTCCGGCACGGAATCCGGCTTGCTGCCGCCGGAGAGTCGCATCGATCTTCTCCTGAATCCGGGCTAGGGTAATTTTGTACAGAACTTTGAGAACGGTACACAGCAACATAATGCCTCGCCAGTTATCGCATACAGTCAGGTCACCCTTTTTGGGCACCTTTACTAAGATACCTTGCATCCAGTCGACCGGGAAAGTTGCGGTGTCCCAGATATTACGAAATAAACGATGCAGTAGTTCAGCGGATGTCATGGGGTCAGCTTTGAGCATCTCGGCTGATATGCGGTCGACCCCTGGGGCTTTATTCGATTTCATGCTTTGAATGGCTGTTTGAATCTCTAGCAGTGATGGAGCTTCGGTATTGACGCGTGTTATACGTCGGATCCTAGGCAGATCATGCCGAGGTGGTGATGGCCTGGTTGGCACTTGAACAAGTTGTTCGAAGTGCTCGAACCAGCGTTTCAGCTGGTCAGTTGGGTCGGTCAATAACTGATTATTCGCGTCTTTCACAGGCATCGTTGCATTCATCTTCGCCCCGCTTAAGCGTCGTGAGATATCGTAGAGAAGGCGAATGTCCCCGGTTGCGGCGGCTCTCTCTCCTTCGTCGGCCAGAGAGTCTGCCCACGCTCGCTTGTCCCGTCGACATGAGCGTTTTACTTCCTTCTCAAGAGCCGCGTATCGTTGACGGGCTAAGACTTTGGCTCCTCTGGTTTTCGATCGCTCTATCGCGGCTTTGGCTTCTCTTCGCTTCTCTATCTGGGTTTTCTCTGGGTGCGTAGTTCGCCCAGATTGTTCTCGCTGGTGGTGATGAAGGCATTCTTGATGGCGGTCCATTGGTCTTCCACGCTGCCACCTTCCGGAATATCTGCAGCACGCGTCTCCAGTTCTTCAACGAAGGACCGTTTCACCGTGGCATCTTCCAGTCGGCGTGTGTTAAATCGTCGTCCAACTCTTTCCTCCTGCCGACGAATTCGCGCAATGCGCCGGCGTATTTCGCCGATGAGGAGGTGATGATCAGACGCGATATTGGCACTACGTTTATTCCGTACATCAAGAAGGCTCCGTTTCCATTTTCGGCTGATGCAGATGTGGTCGATTTGATTTTCTGTAAAGCCGTCACGGGAGACCCACGTGACCTTGTGAACCGGTCGATGAGGGAAGAGCGATCCCACGATCACCATGTCGTTATTACCACAAAATTCTGCGAACAGCTCTCCGTTTTCGCTCATTTCTCCGAGACCATGGCGTCCCATAATGCGCTCATGGTTCGAGTTGTCGGATCCGATCTTCGCATTGAAGTCGCCCAAACAGATCTTGATATCACCCTTCGGAATTCTATCTACGACGGCATTGAGTTGACTGTAGAAGTTCTCTTTGTCTTGCAGATCGGCAGCATCGGTTGGCGCATAACATTGGATTATAGTAAGGTTTCGGACCCGTGTTCTAAATCTGGCAACGATTATCCTTTCACTTATAGGTTCCCACTTTATAAGCGCAGAGTGTGCCTGAGCGCTTAGTAGGAAGCCAACTCCGCGATGCCGGGGAGCGTGTTCACCTCGTAAACCAGAGTATAGCAGAACTTGTCCCGACGGCGTTCTGTGTTCTCCAAAGTTTGGCCAACGGACTTCACTCAGTCCCAGGATCTCTAGCTTCATGCGGCGTGCCTCATTGGCAAGTTGTGCCAATTTACCCTGCTGGGCTAGGGTTAAAACGTTCCATGTTCCTATTCGTGTCCGTTGTTTCGCGCTAAGAGTCGTCGCCGTAAAATCAGTCCGTATTCTTTCATTATCGGATTCTCGAACAAATTGATGTTTCGGGAACAGTAGGTTGTTGGCCCAAGGTTCCCTATCCACCGGGATGGGGCAGCCATCTTAGGTATAGCTTCCGGGGAATAGCATTTCATACTCAGCCGCTGGATGCCAGAACAGACGCTGTTGGAGCTGCACTTCCTTGGTGAACAGACGCTCGGTCAGTCGGGTCAAATTTGTTTAAAGTCCCACCCAACACCAGGACTAGGCTAGTGCGCTTTGAGCGGCACACGGTCGCTTTGATAGGGCCTGCTTGGGGACACATGCAGCTTTTTATAGAAGTTCAACAAAGCCCACTGTCGAACCCCACCACATCCTAGGCAGACCCCACAGGACGCACCCTCTCACTCTAGTTGATGTCAGAAGGACAACAGTGCCCAGGATGCACTACCAGCTAAGTACGCAACCCTTAGCTGGCGGTCAATTGTCATCGGAAGACCCGTGGAAGCGTGAGTATTGGAACTTGTGAGGACCAGAGCTATGTTAGGCGCCCCTTCCCGGATGTCAACTCACCATTTCGCAGCCCTTCCGCGGAAAACCTCCTGGGAAAATTCCTGAAGGAATTCTTGGAGAAGTACCTGACGAAACTCCCGAAAAAATACCTGTAAGAATTTCTGGGGAAATACTTGGACGAATTCCAGGAGAAATTCATGAAGATATTTCTAGAGGATTTCTTGAAGAATATTCTGAAGTAATTGCGAAAAGAATTCCAGATTGGAATACTAGATGATTTCGCTATTGAATGTTTGGAGGTATTCCTGGAAAATTTCCTGGAAGTAATCCCGGAGGAATTAAAGGAAGAGTTCCGAGAGGAATGCCCGGTGAAGTTCCTAGAAGAATTTCCGAAGGAATTTCTTATAGATTTACAAGTGAAATTATGGAGCTAAATCGGAGGATTTCCATCATAAATTTTTGAAGAAACTTGTGGTAGAATTTTGGGAAGAAATTCAGTATGTATTCTTGACGGAACTCTCGAATGCATGCCTGAAGGAAATGCCGGATTTTTCCTGAAGAGAGAATAACCGAAGAAATATCTAGAAGTAAATCTTGGAGAGAAGAAAATAAATCTTCAAGAAATTTCCTCGTGAATGTCCTAGAAAAAAAAATGAGTGGGGGGTTTCAAGATAAGGAGGAATTCCAATTACATGAGAAGGATTTTTGAACGATTTTCAGAGGAATTTGTGGATAACTTTCCGGAGGAATTCAGAAGTTCCCAGGGGAGCTTCTAGAAGGATTTCAAGGAGAATTTTTGAGTTCGAAATGTTTCGAGTTGTTTTGAACTTTCATATATTATGGATCCTGGATGCCCTGATAAGTTTTGGGAATCTTTTGAATTTCAACCACCTATTTATGAATATGATTGGATCGTAAAGTGTACATGTTTAAGGGAATTCATTTCAGTACCCGTGCACTCCTTCCTCAATTTGCCCCCCCCTTGGCTACGCCCATGAGTCCAATTCTAATCAGTTTAGATTTGTTTTACAATTGAGAACTTTGTGGTCATACAGTTAACGGTATCATTCTAATTCACATGCCTTAAATTCTGTAAATCTTTCCATTATAAAGATGGTGCTGGTAGTTTATAATTCGAAAGTGCTTCATGTAGACTATAATGAGAGTCGGAAACGTTCCATCTGAAGTTAATAAAGTAATATGTTATCTTAATAAAGTAGAAGAAGGTGTCGTATTCGTCTCGACTTACAAAACTTCTTCCAATAGACTTTAGTGTGCAAAAATCTAACAAATATAATATTCTCATAGGGGAACTGATGATTTCTTATCTGCCGGGGGTTTTAACCTTCGGAAATGGTGCGCAAACAACACTCGTGCATTGAGCCTAATTCCACAAAATTCTATTTAAATGCCTGATAAAGTAGAATTCGATAACGATGCGGTGATAAAAACATAAGCTTGCTTAGGAATCAACATTTGAATGAAAAAGGAGGACATAAAAAAACGTCGATAATTTTTTTGTTTTTAATAGGGGAACAGACGGCTTTGGCAGTTATCGAGTTCTACTTTATCAGGCATTTAAATAGAATTTTGTGGAATTAGGCTCAATGCACGAGTGTTGTTTGCGCACCATTTCCGAAGGTTAAAACCCCCGGCAGATAAGAAATCATCAGTTCGATTGCGGCTTGTAAATATGACCTTATCAAGGCCTTGCGTAGTAGGGTAAAATGCCCAATAGTGGACCCCCTAGTAGCGAAATTTTGCTCTTTTTGTCCTAAGGAGTAGAAATTTTCAGCATATTAATTCTGCTTGACATCTAATACCAAGTTTTGCATCTCCTCTTCACGATACATACATAAAACACTCAAATACAAATACGACGTTATTCGTTAAAATTATCATTTTAGAGTCTGACTGAATTGGGTCCTAAAGCCCTACCTCGTTTATGGTTGCAAATGATAGTGCATCGGTCAAGAATACTTGTACCGTTGTTATAAAAATTCTGGTAAAATTCTAAATCAGTAAAAATAATATTTTTGTGTTTAATACATTTTAAGGCAAATTTTGGGCTGTGCAACATTTCAGAACGAATGAACCATCAGCCCAAAACGTCAGCCCCATATATTAACTGTAAAAGGTTGAGTCAAGTGCCCTGCGGTGTTTTGCTAGTGCGTTTGAATCCCTACGTCAAACAAGACCGAAAATGTCGAGGAAGCATTTTTCATTTTTTTTTCAATTTCAAATTAAACAATGTTCTTTTTGATTTTTGAGTCTAAAGAAAAACTGACACGTTTAGAATGATTACCTTCATCGTCCAAAATAGGAATTTGCTTCCCTATAGTCGACACTTCATTTGATTTTTATGTTCCGTTTCGGGACGTTCTTCTTGCCTATTATGGACCCCCCAAAATATTCCTATAATGAACACTCTCGTGTTTATTTTTTATAGAATTGTAAAAAATCATTTATTTTTACTTTCCATAGCATTTCCAATGCATGTAATCAAATCATAGGATTGTAAGGTAGGTTCTCCCGATAGAATTTCATAGCAAAATGTTTACCTTGTGCTGTAATAATGCAAAAATGGCTGGAGGGTCCACTATTGGTTGGGGTTCACTATTGGGCACTTTACCCTATGCATGCTCCAAGAGGAACGTTGTGACCTGGGTGCTGCGGATAGAGCCGCTTTTCTGCGCTCAAGCGAGCAGAGGGATATTTTGAAATCACTCCCATAAACTAAATTATTTTGCAGTTACTTGGCTGTCAAACATTTCCCGCTCTTCGAATTTCTCTTTCCACGCTGCACGAGAGCGCACACCGGCGCTAGACTCTACATGACTTTACGATTGTTTACATACATTGATGCTCCAATCAGCTGCTGAATCTCGTGAAATTTCGTAACGAGTCCTTTTAATTGCATTCCACTAATTTTCCACTCGAAATATAATGTGAGAATATTTGTTACAAAGAATACAAAACTCAAACAAAGTTTATTTTTATTTTTCCCAAAATAATAACAATACTTCTCGATATTAGATCAGAAACGAACATAACCACAATCTTCAATGTTTGGCTCCGGCACAATAGAAAATTTTGGCTTCAGTTTGACAACCAAATCGATTCTATCCGCACCACCCAGGTTGTGACCTTCATCTTTAGCCAATTGCAATAAAACCCTAGTCGATTGGAATGGGGCACAAGTCGTTCCATAGGTAACTGTGGACGGATTCCACGCAGAATGACACATAAATAACGAAATTTTAATATGACCGTCTTGATCGGGTGAAATCAGGAGTGATTCAGTTTCATTCTAAACTTTCGACCACTATTCTAGTTTGAATCTGGAGCAAAATAGAACAAACTCGCTGGTTTCCCCAGCAGTGTTCTATTCATGTTTTTCAAATTTTCAATTAATTGAAATCATTATGTTACTGCCAAGAAAGGCGCCGGAATTGCAAAGTGGATTGATCCGTAGATAAAAACACGCATCCACACACCAAAACAATTGAAAAATATTTGAATCTCGTGATTCAATCGTGGTTCAAATCTGCAGAAAATAGAACGGAGCGTTATACCAGTTTTATTTTTTTGACAATTGACTTGTATAAAAACTGAATCTAGAACAGCTGCTGGGAAAATTAATGACGTTTCAGATTCATATTCAAACTGACAGCCCCGAACGATTTGAATCACTGCTGATTTTACTCTTAATTGGGATGAAATTTTGAACATATTTTCGGCACAGCAGACTGATCATTTTCCACTAATGAAAAAAAATCGACCCTCGAGTAGTTTATGAAAAGGTCGTAGGGGAAAATACCTATTCTTTGTTGAAATCGCGGCGGAACAGGCACAGTGGAATGTCCACACAGACCGGAGAATACGAAACAGGGACTTGCGCTACGGCAGAAGAAAAGAAAAACGTCAACAAACGATGTTTATTGGGAAACGGATGGATGCGGAATAATACATTAATAACAGTACACAGTACAGATAGCAGCACAACTCAGACGGGAATGAACATTGGCGGCGGGTGAAAATATTGCCCCCACCAACACTCCTCCTCAATGTTTGAACCCAGCTACTCATCAGCCACAGCAATCCCAAAAATCCTCACGTTCCGGTGGTTCCTCCTCCTGGATCTTATCGTCCTTGAATAGCGTCACTTCCGTCATCAACTCCTCCTGGCTTCGATTTCGATGATTTTTGTTACGAACTTCTTGCACCATATGATTTTTCGGATGACGAATCATCTCGTTCCGAACAAACTTGCCAATCGATGGACACTTAGCTTCAATTTTCAGTGCTCTTGGAATCTTCAACTCGAACAAATTCTCACGTAATTCACTAACGGCTACTACCTTCTTTCTCTGGTCGACAATGTTGCAATTGGATGCTCCGAACTCCACCTTAAATCCTTTTGCCAGTAGTTTACGAACAGATACCATACCGCTGTATAGGCTCGGAATGTACAACACCTCCTTGATCCAAATGGTTTTCACATTTCCATCTCCATCAATACACTCGACTGTTCCTTCACCAATACCTGCAGACTTCGCAATAGATCCATCAGCTAGCAGCACTTCGCCCTTCACAGTCTCATCCAACGTTGTAAAGAACTGCTTGTCATTCGTCATATGACATGAACAGCCACTGTCAATGAGCCATCGCCCAAAACGCCGACGCTCCCTGACTGTAAAACACACCGGTCTTTCCCTTTCGCTCGCTTGCTTCGCTTCACTGGTAACTCCGTCGTCCTCACTTTGCTTCTTCTGTAATAGACGACAATTCCGTCGAAAATGTCCTGGCTTCCGACAATAATAACAAACCTTCTCGTCTTGTAGCTTTGTAACTGACTTCAAAGCACTTTCGATCCGTCTTTCTTTCCTTTCTTCTCTGCCACTCATCAAGTAGCTTTCGCTTCACTATCTCCATAGTCAGATCTTCGTCCTTCCGGTTTTCTAGCGCAATCACCAAACTATCGTAAGAGTCGGGAAGACTTCGAAGAACCATTGCTATCTTCAATGACGGCTCTAACTGCAGACCTGCACACTGTAGGCGATCAAAAAGTTCCTCCAACTCGAAAAGATGTTTCTCCATTTCTCTATCAGTACGTTCTTCTTCCAAATTGAGATTACAGATGCGTTTTAGAAGGGATACACGTGACGTCACACTAGCCTTCTCGTGATACGCCTTCAACATGTTCCACGCCTCCTGCGCCGTTTCTGCGTCCCTCACCAAGTTCATCTGGCTGTCCTCTATAAACAACACGATCGTTGCCAGCGCCTTCTGGCTTGCCTTCCTCCACGATGTTGTGACCGGATCCGGCTTCGGATCCACTACCGCAAACCAGTAGTCGTCCCGTATCAGCAGCATCTGCATCCGCACTTTCCAAGTCGAATAATTTGCATTGTTGAGTAGGGGAAACGAATATTTCTCAGTCATTTCACTTGACGCTCGAAAATACTTGCACTGATTATTTCACTTTGTGTTCGTTTTGTACCGCTTTCCCTCTAGTACCGGGAACAATAAAAGCGATCAAAGTCTTTTCACTGCTTTTCGGCTTTCAGTCAGCCAACTCTTCCGCTCTCACGATTACTGTACCTACTGCACAGCCAAATCCACGCTCCGAACGGGCATCAAATGAAACCACACTAACCAAACCTCGCGCCAACAAACGAATCAACGCCAGCAAAACGAAGCACAAACTTTACGCTTTTTGCGGGTACGAATTTTCACTTTTCTTCAGCACAATCCGGGACCATAACCTGTTGAAATCGCGGCGGAACAGGCACAGTGGAATGTCCACACAGACCGGAGAATACGAAACAGGGACTTGCGCTACGGCAGAAGAAAAGAAAAACGTCAACAAACGATGTTTATTGGGAAACGGATCGATGTGGAATAATACATTAATAACAGTACACAGTACAGATAGCAGCACAACTCAGACGGGAATGAACATTGGCGGCGGGTGAAAATATTGCCCCCACCAATATTCTTGGCAGTCTAAGACATTCGCCAAATTGAATGATAAAAATAATTAATAATTACACTAAAACACAGGTACAGCTTAACAGGTATACATTTGTATGCTCTTTCTTTGATGATTGGTGTTCACTAAATATAACAGCTTTTACCACAAACTCAGTAAATTTATTATAAAGTAACAGGTCAACGTTTCTTCTATTGGCATAGCAATTTCTATTATCAGCAATGGATTTGCTCCCTTTAGCAACTAGACATGGAAGTGAAAAACTGGTAATGTATTGGTGCCAAATGCTGGTTGTTTATATCCTCCAGTAGTAAAATTCATTCATATTAATCGGCCGCACGCTCATCTCGCTTCACTCAATTTTGGAACAATTTTTATTGTTGATCAAAACTGGCTTAACACAAAACATGAATTTTTAGCCTTGGTATCAATTTTATGTCATGTAGACAGATAGGCAAAAGCATTTAAACACATTGTAAAACAAATTTAACCCTTATGAAGCCAACAAAAATCAGACCCGTGTACCCAGATATTGACATTTTCATTACTTTTACCATTTTCAACCTATTTGAATAATGTTTGCCATTTAGGAGAAGGGAACTTATATGCTTTTTGTCCGCTGTCAAGATTTACATCTTTTGTCTTTTGTAATGCCTTAGAGTCTACACGCGTAAGCAAAAGTCTATCAGCCAGTTTCAAATATACAACTTGCTCTTGGCGGTCCTTACATGATATGTTTGTTTCATAAAAAAATCTTGGTGGTTGTGTACAAGACACGACCGCTCGACGTAAACTACGTGAAACCAAATCCATACACATAAGAATGAATATTTGTCTGTCTGCCCTTATAGACTAGGAAACGGCATGAACATTTGTATGTAGAGGTTTTAGGGAACGATGAAGATTCTAATGATGATATTAGACCCCCCCGGATAAAAAATATCATTGAAATATCATAAATTTTATTGCTACAACACCATTTATAACATTGTAATTACCATTGAATATAATGTAATTTGAACAATTAAATCACATAAGAAATAATGGTTTTCCACGATAAAATGAATGGTAAATGCGACTTTCACAACAAAACAGGGGGGACGTTATGTATCTTTACAATAAAAAAATCGAAAATTTTTCACACGAAATTCACAGCAAAACCATCGATTTTACGGTTCTTTAATGAGATGATTTCGAGGGACAAAAAATAGAAAACAATGTGTATTAAGCGTTTTCTCTTACTTTTTTTTATTGTTTTACAGTAGAAATATAATAGGATTTGGAATACATTTTACTCAAATATTGCAATATAAATACAATACATTTAATTTTTTACAATTTATTTTATTAATTCGATTTCAATTGAATTTTATTCTAGTTTAAATTCAATTTGACTTAGTTCAACTCAATTTCAATTTGATTTTAATTTTATTTTAGATTTCATTTAATTCTGATGTTGGGTTTTCAAAGCCACTTGCCGATCATGTTGCTGTTGATGAGGAGTAGTGGAGTTCGTGGTTTAACTGTAATAATGGTGGCCCTGTTGCTATCGCTATCTTCCGGCATCCGTTTTAGGACTTGAGTTGGTTCAAAATAACCATTATCCGGAACTTCCGAAAGTATGCACCTATGGAAGATGAACATTAGTATGTCAATGTTCTTCGAGAGCACACTGAAAACACAGACAAACAGACGTAATACTGATGAAATTCCCATCGTTCACGCTTTGAACGGTCATTCTAAATTACACGGATTACTCGTTTCACACATCGTTTACCGTTAAATTTGACATATCACATTAGCTCCGCCTGTTGACATAGTCGTAACTATACAGCTTTTTGAGCAACATGCACGCGAGATGGTGGTAAAGTAACCAGTGTTGGTAAAAACTCAAAATCTCAAAACTCATGGATGATTCAAATCAAGCGTGAGTTGAAACGCACCCAACTCAGCACCTAAAAACTCATGGATGAGTTGAATCATCCATTTGAATCATCGTAGGTTTTCTTTTGTTCTTCTTCGTTAAAAGCAGTGAATTAACGTTTGTCGCATAAAATATTAGACACTCTTTTATGTATAAGCAATAAATTGCCCCAAATTGATTTCAAATGCGTTTTTAAACCAAAATGATTTTTTGGCAAATGAGTGAAATGATGCGTTTTAGCATGAAAAATTCAAGCGTGATGCATTGCTTTAAAATCGTAGACGATTTCGATCGCACGGGAGCGCTCGTTGATTGAGATTTATGAGTGATTTTACCAACACTGAAAGTAACTGGGCGATAAATAATTCATTATTATATTTTGTTATTCAGGAAATTGTTCTACGTCTGTTTGTTTGTGCTGAAAATATGTATAAAAGTTACCTGTTTCAGCTCGTATTATATTCGGTTGATGTTACAGATGAATGACAAGTGCTGTTCCGTATTGGAAACGTTAACGATGAATGACAAGCAGCGGTTTTCAATTAGTTTCATATTTCTGAAAAGAATCAACAAGTCAATATTTTAACTAAAACGGTCAAATTAGATACTAATAATTCACTCACATGGAAGATCCCGATCATTTGAATGGTTCCTGTTCTAAATGCCAAACTAGAGTCAGAACTACTCCGACAGTAACCCTCCGGAAAGTTCTTTAAAGATATCTCACCATGGTTAGTAAATCGAAATCTTCCGGTGCTATGATAACAACACTATAGGTACTTACCACCAGTAAACGGCACAGCAGCCAATGATCAAACATTATTTACTTAAAAGAGCGGAAAACAACGAAAGGAAGCGTCCTGCACTTTGCCCATCTGATTTTTTTATTTTTCCCTAGCCGCAAACAAAACATTACACGCTCAAATGAAATTAGTTTTTTTCCACGAAGCAAAAAAAATTAAAAACTTTTTTTCATTAATTTTAATTGTTATAGTTATACGAACATTTCAACATTTCAAGATCTGCAATAATAAATTACATATAAAAAATTAGAAAAATAATGTTTTACTCAACAATAGAAACTATTGTTATTTTATAGTTTTCAATTGTCGCTTAAAACTGAAAAAAATTATTATTTTTCCAGATTTTTATCTTTAAAAATAATTATCTGATCAACGAAATGGACTTATTTTCAAAATCCGGTCAAGTTTTTAATTAACATTAGCGAATAATACAAATATCATAAAATGCATTGGGGACATTTGGGCGTATTGTTCCTTTGAGGTAAGTACAATATAAATGATTTTCAAACGTAAATAATCTACATTCAATGAACAGTAGATTGTATTGTTTACCATACAATCTATGATATTCCAATGGATTAAACCAAACAAGGTACTGTAAATTTTTATCCGGGCCTCCTCTTCTGGAAGAGGGACTCTCATACAAATGAAGTACACATTTATGCTTTAATCGAAAATTAATCTAAAAAATGGAATCCAAAATTTGCAAATTTCGAATACTTAACGTATTTTAAATAATGTGAAAAATATATATTTAATCAATTTTAGGTAAAACGAAGCTCGTCGGTTCTGGTAGTACAGTATATTAACAATATATTCCACCTCGTGAGTCTTCATATGTTGAATAATGGACAGCACTGTCCTATCCAGCCGCTTGAGCCACCCCATTCTTACACTATACGTTTCACAGTTGAATAATAGATAATACCCTAAAAGTAGGCAATTATTTATGGTTGAAATGCACTATGTAGGATCGGGAATGATTATAATTTTTTTGATGAGCTTGGAAAGTATTGAAGTTGCAAAAGGAAAGCGGTCCTGTCAGTCACATAAGGGTTAAAACACTACGGTGCTGCTATCACTTTTAATATAATCCATGGTCTGCGTAAAATCCGAATAGAAACATTTGTATTTTAACACTTTTTTAAATAAATGCCATCGCCGGATATTTTGTTCGTATTTTGCTAAATTCAAATCACATAGAATTTGCGTGGTATCTTTTAAGCGTGTGGTTGATATGCTCACAAACACATTCTCTCGCTCTATTCCGAAGTGTGCTGCTGTCAAAGAAAACGAACAGTCCCGATTTTATTTAGTGAAACATAGAGCAAATATTGCATCGATTTGCTCCTTGTGGTGATTATCAAGTGGTTATAAAGTGTAAAAAGTAGTGTACGTACTTAATTTGCCATGTCAAACGCAATAAAGAGGAGAAACAGGCGATCCAAAAAAGTAAGTAACAGTTTGCTATTCGTGAGCTGCTTTCTTTGGCAATGCAATAATGGCAATGATTTCGAAGGTGCAAATTTGTTTCGATGATTAACTCATCACATCTTGCTATTTTTACACAAACAACTTATTCAAATGAAAGCTTAGACTTGAAATTGTATGATTGAATCAAAATTATGTTCATAAATAGTGTATGTTTGCTGGAAAATGCAAATATTGTTGAGGGTGCCAACAACTGTCGCACCCTGCCAATGCCGTATTCTACCCTATGTGTTTTCGAGCAAATTAATTTAAAAAAATGCAACTCCGAAACCGTTCGTTGTACGAAAAAACTGTCTGAGAACGAATTATAGGGGTGGCCCGGTGCTGGAAATTTGGTTTCATCAGTACCCACTAAGCTGCAGAGGACGACGGAGGTCCTTCGTAGCTTAGTAGGGAAAGCACCTGTCTAGCGTACTGGGGTCGTGAGATCAAACCCCACCGAAGGGGCGGTTACCTTCCAATACCTTTTCGGAACAAAATCTATCACATGTTGTGCATTTTTGTGTACTAAAGTGATTTTTCACCTGTAGAGTAGAGTGGGTCAAAAGCACTTAGTTTTCAATCAAACATGAGTTTACTTAATTAGCAAACTTTTGCACTGTCGCTCTACGCATAATTGTCCCATGTTAAGAGCCCCGCACATAGGATGCGTTTGCGTTGCGTTTGACACATTTCCCATGGGAAAACTGTCAAACGCAACGCAAACGTATGCTATGTGCGGGGCTCTTTACCTTTGATGAAAAATCTCAAACTCGAGTCAATTTGTCCCACTTAAAAAATGAAGTTGTTGTTTGATGATAATAGAGACTGAAAACCGTTTTGACGTAGGACTTACGTCTCTCTTTACTATACCGGGTGTCATTTCAAAATATTCAAATCGTCAAATTCGTCTCAGTGGACGAATTTCTGCGGTAAGCCCCTCAATCGACAGATTTCAAGTATGCCTTTCGTGTCCATGCTTGATAAGACCCGAAAAACTTGTTTCAATAGGCATGAAAAAAATTGAGATCAAGGGAACCTATAAATATGGGTACCGCATAATTCTTGCATCATTCCATTACCACGTTCTGAATGGTGCAGACACCAGCGAATGAGCAGCCGCTGGGTCTGCCGAGAAGCCATAAAATAGCGCAACGCGATTTTTTCCTTTCATTCTGACCGGGACAAGCGAAGCAACCGAATCATCGATTGAACAGCACTCACGCCTTTTAGCAGGGAATGAAGTCATCGAACCCACCATCATCAGCCGAAACCTAGCCAGTACAGCAGCAGTCCACCCTACAGACCCGATAAAGCAGCAATGCTGAGCAGATACCGGCAGCAGCAGCAGAGTCGAGACGAGACCGGCCGGCATCGGTGATGAGCCGAGACAGGCTGAAGAAAAGCCACATGATGCAGCATGTATATCCAAAAAACAAACGGTTCTTCAGAGAGCCAATGATAGAGATCAATATCAAAGCTTTCAATTCCCTTCGGGATAGAAATTGCAGGGTTGTTACGGAGATCCTGAAATATTTTCCGCGCCAAATCCGCGCCGACTAAAATCAAATCCACACCATTTCCGCGCGACATGAAAATCCATTCTGCGCCAAATCCGCGTGACCCAAAACTAAATTGTAAGCAAATACACGTTAAATATTACTGTTAAATATTACGCTGAACATTACAACAATTTAGTGAACGTCTTTTTTCGAGTTATAATATTACTGATTTTAAGTTTATGTTTTAACTTCAACGTTACACATGTTTGTACAAAATTGAAAATAGGATTATGGAAAAAGCAGTTGATATAACAACTCATCTAGATGGTCCTTCTTGGAATTTCTGAAGATGTCGCTCCAAAATTGTCTGCGGGTGTTTCTCCGAGAACATCTGTGAAAATTTCTCCATTCTTGCAAAAGGTTCCCCGGAAATTTATGCGGAATTTTGTTTTTTCATAAATTTTTGTGAAATCGCTTGGGAAATTCTAACAGAAATTGTTTGGTGACTTCCTGCTGAAAAACTTACGAAACATCTTTTGTTAAATTTTCAGGATTTTTCACAGAAATTCTTGTGATCATAGCTAAATAAACTTCGAAGAAAATCGCAACGTGAATTCTTGCGGGAATTTCTCAGAAATCTCTGCAAAAACTCTTCCGGAAAACATTTTCAAAATTTTCAAAATTTTTTTTCAAAATCAACATTAAAAACAATTTCTGCGGAAGCACTTAAAAACAGGTGTTCATGTCCTTCAACAGACATGTTTTGAATGCGCCATGCTTCAGAATGGTTTAAAAATAACAACAAGTGGCGCCCCTCTCCTTATAACATTTGTTTAATCCATGCTCAAGAGTGTAACCATGGAATTCAAACAGGGTTTGTTAATATCCGAAAATTGATGTTAGTAAATAACTACAAACGTTAATTTTGTTCTCGAAAACATTTGCTAACGAGATAGACATAAAACTAATTTTCAAATAAACGTCCTTGAATATAGAGTTTCATTTGTTTAAATACTCCTAAAACTAAATCCGCACAAAGTCCTAAAATCGTTACGTAAATCCGCGCCGAATCCGCGAAAACCGCAAAATCCGCTTAGTCGTAACAACCCTGAATTTGTACTTGGGTGCCAAATCTTATATTCTAGAGATAAAATTTTATGCGTGATTTTCATAAATAGCGTCAAAACTAACAGTGGATAATTTTTCTGACTTAACCGCGAAGTGGACGAAGGACTTCACTTGACCATGCTAAAGGCTAAAAGATTCATAAGATGTTCAAATCTTTCACATAATCTTATTTGGATAACAAACCACCGATAACAGCTCAAACATTAATAAACTATCAATCGATTTTTCATCAAATGTTGGATTTTTTGGCATTGATAAAAAATATGTAGAAAAACATTGTTTGATACTGACCGCACACAAAGCGAACGTGACTGAATGATCGTCCCATGTTATGAATTCTAAATCTTATCACCCGAAATCCCATGTCCGGGTGTTTCCTTCCTTCTACTACTAACAATGTTGTCTCAGAAAAGAACACCCTACTTCCCACCTGAACTGCAATTCTAAGCTCGCTTGCCCGGCTTATTGGCCTGTATCAAGCGAAAAGTCCCGTTAAGAAATAGACGCCAGCAGAGAGCAACAAGTGTAAAAAAGAAGAAGCCCTTCTCGAACGCGTTGATGATGATGACGCTTTGGCTGACAAAGAAGCGGGATACAAGACACTAGCTGATTGGCTCACCAATTGGGAAGCAGAGAAGATTCAAAATTAAGTAGTATAAAAGAAAAGTGCATTCACTCGCAGAGCATTCAGTCTTTTTTATACCATCACTAGAAATTCGCGGTTATTTGAAAAGATCGTTTTCTTACTTTTTGCACTTAGCCGAAGCAAGCAGCCTTTTTCAAGGCTCTAAGAGTTAAAAATCTAGATTGCTTTGAGAATAGGTCGTATGTGCAAAAGAGAGATTCTCTTTGATCGCGCTCTCTTTCGCTAATGTATCGGCTAGTTTTGCATTTTTTGCTACATTTCCACTTCAGCATGATAGACAAAGCTATCGTTTTTGGTTATCTGCCAAAAAATCGAAGTAAACTTTTGTATAGTTTTGTAATAATCGAAAGAGAATAGATCCAAAGAGAGACTCTCTTTTGCACATACGACCTATTTTCAAAGCACTCTAGAAATAATGTTTTCCTTCAGTCGCTATTGGAAGGCCCTTCAGTGGAAGGGCTGAGATACAGTCCACATCCCCTGCTGAGCCAACTTGTGGTTTATTTCAGGCAGTCCTTCAGTGGGAAGGTTGCCACTGTCGAGGCTAATATTTCGTGACCGGACAGATACTTCCTGAATTTTTTGACGTAGAACTACGTCTGTCTTTTCTATATTGGGGTACACTTTACAATTGCAAAAAATCGAAAAACATCACAAAAATATGATAGACTTTGATCGTTAATATCTCAGCCGTTTCTCGATGGGATTTTCATTTTTTTTGGATCATTCAATCAAGGAAGAGTCAACGCTTCATACCTGCTGTACATTGAGGTCGTTTTTACGCGGTTTTTTCTCCACACAAATCGTTTTTTACGCGATTTTTTTTTACTCGAATTTCGGGATTTCCGCGGTTTTTTTAGACAAATTTGGGATTTACGCGGTTTTACGTTATTTGAATTTACGCGGCCCATATCCTCCGCGTAAAAACTGACTCCAGTGTGTTACAACATTTATGTATGATAATATTTACTATTGAAAACTTGCTAGCAGTTTAGCAATCCATTTCGGTGAATCAGTCAATCCCGTAAGTGGATCGCAAGCTTCATCTTCCATAGCACTATATTCCAAATGGAACTTGGCCTGCTTTTCAACTTATGTCGAATTCGTTTTAAAAAAGTTCCAACCTAGATTGGAACCAGTTCCAACATGAGTGCTGTCAAAGTGTTTTTTTATTCGCTCAGGTTGGAACTAGGTTCGCATTAGTTCCAACCTAAAAGCTGTCGGGTTCGCACTGTGTTGTTTCACGGTTTCGCACCGGGTTCACCAATAAAAATGCACTTCAACTGTCAAAACCACGTGGGTGGGTGGGACTGGGCGGAATAAACAAGCAGAAGGGAGAAACGAAACTGTCTGTTTATTATTATCAATTCGGTGGAAAACCGAATTATAGCCGCTAATGAAGTTGGATTTTTCTCACAATCCATACGTTAAACCTAACTTCGGAAGTAGTGCGCTGTTTTCACTTGGTGATGCGCTATACAGCGCACCACTTCCGAAATTAGGTTTAACGTATGGATTGTGAGAAAAATCCAACTTCGTTAGCGGCTATAATTCGATTTTCTACTGAATCGATAATAAAATAAAATGCGCATTGAAAATCTTTTTTTTTTTGGGAATTTTGTGATATTTGTAATTGTAGTTTTAAATGAAATTAATCCAGTACTGTTGTCTAGATTCAGTTTTAAAAATAATTGTTAGGGAAGTTATGTATTCATAAGTTCATTCAGGTTTTCCTCACATTTTGTGTCCTAAATTAGGTCGGTGGATGGAATTATGTAGTTTGGGAATTCCCCTTGAAACCCGTTCACAAAATCCGCTAGGAATTGTCAGAAAAATATAATTGAGGAATACCGAATAGAATTATTTCTTATGAAATTCTTCCAAAAACTCTTTCGTGCGTTTTAGAATTTTCTTCGGGAATTCTGCCAGAAATTACTTCAGACATTCTTTCAGTAATTCTTTCTTGAATTTTCAGGCATTCCACCATATGTTTTCCAAGGGATCCTTTCAAGATGGATTCCTTTGGAAATTCTTCTATGTAGGAATATCTTTGAATACTGTTCCAGGATTTTCTCTTGAAGTTGCTTCAGGAATTAATTTGGAAATTCCTACAATAATTCCTTCAGGGAATCCTTCTGGAATACAGGAACTTACTCGAAGTTTCCTTCAGGAATTGCTCCGCAAGTTTCGTACATAAATTCCCCCGGAAGTACCTTGAGCAATTCCTCCGGGAGATTCTTGAAAATTGAAAATGCACGGGGCCCGAAATCCGGCGGAAAATTTTCCCGATGTGTGAGGCTACCTTTATCAGGAGAGGTAGCTAGGTAAAAAAATATGCTTCTGAGTGTTCTCCAAAAAAAAAAACTTTTGTAGAAACAGATGAATTTTTGTAAAGAATAAAATCTCTTTTACATGAATTCTATACGGAATTCTTGATATAAAAATGTGCACGGGATTATTGAACATAATTAAATAGGGGAACTTTTCCGATCTCCATCTCACTGAACATATGTAAATATATTCATCTCATCGGGAAACAAAGAAATACAGCACAAATTTTGTCGTCTCTTTTTGTCAACATGCGTGCTCACTGCTGAAAAAAATCACAAAAATAATAAACAATCCAAATTCCTTTCCATTGCTTTGTTTTTGGTGGGATGAATATCGGAGCCATGAGATGAATTCCAGGAGCAGTTTCCCTGTTTATATCCACCCCAAAAGTTATTTCCACTATCCGCAATAATCAGTTCACGCATATAAACATATTTATTTATCATGATCTGATTAGTCAACGCCAACGCACTGCCAGTGCACTGGATGTACTGGCATGTCCATGGATCATATATATATATATATATATATATATTAGAGTGGCTCAAATTAGTATGGAAAAAACTTTGTTCAATGTTTGTGATGGGCCGCCCTCTTATTCGGTTCTATTTGATGGCCTGATGCTCTGGACAAAATTTCAGCCAAATCGGTCAACGTTTGGCCAGTGCTAAACTCGTTGGAAGTTTATATGGAAAAATGTATGCAGAAACATCCAAAAACAGTAAATTGCAGCTGGACTACACAACTTACGATGAAGAACTATGATACTCATTCAGATCTTGGAGAATTTAATACAGAATGTTATGCAGAAAACCGCGAGAAGATTCGAGTTTGCCCGGCTAAGTTATTAGCATTTCTCTGCAGTGGGGTTTGAGCAAATTTCGTTTCTTTTACCTTTGAAAAGAAATAAATTCACCCTTACAACACTCCAGTAAAATGCTAATATCTTTGCGTAATAAACTCTAATCTTCTCGCGGTTTTCAGCATAACATTCTGTATTTTATTTTACAAGAACTGAATGAGTATCATGGTTCTTGGTCGTAAATTGTGCCGTCCAACTGCAAATCACTGTTTTGGGATGTTTCTGCATACATTTTTTCATATAAACTTCCAACGAGTTTAGCACTGCCCAAACGTTGACCGATTTGGCTGAAATTTTGTCCAGAGCATCAGGCCATCAAATAGAACCGAATAAGAGGGCGGCCCATCTGTCGCAACATTCGTTGCGCCGCACCACATCCAATCACCATTAGAACTACACCTTACATCACACTACATTTATTTACGCCGAAGCGCTGCTGCGCTCCTACAATAACGCGCCGCTGCGCGTCAACATCACTGTCAGAATGACAGTAGGTAAGAAGGTGGGGAAACGTCAACGATTGAGGAGAAGAAATCGTGATATAGCAAAAGTGGTTGGCGAATATAAACATAAAATCTGATTGATTGTTCCAATTTCTAACTAAAATTAAATTAGCTGCTATTTGAATCGTTAGTAGTGTTAGTAGATTAGTAAATCATAGTAAAACAAAAACGTGAATTAAAGTGGTTTAGCTAAATATTAGTACGTTTCTATGCGAAGGTTAGTCCATGCAATAGTTAATCATGTAATGTTGAATCATGCAAATGTTAAATCATGCACCTATCCTAATTATATCTTAATCCTAAACTAAAATAATACAGCTGTTATCGGAAATCATAAAAGGGGCATGCAAAACAGTTAAACATAAGACAAACACGTTAAAAATAGGTAAAATTAATATGCATATGCATTATTGTGAATGGCAACATAACCAATAATTGAACTTTCTAGCGTTTCCACCGCCACCGATCAATGAGATTAAACGAAGAACACACTGAAACGAGACACTAAACGTAAATCGACCTAAATTTGCTACAAATGTTACTGTTTATAAGACAATACTTTACTTCACACGCTAAAATGATACCGAAACACAGAAACGAAAACCTAATTAGTATGCTAAACATAATTACAAAAATCTCCCTATGCCCTTTTACTTGATAGGGATTTTTAGCGTTCGTCACAATAAACGTCGTTCAAGAAACCGGAAAACAGTCTCTGTTTTCGTTGCAATTACAACATTCTAAAAATCCGTTTAATCGCGATCGGGAGGCTGTCATTATGTCTAATCGTCGAGGAGATGTGCCAAGGGTGAATGTGAGTTGTGGTGTATGCAAAGATCCGGACGATAGCCGGATGGTGTGCTGTGATGACTGTGGCGGATGGTCCCACTATAAGTGCGTGGGCGTCGATGAAGGGATCGAAGAAGTTGACTGGAGCTGCTCATCGTGTGAAGCAAGGCGGGCAACTCAGGGCACTCTGTCCCATCTGACGGTTCCTGTACAGAGTGGAGCGGCCAAGACATCGATCGACAACCAGGAGCAGCAGAGCAATCAACTCGCAGAGTTCCAGAAGCGGCTCGAGCATATGCAGCGTAGCTTCGAAGTGCAGCAGCAATCGTACGAGAAACTGCTTGCGCAGAAAGACCAGGAGTTGAAGAACGCAGTGAACGATTTGCAGCACCAGTTTCAGCGCCGGCTGGAAAAGAGAGAGGCAGAAATCCGAACCGAGCTGACTGCTCCATTAACTGTGGCTCCTCCTAGTGCAAATTCTACCACGTTAGGGAGCGAAAGTCGTTCAGCGACAGACGTGAGCAAGGTGATCGAACGGATCGAAATGCAGCTTCAAGAGATGGCGACGAAACAGGAACTGGAGACGAAGCGCCTTGAAGGACGGTTAAGGGCGATGGAGATTGGTAACAGTAACCCAGCGGAAGCCAATTCCAGCGGCTTGAACGCCAAATTGTGCCGTCCAACTGCAAATCACTGTTTTGGGATGTTTCTGCATACATTTTTTCATATAAACTTCCAACGAGTTTAGCACTGCCCAAACGTTGACCGATTTGGCTGAAATTTTGTCCAGAGCATCAGGCCATCAAATAGAACCGAATAAGAGGGCGGCCCATCTGTCGCAACATTCGTTGCGCCGCACCACATCCAATCACCATTAGAACCACACCTTACATCACACTACATTTATTTACGCCGAAGCGCTGCTGCGCTCCTACAATAACGCGCCGCTGCGCGTCAACATCACTGTCAGAATGACAGTAGGTAAGGAAGGTGGGGAAACGTCAACGATTGAGGGAGAAGAAATCGTGATATAGCAAAAGTGGTTGGCGAATATAAACATAAAATCTGATTGATTGTTCCAATTTCTAACTAAAATTAAATTAGCTGCTATTTGAATCGTTAGTAGTGTTAGTAGATTAGTAAATCATAGTAAAACAAAAACGTGAATTAAAGTGGTTTAGCTAAATATTAGTACGTTTCTATGCGAAGGTTAGTCCATGCAATAGTTAATCATGTAATGTTGAATCATGCAAATGTTAAATCATGCACCTATCCTAATTATATCTTAATCCTAAACTAAAATAATACAGCTGTTATCGCAAATCATAAAAGGGCATGCAAAACAGTTAAACATAAGACAAACACGTTAAAATAGGTAAAATTAATATGCATATGCATTATTGTGAATGGCAACATAACCAATAATTGAACTTTCTAGCGTTTCCACCGCCACCGATCAATGAGATTAAACGAAGAACACACTGAAACGAGACACTAAACGTAAATCGACCTAAATTTGCTACAAATGTTACTGTTTATAAGACAATACTTTACTTCACACGCTAAAATGATACCGAAACACAGAAACGAAAAACTAATTAGTATGCTAAACATAATTACAAAAATCTCCCTATGCCCTTTTACTTGATAGGGATTTTTTAGCGTTCGTCACAATAAACGTCGTTCAAGAAACCGGAAAACAGTCTCTGTTTTCGTTGCAGTTGCAACATTCTAAAAAATCCGTTTAATCGCGATCGGGAGGCTGTCATTATGTCTAATCGTCGAGGAGATGTGCCAAGGGTGAATGTGAGTTGTGGTGTATGCAAAGATCCGGACGATAGCCGGATGGTGTGCTGTGATGACTGTGGCGGATGGTTCCACTATAAGTGCGTGGGCGTCGATGAAGGGATCGAAGAAGTTGACTGGAGCTGCTCATCGTGTAAAGCAAGGCGGGCAACTCAGGGCATTCTGTCCCATCTGACGGTTCCTGTACAGAGTGGAGCGGCCAAGACATCGATCGACAACCAGGAGCAGCAGAGCAATCAACTCGCAGAGTTCCAGAAGCGGCTCGAGCATATGCAGCGTAGCTTCGAAGTGCAGCAGCAATCGTACGAGAAACTGCTTGCGCAGAAAGACCAGGAGTTGAAGAACGCAGTGAACGATTTGCAGCACCAGTTTCAGCGCCGGCTGGAAAGAGAGAGGCAGAAATCCGAACCGAGCTGACTGCTCCATTAACTGTGGCTCCTCCTAGTGCAAATTCTACCACGTTAGGGAGCGAAAGTCGTTCAGCGACAGACGTGAGCAAGGTGATCGAACGGATCGAAATGCAGCTTCAAGAGATGGCGACGAAACAGGAACTGGAGACGAAGCGCCTTGAAGGACGGTTAAGGGCGATGGAGATTGGTAACAGTAACCCAGCGGAAGCCAATTCCAGCGGCTTGAACGCCAACGCGAAGCCATTTGACCCGAATCATCATTCTGGTTCTTCGTCGCTGAATGGTTCACACGAACTTAGCAGGAGTCAACTTGCTGCACGGCAAGCAGTGGCGAAGGAGCTTCCCATATTCACCGGCAATCCAGAAGAGTGGCCGCTGTTTATTGCCACCTATGAAAGCACCACCAGAATGTGCGGTTTCAGCGACGAGGAGAATCTACTTCGGCTTCAGCGGAGTCTGAAAGGGAAGGCTCTCGAGGTGGTAAGGAGTAGGCTGCTGTATCCAGCCGGACTTGGAGGAGTGATCAGCACGCTACGTACCCTGTTTGGTCGCCCGGAAGTGATCGTCCACTCGCTGATATGCAAGATTCGGGAAATGCCTGCACCGAAGACGGAGAAACTTGGAACTCTAATCGATTTCGGAGTAGCAGTCCAGAACATGTGTGCGACGATCGTTGCCTGCGGCCTGAATGAGCATCTGTGCAATGTAGCGCTTCTTCAGGAGCTGGTGGAAAGATTGCCGCCAAATATCAAACTCGACTGGGCGAAGCATCGGCAAACATCGCAAGCGGTTACGCTGGCGGATTTAAGTACCTGGCTGGGTACGCTCGTGGAGGCAGCATGCGTAGTAACGGTTCCATCGTATATCAGTGCGAACATAGGCAAGCCGGAAAAGCGGGGTCGAAAGGAGGAAGTATACTTTCATCACGAATCCAGCTCAAACCAGACATCAACCTCAACGAGTACGCCGAATATTTCGCCGAAGCCAATCAGTAAGCAATGCACCATTTGCCAAGGAGGCTGCAGTGGCGTGGGATCGTGCAAGGCATTCCGTGGAATGACTGTTAGTGCACGCTGGACCGCGCTGAAGCAGAACAAGCTGTGCCGAAAGTGTCTGGCAAAACATTTTGGAGCCTGTTCAGTGAAGCAAGCCTGCGGAAGGAATGGTTGCACGTACATGCATCACGAGCTTTTACACGATGACACCAGATACCAGCGACAGGAGAATGCTCAACCGTCGGCTCCTCACACCACTGTGGTATCGCATACTGAGACGTGCAACACTCATGTGAGCAAAAGCAGCAAACTTCTTTTCCAATACGTCCCGGTGCTCCTTCACGGAAGAGGGAAGTCCGTACGCACCTTCGCCTTTTTGGACAACGGCTCATCAGCAACGATGATGGAGAACAGTTTGCTGAAAGAATTGGATCTCGAAGGTGAATCGTACCCCTTGTGCTTAGAATGGACCGCGGACCACCAGCGTCAAGAAACGAATTCTGTAAGGCTGGCGCTGGCTATTTCCGGAGCGCACGAGTCGAATAGCCATTGGATCCCATGACAAACTCTCGCGATGGAGGAATTAGCGCAACGGTATCACCACCTGCAAGATGTACCAGCTGATTCTTACCGCAACGTTCGGCCACGTATGCTCATTGGAATGGACAATATTCGTCTGGGTCATGCGCTGGATAGCAGAGAAGGAGGAATCAACGAACCGATCGCCACTAGAACTCGACTAGGCTGGATAGTGTTCGGGCCTTGCTCAACATCAACACAATCAGCGGCGGACTTCACGGGACACCATAGCTTCCATCTGTGCCAGTGCTGTGAGCGGAACGATACCGACCTTCACAATGCCGTGAAGGCCTATTTTTCGCTGGACAGCCAAGGAATAATGAGCCCTATCAAATCGTTGTTATCGAAAGACGACGAGCGAGCTAATCGGCTGATGGTATCCCTAACTCACCTGAAGGACAAGCGATATGAAACGGGTCTGCTGTGGCGTTACGATGATGTGCGACTTCCGGACAGCAAGTCAATGGCCATGCGGCGGCTGCTATGCTTGGAGAAGCGGATGCAGCGTGAACCTCAACTAGCTGAAGCGCTGAAGAATAAGATCCGGGAGTACGTGCGCAACGGGTACATCGAGAAGCTAACAGAGAGTCAACTATCAGAGCATTTCCCCCGCGTATGGTATCTTCCCATCTTCCCCGTGGTGAATCCTAACAAGCCGGGAAAACTACGGATCGTATGGGACGCGGCAGCCAAAGTGGCGGGTACGTCACTGAACTCTTTCCTGCTCACCGGTCCAGATCAACTCACATCCCTTCCATCGGTGCTACGACGTTTCCGAGAGTTCCGGATTGCCGTCACCGGCGACATTCGGGAAATGTTCCACCAAGTGATGGTGAACAAGGACGACCAGCAGTGCCAGCGATTCCTGTGGCGTGACGGCGAGCAACGAAGTCCAGATGTCTACGCGATGAAGGTGATGACGTTCGGGGCTACGTGTTCGCCAAGCTGCGCGCAATATGTGAAAAATCACAACGCGCGAAGATGTCAGGAACGGTATCCGAGAGCTGCTGAAGCAATAATCAACGAGCACTACGTCGACGACATGCTGTCAAGCGAGGAGACGGAAGAAGATGCTGCGAAGCTGGCGAAAGACGTTCGTTTCGTTCACGCTGAGGCGGGATTCGAAATACGCAACTGGCTGTCTAACTCGAAACGCGTGCTACAAGAATTGGAAGCGAAGCCCGGCGAAAAACGCTTGAACCTTTCAAGCGAGATGGGAACTGAGAAAGTTCTCGGCATGTGGTGGTGTACCGCCTCCGATACGTTCACCTACAAGGTATCGCCACGGATTAGTGCGGATCTACTACAGGGTCACATCGTGCCGACTAAACGACAGATCTTGAGTACGCTGATGATGATCTACGATCCACTGGGACTGCTGGCGAACTTTCTTATGTTCCTGAAAATGCTGCTGCAGGAGATTTGGCGAAGTCGCGTCGATTGGGACGACCAGATCAAGGACGAACAGCTCAAGAAATGGAGGAAGTGGCTGCAAGTTCTGCCACAGGTGGAAATTGTTAGCGTGCCAAGGTGTTACCGGATGAAGACCAGCATCGGACAACAGAATGTGATCCAGCTTCATGTGTTCGTGGATGCGTCGGAAAACGGATATGCGGCGGTTGCGTATCTGCGATTTGAAGAGAATGGCGTAGTGGAATGCGCACTTGTCGGCGCGAAGGCACGAGTAGCTCCATTGCGGTTCGTGTCGATCCCTAAGCTAGAACTTCAGGCAGCGATAACCGGAGCTCGTTTGGCGAACGACATCATGGAGACCCACAAGCTGAAGCCTGCGCAAAGGTTCTTCTGGTCGGATGCTCGAGACGTTCTCTGCTGGCTTAATTCAGACCACCGAAAATACAGTCAGTTCGTAGGAGTGCGTGTCGGTGAACTGATGGAACTGACGGAGACGAAAGAGTGGAACTGGATATCGACCAAACTGAACGTCGCCGATGACGCTACCAAGTGGCAAAAATCACCGGATCTGTCACCTTCAACCCGTTGGTTCCGAGCACCAGAATTCTTGTGGAAGTCGAGCGAACAGTGGCCAGCGCAACCGTCGGAGTTCGAAGAAACCGCCGAAGAGATGCGGCCGCGGGTACTCCATCACTTTGCGCAGTCTGCAGTCTTTCGGTGGGAAGACTTTTCATCGTGGAAGGATCTGCTGCGTCGCGTGGCATACGTGCGAAGGTATCCGGCGAATCTGCGAAGGAGGCAAGCGAGAAACCAATCGTCACCGGTCCGCTAACGCAGGAGGAGTTGAAGGAATCCGAATCGTTGATCTTCAAGATGGTGCAGGATGCTGAATTCGCTTCTGAAATCGGTCTACTGAAGAAGCCGAGGTGTAAGCCGCTGCCGAAGAATAGCTCGCTGTACAAGCTTAGTCCGTACCTGGACGGTTATGGAGTACTACGTATGAGGGGCCGTATAGACGCCTGCGAAGTTGTGGACGAGAGTACAAAGCACCCAATACTGCTGCCCAAGCGTCACGCGGTAACGGACATGATAATAGCCAGTGTTCATCAGCGGTACTGCCACATAAACCACCAGACTGCTCTCAACGACATCCGGCGCAGATTTTACGTGCCTCAACTCCGCTCTACGTACAATCGTGTACGAAACCGATGTCAGCTCTGCAAGAACCGCCAGGCGAAGCCAGCTGTACCGGAAATGTCTGCTCTCCCACCTGCACGACTGAAAGCTTTCTGCCGCCCATTCTCCTACATCGGAATCGACTACTTTGGCCCGATGAACGTGGTCGTTGGCCGGAGGGCCGAGAAACGTTGGGGAGTCTTGATAACCTGCCTCACAGTACGAGCCGTACATATTGAGGTCGCCCACAGCCTCACGACGGACTCATGCATCCTAGCTCTTCGAAACTTCATTGCCAGAAGAGGCGCCCTCTGGAGATAGTCAGCGATCGAGGCACTAACTTCATCGGAGCCAGCCGGGAGCTGAAGGAAGCGCTGCAGCAAGTTAATCAGGACAAGTTGATGAAGCACTTCATCACCACCGATACCAAGTGGTCGTTCAACCCACCTGCTTCTCCACACTTCGGCGGAGCCTGGGAACGACTTGTCCAGACCGTGAAGAAGGCTCTCAAGCACACCCAACTCACACGCACACCCACAGACGAGATACTCCGGAACATGTTGACTGAAATAGAGCTGATCGTCAACTCACGCCCGTTAACCGAACTGCCCTTGGACGACGAGCATACTCAGTCACTCACACCGAACCACTTTCTGCTCGGGTCATCAGACGGTTCAAAGCCCCCGATCGCGTTTGATGACAGTAGCTACGCCCTCAAGCACACCTGGAAAACGTCTCAGGTTTATGCCAACCGATTCTGGCGACGCTGGGTATCAGAGTACCTACCAACACTCACCCGAAGGACGAAATGGTTTACCAGTGTCAAGCCCGTAGCAGAAGGGAACATCGTCATCATCGTAGACGAGACAATGCCGAGGAACTGCTGGCCGAAAGGCCGTGTGGTTCGTGCCATCCGATCGAAGGATGGACAGGTTCGTCGAGCTCTGGTGAAGACAGCAACCGGACTCCTTGAGAGACCAGCCGCGAAGTTAGCAGTGTTGGACGTTGGAGCAATCGTGAGTACATCGGACCAGTAACTCCGAGTACTGGGGGGGAGTGTCGCAACATTCGTTGCGCCGCACCACATCCAATCACCATTAGAACCACACCTTACATCACACTACATTTATTTACGCCGAAGCGCTGCTGCGCTCCTACAATAACGCGCCGCTGCGCGTCAACATCACTGTCAGAATGACAGTAGGTAAGGAAGGTGGGGAAACGTCAACGATTGAGGGAGAAGAAATCGTGATATAGCAAAAGTGGTTGGCGAATATAAACATAAAATCTGATTGATTGTTCCAATTTCTAACTAAAATTAAATTAGCTGCTATTTGAATCGTTAGTAGTGTTAGTAGATTAGTAAATCATAGTAAAACAAAAACGTGAATTAAAGTGGTTTAGCTAAATATTAGTACGTTTCTATGCGAAGGTTAGTCCATGCAATAGTTAATCATGTAATGTTGAATCATGCAAATGTTAAATCATGCACCTATCCTAATTATATCTTAATCCTAAACTAAAATAATACAGCTGTTATCGGAAATCATAAAAGGGGCATGCAAAACAGTTAAACATAAGACAAACACGTTAAAAACAGGTAAAATTAATATGCATATGCATTATTGTGAATGGCAACATAACCAATAATTGAACTTTCTAGCGTTTCCACCGCCACCGATCAATGAGATTAAACGAAGAACACACTGAAACGAGACACTAAACGTAAGTCGACCTAAATTTGCTACAAATGTTACTGTTTATAAGACAATACTTTACTTCACACGCTAAAATGATACCGAAACACAGAAACGAAAACTAATTAGTATGCTAAACATAATTACATCTCCCTATGCCCTTTTACTTGATAGGGATTTTTTAGCGTTCGTCACAATAAACGTCGTTCAAGAAACCGGAAAACAGTCTCTGTTTTCGTTGCAATTGCAACACCATCAAAAAATTTGAAAAGGTGTTTTTTGAGCCACCTTAATATATATGTTTCGAATCAAAACAAACACGATGCTACACACACACATACAGGGTTCGGGTTGGCACTGACCCAGGTTTAAAAACGAATTCGACATTATAATGTATTATAGTGTACGAGAAAGGCCCTCCTTAGCCGTGCGGTAAAGACGCGCGGCTACAAAGCAAGTCCATGCTGAGGGTGGCTGGGTTCGATTCCCGATGCCGGTCTAGGCAATATTCGGATTGGAAATTGTCTCGACTTCCCTGGGCATAAAAGTATCATCGTGCTAGCCTCATGATATACGAATGCAAAAATGATAACCTGGCTTAGAAACCTCGCAGTTAATAACTGTGGAAGTGCTTAATGAACACTAAGCTGCGAGGCGGCTCTGTCCCAGTGTGGGAACGTTATGCCAATAAAAAGAAGAAGAAGAAGAAGTCGAGAAAGGCAATACACAGAATTTTTCATGAAAATACAAAAAAAAAATGAAGAACTGTGAAGAAATTCAAAACGATCTTTCATGAATCGATTTAAAGCGTGGTGCTGTGAAAATTTGACGACTGAAAAGCTCTGCAAATGTAAAAAATAACAATCACGAGCAACGTTGGAACCGATCTGCTAGTTGACGATAATGTTTCAACAAAGTTGACTCATCGGTTCCACAGAACTGTCGCTACAGAACTGAGAACACACACTTCAGTTCTGTATATCTGCGGGGAGCCCCCTTTTGTTATCTACCGACTCGTATCGTGCACACCAACAATGTAAACATCTATAGAAGACTGCTTGCTGTGGTAGTTAATCATGGCAGAAGAAAATAAGTAACGCCTGAGATATTCAGGCAAGTGTATTTAAAACAGCTAGCTTGATCTAGGAAATTAGTAAATTTGACATATTGAATCACACAAAAGTTTTGTTTTAGTCCAGCAAACCGGGCTAGCTGCTTTGGAACAGTTCCATCGATCTCTTTTAGGAACTCTATAAGGTAGAAGGAAGGATGACGTGCACAAACTTGCTGAATCAATGTATTGCCGATTTCACCAATTTGAAGAGTTATGTGTAGATTGTGATTTGCCCGCTTCTATTTCTCACACTCACTCTCATTTCGGGTTGATCGATTTTTGTTACTGAAATTTACCCAATTACCAAAATAACCCATTACTCGTGAGTCACATGTAAGCGTGTGCACTAAATCGATTCCCGCCAATGAGAATAAATAGAAGGTGAGGAAGAAGACCAAATGCAAGTGTATTAGTGGATGATGAAAAATGTAAACAGCAAATGGTGACGTACATATTTGCACGGCTTCTTATGGGAGCTCGTTCGAATGTAGTAGTGAAAGATTTCTCGCTTAACTTTTCAAAAGGTCCTAAGTAACATTTTTTTCATGATTTAATCTGAATAATGCAATCAACATATTTCATGTTAATCTGTCGATTGCAATACTCAAATTAAATCATGAAAAAAATGTTACTTAGGACCTTTTGAAAAGTTAAGCGAGATTTTTCGCCATACACAAAAGGCACGCACACAATATATGGATTTCCATACCTTAGTATTTATTTACATTGGATTCCCGCCATGATTTGACGTCTGTTTGTTTTCAGATTGAGCACTCACACACAAATATTATACACGGAAAATCAAACTTTTTTGGGTGTATTGAGTGTGAGAAAAAGATAACTGTGAGAAAAAAAAATCTCGCAGAACTCTATAAAGTGCAAAAAGCGCAATAATTGTCAACATTCTGAAGTCCTGTATGAAGAGGCACCCTTATGTAAATGTTTGCTTAAATAAATGTAGGGGAACTTGGTTTAAAATGCGTCAGTCAGTCAGGCAATACGAGCCATTGCATTTTCACGGCCAACAGGCTAAATTACACACTTAATCGACATTTTATTTCTCGGTAATATAAATTGACGAACACGTTCGTCAAAGTTTATTTTTACTGATATCTCGTGAATAAATTAGACATTTACACAAGTTACTGAGACTCGGCAATCAAGTTCGCCAAAGTGATCGGTAGTTCGGAGTTAAACCGAGTCTCGGCAAAACCCTTCTGTCAGACGAATAACCTCTAACGTGCTCCATTGCTGTTAAAACACGTGAAGAAGCAAAAAGCAATGGAAACATTTAAAAATCATCTTTCAATTATCTGGTAAGCATTTAATCTATTCTGTTGTAAATTTATAACATTTTACGTTTACATCAACATTAAAAGTAAAGACTTATGAATGCATCTATTTTTTATTTTCTGTTCCAGCTGTATTTCACACACTTTCCATGCGCGAAGAAGCCAAAATACGCATATTAGACATCGTTGGAAACACCAGGAATCTATAGATAAAGGCCATTTGGGTAGCACCCTTTGTTCCCGTCCCTAACGTTTACAGCAGAAATTCTTCGATTTCCTTGAATGGTTAGTATTTAATTGCATGTTGTTGGAAAGTTGAAAAATAATTCTTTCATTTTGGATATGGCAGAGTTATGAACGTTGGAAACGGTTGTAAAGTGTGCTGCACAAACGGTCTTTTCCCTTGTGGAATCGTGGAACAATGTTAAATGGCTGCCAGATCGAATGGACATCCTGTTCATTTTGGTATTTATTTCTATAGGCAAATCCGAGTACGGATTCGTACTGCTTGTTATAATTTCTAAAGTTTTACTTGTATAATATGTATAACAACAACAAAAACGACTAAAATATACTCCACATTCATATTGATTGATGCTTTTAATTTTTGTTTTGATTAATCTAAAAATATTATCTGGAAATAATTATTCACTGAGTTTCGGCAAAGCACTTTACCGATCAGTTCGGCAACACATTACCGAACGGCACGGCAAATTTTGACAGCTAGTTGATGTCAACCACTTTACGACCAATCGGTAATTTGAACTTTCACCGAGATTTTTACCGAGATATCAGCTGTTGGATTCTCGGCAATTTATGTTACCGGCCTCGGCAAAAAATATTAAGTGTGTAAGTTACAAAACCCGTGCGGTTCTTTTCTCTCTTTGATGAAGCAAGTTTTTAATTATACAAAGCTATTTTAATTTCAAAAGTGCTTCTCAGCGTTATTTGTACCTACTGATCCCGTTACGATCTTTGCAAGGACCCGTGCCTTCGTTTTACGTTGGACCCATTCTGAAACAAAAGAAAATCTCTTGGAAGGTCACGTCTCCACGCTCAGCAATCAGCATTAATAAAACAAGAGGAAAGGTGAATCTCTGAATTCTCCACTTCCTTCTAAGAGGTTTCAAGACCGTCCTGCAAACGTGTGGCAAAAATAGAAGGAAGCTGGAGATTTTTCCCTCTGACGCTAACATTGTAAATAATTCTTCTCCTATCGAACTGAGCAATCCATTCGATTTGATTCATGACGAGATTGAGCGAATCGAATTTACTTCTACCCCAGGTGATTCGATTCATGCGAAGAAACAACGGATTCCGCCAATTTTGGTATCTATTGCCGAGTTTTCTGGCCTTCGGAATGAAATCTTGAGTAACCTTCAGAGGATCAAGGTTTCATTTCAGATTGCCAGGAAGGGTAATTGGCGCATTTTGCCAGGATCCTTTGATAATCGCAAACGTCCTACTACAGTATTTAGCTGAGAAGCGGTAAAAATGTTTCACTTACGACGACAAAACTGAGCGATTGTTCAAATTCGTCTTGAAAAGTCTACGCAGTGATGATAAAATTGAAGTTTCTCACTTATTTGGATCAGTAGCGTAGCCAGAAAATTGATCTGGGAGGGGTTTTCTGACCGCCGTGGCCGATATTCAAGAAGTCCGATGGCCCAGATCCGGAGAACGAGAATTCCGAGCCGAAGATCCTACGACCAACACTGCATTCAAGTATAACATCTATCACAGCGGCGGCGAAAAAGTAGAGCATGGAGTTGGTTTCGTAGTGATGGGCAAGCAGATGAAGCGAGTGATGCGGTGGAAATCCATTAGCGAACGAATCTGTGTGTTACGGGGCAAATTCTCCAATTACAGCCTAATCAACGTTTACGCACCGATGGCAACGGCCTACGGCTAGTAAATTTTGCTGCTGCCAGAGGGATGGCCATCAGTAGCACCTACTTTGCACGAAAGAACATCCGAAAGCTCACCTGGAGACACCCAAATGGTGAAACTTGCAACCAGATAGACCATGTTCTGGTGGATGGGCGCCATTTCTCGGGTGTTATCGATGTGCGGACATTCAGAGGTCCGAACATTGACTCTGATCACTACCTCGTTGTCAGTAAAATTCGATCACGGTTGTCAACTGTATCGAACGAAAGATCACAGCGAACGATGCGTTACAATATCCAGCGATTGTCGGCGGAAGGAGTATCGGCTGAGTACCGCCAGAAGCTCGACGAACGGATAAGTGCAATCAACGTTAGCGACAACACCAACGATCTATGGGAGTCGATCCATGGAGCGGTGAGCACAACAGCACGAGAAGTGGTAGGCACTGCACAGAGGCGACCCAGGACGGGTTGGTTCGATATGGAGTGTCAGAGATTGACAGACGAGAAGAACATTGCCAGAAGCCGGATGTTGGTGTCGGGTACCCGATCGAATAGAGATCGGTACAAGGAAGCAAGAGCAGCCGAAAAACGAACCCACCGTAGGAAGAAGAAAGAATATGAAGACCAAGTGATTAGCGAGGCGCAGGAAAAAATGGAGCAGAACGGTATGCGGAGGTTCTATGAGTCTGACAATGGCGTGCGGAGAAACACAGCGCCATCTCCCGTCATCTACAACGACCAACAAGGGAATTTGCTGACAGATAAAACCGATGTGAATGCGAGGTGGACGCAACACTTCCAGACTTTGTTGAATAGTGAAAGTGATGCAAGCTGTGGAGTCACCTACACTAGATGAGGTTAAAAAAGCTATTAAAGAGCTGAAAAACAATAAGGCTGCGAGGAAGGACCAGCTCCCGGCTGAACTTCTCAAACATGGCAGTGAGCATCTTCATGAAGTTCTGCACCATTTTATGTCGAAAATATGGGAAGACGAGGAAATGCCTGCTAGCTGGTTGGACGGCCTAATTTGCCCTCTCTTTAAGAAAGGGCACAGACTGGAGTGCGCCAATTACCGAGGAATAACCCTCCTTAATTCGGCGTACAAAATTATGTCCTGTATTCTGTTCAACAGATTGAGACCGCTTGAAGAGTCCTTCGATGGCGAATACCAAGCAGGTTTTCGTGAGGGCCGATCAACGACGGATCAAATATTTACCCTGAGACAAATCCTTGATAAATTCCGGGAGTACAACTTGCAGACACATCATCTGTTTATTGACGGCGTACGATTCAGTGAAACGGAATGAATTATGGCGTTGGACGGATCCAAATCAAGTGAAATGGTTGCGGATGAATTATCGACGTCATTTGTTACCTTAGATGGATTAAAGCAGGGTGATGCACTCTCGAATCTACTGTTCAATATTGCGCTCGAGGGAGCGATTAGGAGAGCTGGTGTGCAAAGAAGCGGTAACATTATCACAAAATCGCATATGCTCTTGTGATTTGCGGACGATATCGATATTATCGGAATGGATCGACGTGCCGTGGAAAAGGCTTTTGTGCCTTTTAAGAAGGAGGATTGGATTCACGATCAATACCAGTAAAACGAAGTACATGATGGTTTATTCATAGTGTTTTTTGATTACTAAATTAGAGGCTCGTTGTACAATAATGCGTCAAAAGTGATTGTTTGGTTCAAGATGCCTTTTTATCATTGTGAGAGAGTAACCCCATCATTAATAAAATGTCGGTAAAGTTATTTTTTCTGAAAGCATAGATCTTCTTCTTCTTCTTCTTCATTGGCATTATATCCCCCACTGGGACATTGCCGCCTCGCAGCTTAGTGTTCGTTAAGCACTTCCACAGTTATTAACTGCGAGGATTCCAAGCCAAGTTACCATTTCTGCATTCGTATATCATGAGGCTAACACGATGATACTTTTATGCCCAGGGAAGTCGAGACAATTTCCAATCCGAAAATTGTCTAGACCGGCACCGGGAATCGAACCCAGCCACCCTCAGCATGGACTTGCTTTGTAGTCGCGCATCTTACCGCACGGCTAAGGAGGGCCCATTAAAAGCATAGATGCCAGCCGTTATTTTTTAGGGAAGAGGGGAGATGTGTGGCGTTGGCTGGCTGATAAACAAGAACAAGTCTAATATACTGTTCTTCAGTCACATGACAGATCGTAGCAGCCAGCGCATGCAAGAGACACATTCGCAGTCAGTCAATTCCGTCTTCATCACGAGGTGAGTCGCGAGTGCAAGCAATGTAAACATGATGGGTGATTCATATGTGCGATGTTGAATTGCACAATACTCCTCTCGATACCAAAAGTGATATTGATAATGCTCTCGTGTCTTTGACAAATTTAGTTGTCGAAACCAGAGGCATTGCAATTCCTAAATGTGAAATTGAATTCAACGCCATTATTATTGACGACGATCTTCAGCTACCGATCAGTCCTAAAAATGTGAGGCGAAGGCAATAGCAAACAACTCGTGATCTTACGTTGAAAGTTATTTGGCGAGATTTGCAAAATGAAATTAAAAAACCCAGATTAATCCACCTAGCGGTGATGGTGCCTTTCTCGCTTTTATCGAGTGAGTAATTTCTACGCACTATTGGTATGAATAAAAGTATTTTGGCCATAACTCCGAATCCCATAGTCCGATTCCGCCAATTTTCAATACGAAACAATGGGATAAGTTTCTGCGTCGAATGCCTTTTGTTGCGAGCAAAGATAAGGGCCTAAAAAATCAGCTCTGGTCCTCACAAGTTCCAATCTCACGCTTCCACGGGTCTTCCGATGACAATCGACCGCCAGCTAAGGGTTTTGTACTTAGCTGGTAGTGCAGCCTGGGCACTGTTGTCCTTCTGACATCAGCTAGACCAAAGGGACCATCGTCCCTAACCCCTAATCCCAAGGCGTTAAGCGACCCGTGCCGAGAGGATGCATGGCCAGGGGGGTGTAATAATGAGCTAGGCCTCTAACGGAGCCTATGGGGTACCTGGGCACCCTCCACAGTAATTGTCCCTTACCGCGTCATGCTGGGCTCTGGACCTCTTTTCCCGAGCAACTCGTGGGACCAAAATGGAAAACCAAGTCAATTCTTCAATTTGTGGTAGTAGTGTAGGCGACAACCCCTTCACAAGAGGTGGGTTGTTCAGGTCTCCGTCTAGAAGGCCAGAGGCAATAGTCGGCAGTTCAGTGCGCAGCGCCAGTATGGGTCACTTAACCTTCATCTCGGCTACGCCGGTAGAGGTTATGGACAGCCCTCGGCTTGTAAGGGCGATGAACCGCAAACGCGATGGGCTTTCGGCCGTCGAGGTGGCGACGGAACAGCTGGACGCCATCATCGACTTTGCGGCATCGAAGCATAATATCAGTAAGGACCTCAAGAGGAGCTTGCTGAAACTTCGAAAGTCGATGTTGGTCGCCAAGCTGGAGAGGGCGGTCGGGATGGCCAAATGTAAACCCGTGAAATCCGTGGAGTTGAGGTCTACCCGGACTGAGGCCCAAGAATTCGCGGATTTGGGCAAGGTCGAATCGACCGAGGGCGTGCCAGCGAAGACGGTGGTGCCAAAGTCTACCCAGACTGAGGCTCAAGTATTCGTGGGCACGTCGGGGGTGTCTGCTCCAACACAAAAACGGGGAAGACAGTCTCCAGGGGATGAGCTCCCTGGGGGCCGCTTCAAAACGCGGAGGGTTACTACCACAAACAAGGGTAGTGGGACTGGGAAGCTGAACCCCGGCCAGGTACCTCAAAACCGGGGGAGGAAGGACTTGGAAAGGTCCGTCAACCCAGGAAAGACGGTGGTATGGGGTTACGGCAGGCTGAGAGCTCTCAGCCGCATCAGACCAGGTAAAAAGAGGGGGATGACGCCTCCTGGACCCTGGTCAAGAACAAGAGGAAACCGAAGACGTCAAGATCCGAAACGAAGGCCCAGGCGAATGAGGGTAGCAAGAAGTCTAGGGTAGGGGCGATGCCCTAGTCATCACGACGGACGAGGCTAAGTACTCGGACGTCTTGAAGGCGATGAGAAGTGACTTCAAGCTCGGTTCACTCGGCGCCGACGTACGTCGAATAAGACGTACCCGGATGGGCGAGATGATCCTCGAGCAGAAGAGGATCATCTCGCCCATCCGGGTACGTCTTATTCGACGTACGTCGGCGCCGAGTGAACCGAGCTTGAAGTCACTTCTCATCGCCTTCAAGACGTCCGAGTACTTAGCCTCGTCCGGAGCGGGGCGTCTCGCAAAAGGGCACCGCCTACAATAAGTTGGCGGAGGAAGTCCTAGGCGAGACGGTCAAGGTGAGGGCACTCACGACGGAGGTGAATCTAAGGATTAAAGACCTGGACGAGATCACCGAAGTCGAAGAGCTCGGCACGGCACTGCGGCGACAGTGTGAAGTGGAGACGTCCACCGCAGCCGTTCGGCCACGGAAAGGTCCGGCAGGGACGCAGGTAGCATTGGGTCGGCTATCTGCAGCGGACGCCTCCAAGGTAGTCAAGTTGGAGAGCGTCAAGGTGGGATGTTCGGTGTGCCCTGTGGGCATATACGAGCAACCCGAAGCTAGCTTCAAGTGCCTGGAACCGAGGCACAACCAATGGGACTGACTGACGCGGTAAGGGACAATTACTGTGGAGGGTGCCCAGGTACCCCACAGGCTCCGTTAAAGGCCTAGCTTATTATTTCACCCCCCTGGCCATGCATCCTCTCGGCACGGGTCGCTTGACGCCTTGGGATTAGGGGTTAGGGACGATGGTCCCGGTCTAACTCGCAGTGGCCATGGGGAGGGGTCGTCAAGCCCTTGGACAAAGTCCCTGCTGCCCCATGCGTGTGTGTGTGTGTGTGTGTGTGCGTGTGCGTGTGTGTGTGTGTGTGTGTGTGTGTGTGTGTGTGTGTGTGTGTGTGTGTGTGTGTGTTTTTTAACAAGGGTTGAAGGCCATCAAAAATCTGCGCGACAGACACCTCGAGCATCCACACTATGCTCGAAGGCGAACAGGGATGGGCTCTTTCCGACCTGCTAAAAATGTGCCTCCCGGATAAACCGGGTCCCTTATCCTCCTTGCCTCGATCCCCCCGGGACCACTGGATGCTGCGACTACTTCGGGGGGGGGGGGGCTGTGCTCATGCACTTCTTCTAAAATTCCGGCCCCTAGCTTAGGCTAGTTCGCCGACTGGCTTGCTGAGATCCACTGCTACGTCTCGATCTCTCGGCGGTTGTGCCGCAAACTTCCTCACTCGAATCCTCCTGACTTCCCCCGGCGTCGAGGGTGGTCCACCAGTTCCGGTGAAGGAAACTTCCGCACTGATGGTGCCCCGACTACCGGCGGCTATCGCAGGGGACGCTTTCGCGCATTGCGCCGACTTCGTCTTCGGGTTGCAGAGGTGGTCCGACAGTTCCGGTGGTGGATAACGTCCGCACTGGCGGTGCCCTACATACCCGAAGCACTTCCTTCTTCTTTCTTCTTTCTTCAGCAGGTTGACGGTTCGAGTGCCGAGGTCGGTCCGACGATTCCGGTTGGCAGAAGACTTCCGGTTCGCTGGCGCCCCGACGACTCGAGACCCAACACTGCTCACTGTGCTGGATTTTGCTCCAAACCGACGCTTACTTGCTGGTCCCTTCTCCATCGACGCTGCAGCTCTGACATTATTTGTGTCACGACTCTGGTTACCGCATGCCACGTACCTTCATCGCGACACATTCGCTCTGCGATGTTGTCCGCCCTTATGGCAAGCATTCTCCTACGTGCCTCCGCAAACCTCGGGCAGTCGAATATCACGTGCTCTGCAGTCTCCTCTACGTCGATACACGCCGGGCAGAATGGCGATGACGCATGGCCACACCGGTGCAAATATTGGCGGAAACAACCGTGTCCGGACAGGAACTGTGTGAGGTAAAAGTTCACCTCACCATGCTCCCTGTTCACCCACGTCGACACATTGGGGATGAGCCGATGGGTCCACCTTCCATTATCCGCATTGTCCCACTCCTGCTGCCACTTCACCATAGAGTCCAGTCTCACCGCCTTCCTCACATTTCTGGTATCCCTCCGTTGGTAGCACTCGATGTCCTCTGCTAGGGTTATGCAGACTGGAATCATCCCTGCGATAACGCAAACTGCCTCCGACGAAATAGTTCGGTACGCACTCGCGACTCGAATGGCCATTAGACGAAACACGCTATTCAGCTTCCTCCGGTTACGTTTCGTCTTGAGCGCAGCTCCCCAGGCTGGAACTCCGTACCTTAGTATCGAGGATGATACTAACGCAAGAAGACGCCTACTGCTGCCTTTCAGACCGCCGACGTTCGGCATGATCCTTACTAACGCACTGATCATTTGAGCCGCCTTTTCACAGGAATAGTCCACGTGGGTGTTAAAGTTCAACCGGTCATCAATCATCACACCTAGATGTCTCAGAGTCCGCACCGACGGGATGTCGTGCCCTCCGATGGTAATCTGCATCCGCTGGATTACTTTGCAGTTGCTGACCAGCATCACTTCCGTTTTGTGATGAGCCAGCTGCAGCTTGACTCCATTCATCCAGGTTTCTACAGCGTCGGTCGCTTCCGCCACCAGCATTTCCACCTCCTCCAGTGACTCACCGGTTATCGTTAGGACGACATCATCCGCGAATCCGTAAATCTTTACACCTTTGGGCAACTTCAGCATCAGCACCCCGTTGTACATCACATTCCATAACGTCGGGCCTAGTATGGACCCTTGTGGAACGCCCGCCGTAACCCTGATCGACTTCTGCCCGGAGTTCGTGTCGTAAACCAGAATCCGGTTTAGGAAGTAGCTCCTAAGGATCTTACACAGGAAGTCGGGGATTCGCATTACATGCAGCGCTGCGGCGATGGCCTCCCAGCTGGCACTATTGAACGTGTTTTGACGTCAATCGTCACTACCGCGCAGAACCGATTGCCGCTCCTCTTCTTCTTGGATGCCCTCTCTGCATCTTCAATGACTGACCTGATTGCATCCACAGTCGATCTGCCCTTGCGGAATCCAAACTGTTTTTCCGATAAGCCAGTCTCACTCTCCGTGAACTGTGTAAGCCTATTAAGGATAACCCTTTCCAGAAGCTTCCCCAGTGTATTCAGCAGACATATGGGCCTATACGATGCTGGATTCCCCGGCGGTTTTCCTGGTTTCGGCAGCAGCACCAGTTTCTGGATCTTCCACGTGTCCGGAAAATTACCGTCTACTAAACACTTCTGCAGCATCATCCTGAACAGATCCGGGAACGCCAAAATCGCGGATTTTAGAGCCACATTTGGAATTCCATTCGGACCCGGAGCTTTTTTCAACTTCAAACCTTTCGCCACTGATAATAGCTCGTCATTGGTGACTTGCATACCTGCAGCGGTTACTCGGTCTTCATCTTCGTACGGCGTACGCGGCCACGTCGTAGAACCATGCTGCGGGAAAAGACCGTCCACGATGATTTTCAGCTTGTCCGGACACATTTCGGCTGGCGTCGCTGGAGCATTGAAATCGCCTCCGATGATCACTGGATTTCGGCCGATCAGCTTCTCCGTGAGTGAGTCCAGCATCCGGTTATACTGCTCCAAAGTCCACCTTGGGGGTGCGTAACAGCTACACACAAATATCCCGTTAATTTTGGCGATTACGAAACCCTCGCTTGAACTGTCTACCACCTCTTGGATAGGAAAACTGCCCATCACTTGTATAGCCGCAATCCCCGTAGCATCCGCCACCCAGTTGCCGTTGTCAGAAGGAATCCGGTACGGCTCAGCAATAATTGCCACGTCGCACATTGCTTCTGTTGTCGACTGCCACAACAGCTGCTGTGCGGTGTCGCAATGGTTGAGATTCAACTGGATGATCTCCATTAATCTCGGCCCGCCATCGCCTTCTTGTAGGCAGGGCATTGAAAGCCACCCGTCATGTGGTCGTTTCCATCCTCCGGTTTGCAGAGCAGGCATCTTGGTTGCTTCGTGCAGTCCCTAGCAACGTGTCCTTCTCCACCACATTTCCTACAAAGACCGGATCTGTCTGGGCCTCTGCAGTTTCGCGCCTGGTGTCCAAATGCCATACATTTGAAGCATCGCTCCATCTGTTTGGTGATTCGAGGGTGAGTCTCAACGGACACATAGACCATCCGACCTTCACCTTGGCCACCTCCACCATTTTGTTGGCGGCATCTACCGGTAGTCGTATCGCTGCTATTTGTGTACCACCGTACGCTTTCCTCAACCGAATGGTCATCTGAACTTCGCCCAGCAAGCATTGTGAGATCAGTGCATCCCTCAGTTCGTCTATCGTGGTGATCTTGTCCAGGTCTCTGCATTCGTTAAAGCTCTTACGTTAAAGCTCTTACGTTAAAGCTGCGTTAAAGCTCTTACGTAAAGCCTCCTGCGTTAAAGCTCTTACGTTTCCTACACTACCTAAGGAATTGGCAATGAGCTCCCGGAAGGCCGAGCTCTTGACCGTGGGATCCTTCTTCAGCTCGAACAGCAATTCCCCCTTCTGAGTACGCCTAGTCCTAACCACTTTTTCACCCAAGTCCTTGAGCACCGGGTCTTCTCTCACCTTCCGTAATATCGCTGCGTATGTCGTCTTGTCGCTCACTTCGACTATCAAGGCGTCCCCCTTGACCCGCTCACGAGAAGAGCGATGTTTTTCTTTCTTCTTCTGCTCCTTCTTCTTTTCCACGTACTCCTTCTGCTTCTTTCTCTTCTCTCGCTGACTTTCCACGGTTTGCCAATCACCGTTCTTGACGCCTTCCTTCAGTACGCTAGCACTATCTTGCACGTTCCGCTGCTTCTTCGGGATTTCCTGCTCTCCTGGAGAGTCCCTGCTTCGCTTCTCCGTGCGAGTATTTCGGGAGCTCATTGGTGTTTGCAGTGCCTCGACTGTTGTATACTTCGCTGCATCTTTCAGTGCTTTTTCAGCTGCTTCCGCTCTTCTTTTGAGCGCGTTCTGTTCGTGCTCAGCAGATTTAACGGCGGACTTGATGCTCGTCACTAGAAGCTTGATCTTCGTGTGAACATTGTGCTTGTCCTTCACGAAGTCATAGAGCTCGTTGACTCGCTACTGCACCTCCATCAGGTTGGACCTCCCAAATTGTAGATCCTCCTGAATAGCACTACTTTCCGATTTTGGGGTGGACACCCTATTTCCGGATCCTAGCTCCTGTTGGTCTGCTTGGTTCTCAGCAGCCTTGGCCATACTGCTGGTACTTGCTACTGCTGCCTGCGCCATCACTGGAGATCGCTGCAGCCTCCCACTCTTTGCGAAAACATTCGCACCGCCTGCTCCTTCGTTGATTGTAGAATTTGTTTCCATGTAAAAAGGGTCCCCCCTCCGGGCCGTTATCTCTAACTGTTGTAGATAGTCGCCTCTTGTGATCCCATGGGTGCCTTTGTAACAGTGAGGTCCATGCAAGGGTTGACTCCGGTGCCTTATAACACCGTGTTCAGAGCCGGATCGGCGTAAATCAGGAATGGTGCATCTGAACCTACTACCCACCGGTATAGGTGACAAGTGTTGAGCGTTACCGGAGGCCTGCCAGGTTGTTTACCGGGACGGAGGCAGACAAACCATTAGCCTGCTTGCCATTTGATAGGGATGTCGCTCTTTTTGGCTCAGGAAACAGAATAACTCGACTGTCAGCCCATATACGCCTAATCCTATCCAAAAACCGAGAATCGTCCAATGTCGTTTGCCGTGACCAGTATACCATAATCAGGATCTTACTGGCATGAATCCTGATGTGCCGGTTGGCACACCTGTTGGGCTTGTGTGCTTTGAGCGGCGCACGGTCGCTGTGATAGGGCCTGCTTGCAAACACATGCAGCTTTTTATAGAGGTTCAACAGAGCCCACTGTCAAACCCCACCACGTTCTAGATAGGCCCCCTAACTCGCAGTGGCCATGGGGAGGGGTCGTCAAGCCCTTGGACAAAGTCCCTGCTGCCCCTTGTGTGTGTGTGTGTGTGTGTGTGGGTGTGTGTGTGGGTGTGGGTGTGGGTGTGTGTGTGGGTGTGTGTGTGTGTGTGTGTGTGTGTGTGTGTGTGTGTGTGTGTGTGTGTGTGTGTGTGTGTGTGTGTGTGTGTGTGTGTGTGTGTGTGTGTGTGTGTGTGTGTATGCGCAAAACTATGAAAAATGTCACTCATTTTTCAGGCACTTATCCTTTACCGATTTGCTCGCAACAAGTTGCATTCGACGCATAGTGCTGTCCCATTGTTTCCTATTGAAAATTGGCCGGATCGGACTATGGGCTCAGAAGTTATGGCCAAAATACAATTTTTTTATACCAAAAACGGGCGCGTGAAAATTTCTCACTCATTTTTAGGCACTTATCTTTAACCGATTTGCTTGAAGTTGCAATCGACGCGGAATCCTGTCCCATTGCTTCCTTTTGAAAATTGGTCATATCGGACTATGGGCTCAAAAGTTATGGCCAAAATACTATTTTTATAACCCACGAGAAAGGCTCCATCACTGCTAAGTGGATTAATCTGGTTTTTTGACGTAAACTACGTCTAAGGGGAAGCCTCAGATACAGGGTGCAAAATGAAAATTTCCAAATTGGGGACCGTCACGAAATCATGTAAGATTTCTAACGGTAATAGCGTCTTTATCTTTCGATGGATTTTCGACATTTGCTTATCAATCGATTCGGAAACTCTCCAGCAATTTGCCAATTCTATTGATACTATTGATTATCAACGTTAAACTATTGAAAATGTTATTTCTTTTCAAACCGAGTGAAAAAATCATTTCCGTTCATAAATCCCCAACACGGACATCAGATTGCAGTAAGGTACGGGCCTTTCGATCCACTGCTACGTTTTCCCTGTGTATGAAAAGCCCCATGTTTCACGTGCGCGCGTCATTTTCATTCTGGATGTCACGGAGAACGGACCAGCGCGGTTCCAGCGATAACGACTGTGTTTGGTCTGTTGTGGTAAAAACGTATGGACGATTCAAATCAAGCCCAACTCAGCACCTAAAAACTCATGGATGAGTTGAATCATCGTATGTTTTTTGTATGTATGTAGAATCACGAGCGCGCGTCGAACAGAGAAGCTGCAAAAATGTTTTCGCATGTATGACTATCTACTAAAATTATATGTCTTTCTCTGAATCGTGCTCTCGTGATTCTACTACCGACGGAAAACAATCTGCCATCACCAAGCAATTAAGTTTTACTTTGATCAAAATTCATCTCGCCTCAAGTTGTGACTTGAGAGCTACTTTCATTGATGGTAGCCAATCGTTAGTAGGGGAAATTTGGTAGGTTTTGTTCTATTATTGTCAGGGGGTTTTCTGTAACTAATTATGCTCAAATTTGGCCTAAACATTCTTTGCATATCAAAGAATATTGTGGCCAAACTTCATAAAATGTGGTCAACAAAACACCACCCATTAGAAATGTCGCAGGCGGCGGTCGCAGCATCGGCGGAGTTGCTGAACGAATCAATGCAAAGGAAGAGGTGAGGCGGATATTGTTCAAAGAGCAAATTAACCACTTGGCGACGCCATAATGTTGTCGTCCGTAGCAGAATCACGAGTCCGCCCCGGGAGCAGTTGCTACAAATGTGAATTCGTATGGATGGCATCAGTGGCAGCCAGGTGAAATTTTCTCAAGATCTTATTTGATTTTGTTGCAGCTTGTGATTGGGAAGGCGGATTATTATCAATCAATCGAAAGATGGAGATGGAGACAGTTCAATCGAAATGATGCCGTCAGTAGCGAAATCACGAGTGCGCTTTGACGCGTGGTCTTTGCAAAAACATGTGTGCGTCTTCAGTGATTTGACGGTAGTTATCCTCATTTCTAAAGTTTTAATGGTTAAATACAGTAAAAAGTGCAATTAAACCTGATAAATTGAAATTTAGAAATACCCAAGTTTAGTTAAGCTCATTTAGAATATTTTTCGAAAAATTCGAAAAAGAACAATGAATTGAATTTAAACAAACAAAACTAAACTACTCATACAAAACTCGAGCATTCAATAAATTTGTTTAAATTACATAAATATATTAGTTCCTGTAAATGTAAATTTCATAAGAAATCCAAAGAGTAATTTTGTAATACTCATGGATAATGGCACTAGATTCTTCATTTCACCATACTGTTTCACGTAGTTTACGTCGGGCGGTCATGTCTTGTACACAACCCTTATGATTTTTTTTTTGTTAAAATTCAAGACGGCGGCCAAATAAAGATGGCTGTCACATTTTTTTACATCCATTGAAAGCATTATTCATCCTATGTACAACGGCAACGAGTTGTGAAGATGTTTCAATGAAAAATGTTGTGTACCAGTTGTTGCTATAGTACCAGTTGTTGCACTAGTGCTTCATATGCCAAATCACCGCAAACCAAGTTCATATCGATAAAGCATATTCATATGACACGATAACACCTTTGATTTCCTCCAAAACAAGCAAAGCATAATTGTAAAAATTTATTTTGCTTAATTTCTAACGTCTTTTGCACCAGTTGTCGCACTTGTGGTCCCAATTTGGCCAGTCCCATAAGAAAACAATGGGATTTGACAAATATAGAACCAAAATTAAGAAAAGTGCCACAACTGGTGCATGCGTTCCTATTATGGATTAATCAATTTTGAGGATAATAACAAATTTTATTGTGGTTTTCACAGCTGTTCTAAGAAGCAGGAAGTAAAAACTTTCGCTTGATATATAAAGTCCACCCACATGCATTTTACTTATTTCTTATTAAATATTTGTTCTTATGTATGGCGACAATTGGTACACCGATCCTATTAGAGTAGAGTGGGGCAAGAGTACGCACTTAGTTTTCAATCGATCATGTGGCCCTTATGAAGCAAGCTTCTGCATATCAAATCAGTGTCGATGATTCATATACTCTTCCTTTATGTTACCCAGTGGAAAAAATATTGAAATTATTGAGATTCGCACTCTTACCCCACCGGTGGGGTAAAAGTGCGCATCGGGTGGGGTAAGAGTACGCATTTATCCAATCATGTGCTTTAAGTATATATTAACACAAATAAGAGTTAATAACATTTAATTGATGTTTAATGAGCATATATTAGGGAATGTTTAAAGATTACGTAACTCTTAAAGGGTCAGGGGGTCCTAAAAATGTGCATTTTCATACGAAAAACCATTGTTTTTTATATAAACAAAAAACTACAGAGGTAAAAATATATATCAGGTTTCAAGTGGCGTATACAAAGGCATTTTCCTTAAAGAAAGTCCACCAATCACGTAACGTATGTTTTGACTATTTCATCACACCAACCCAACTGCCCTCCCTATCTTACACTATTTGTATGAATCTTCTAAAAGTTATATGGATCGTCACACATCTCGCAACCCCTCCCAGCTAAACGTTGCGTAATTTATGAATGTTTCTTTTGATTTAATGAAAATATAATTTAGATGAAATTGTGTTTTCGTACTACAACAAGTCCTAATACTATTTAATTATTTCGCTTCAGTGCTTTGTTCGCTAAGTCCTTTCTAACACCGAACTACTTCAACTTATCCTAAACTTGTGATAATTTCGAATTCTGTCCTTGTTTTCTTAGTTGTGGATCTTTACGCTTTGGAAGAAGTCTTATTTCGGCCGGAGATACGGGTTTGACATCATAACTTGAAGATTCATATGCGTACTCTTGCCCCACCGGTTCCTGCGTACTTTTACCCCACAGTCCCAAAAATTATTCAAGTAATGGTTTTGACTTCTTGGAAAACCAACCGGATTAGTGTTCTGTACCATAAAGTACTCTATACAATAGGTTATCGAAATGGTATAATGTTCACCTGATTGAACGTATATATGGTAATGAAATACTAGTTGCGGAAATCCAATTATTTTTAGCAAAATGACCAAAAAGTCATCTAACTCCATATCTCCCTTGTTGTTTATTCAAATCTTTTACAATTACACATGATAATGGTTGGCCAGAATACCTGTCAAACTGATGCAGTGCTGCTAGTTTATCTTTTTTTATTACTTCAAAAAATCGAAAACGTACTCTTACCCCACGCGCACTCTTGCCCCACTCTACTCTACTTGATTACTTACCTTGAAATTACCAAAAAATCAACTTTTTCACAACCTCTTAGACAGCCCCGTAGAAAACGAGTGGTCCATCCAAAGCGTTTTTCGTCTAGTTTCAATATATTCTAACTAATAGCGATGGACAATTTGAAATCAAAAGATATGTGCCAATGGCGGCCTGGTTCCAGAGAGAATTACTCAATTTAACTACACCCAATAATAAAAGTTCAAGATGTGTCACCAGCCTAACTGGGCATCACTGGCTACGCCCTCGTTTATTGCAAGTGGCAAAGCCTACGCAATAAGCGATTTCTTGGAAATAGTTATCTCTGTTTCAGTGGACTGTCGCTTAATCCAGTGCCCGCAGTCAACGGCAGTAAGCGCGACTTGGCAGAGCGCAACAGTGGCAGAAATTCAACAGGTATGTAGATGTATAAAAATTAATGTTAAGAAAATTATTTTGAGGTTTTTAGTGGAATGTCTTCACTTGTCATAAGACGAGTTTGTACAATTCCATTGAATTCCACCACTTAATTGTATCTTGACAGATACGTATTTCGACCTCAACAGTAAGGTTGTCTTCAGTCGACTCGAGTCGAGTCAAGTACGAGACACTGAAGACGACCTTACTGTTGAGGTCAAAATAAGTATCTGTCCAGGTACAATTAGGTGGTGGAATTAAATGGGATTGTACAAACTCTTCTGATGACAAGATAAAAATTAATGCTTATTAGGTATCCGCACTGTAGACATGTATATCGTTTTGATTAGCATTACGATCACTCACTTTTAAAAGACCATTTCTATTCCAATTACGTGTGGATTGCATACAATTGTCAGTTAAGGTTATTGTGTGATAAACCGCCAGTGTTCAGACAATGTGTCAAGTTGGTGACTTTTTCAAAACAGAGCAACCCATATATTTTTAAGTGACGGTTTGATTGGGTACCCAAGGATGCTAATGATCATTCAGTAATTTGCGTTAGATCATTTAGTAGTTTGTCAATAACACATTCCACAAGCTGAATTTCAAAATATGTTGTATGGTGGACTTCTAGTGCGAAGGTTTTTCTGCAACTTTGCCTAATGGTTCGTTATTAGAATTCAATTAAGGTGACTTGCGGAGGCACTCCAATCTCTTTGTGGTTGTACCATAAAAATCATCAACTTAAGATTAGTAGTCGTGAGAAACTTGATTACCAACACCTACCAATCTACAAGGCAGACAAAAATAACAACTTGTTTGGTTAACATCCGACTACCGTAAACATTGCAATAAGGTGAACGATTCCAGTCTGAGTTGTACGCAGGATTACTCAATACGGTTTAACTATGACATAAACTAACGAAATGTGTCCGAAAATCAACAGATTAGCTTTGATTTACGTTGATATTTATGTTTTAGTTTTTCATGATGCTAGCTGTTTATGTTCACATATCGTGACATTGTTGCCAGTAGAGGCCTGAATAAGAGAAACGCGGATAGGTATGTGCCGCCAATCGAACCGTCAAAAAACAGCAGCCAATCGAGCAGGAGACCTGTCAAGCAGCCAATATGATGGCTCAAATACTGAAAACGGCTAAATTCGATTTTATACCATTTTAGAAAAAGCAAAATTTAATTAATTTTTCATTGGTTTGCAATAAAATATGCAAGTCATTTATAGATTATGAAATAAAATTGCATTGTTCATTGGATTCTATTGTTATGTGATGTGGACACATTAAATAGCGGATTGTAAGATTGTATCTACATAAACCATTTCTTTCTTTTCATGTGCTGGTCTTTGATGAAGAAGATTGACTGCAGTGTTGGCAGATTCATATTTTCTATCCGCGTTTCTCTTATTCAGGCCTCTAGTTGCCAGCTGTTCAAACACACCAATAGCATAATTGAAATTTACTGCGTTTTCTTTTTAATTTTTCAAGACGTTCCGAAGTAGAATAATGAAGATATAATTATGACATTAATAGATAACAGGTTGGAGAGAGATTTATTATTTTTTCGATATTTTACATGTTTTCACTATGATTTCACAGAATTTCATGTTGACATCACTGCCTGCTGCGATAGGTAATGATTAGAGGCCTTGATAAGAGAAACGCGGATTGGCCTGAGCCGCCAATCGAACCGTCAAAAAACAGCAGCCAATCGAGCAAGAGACCTGTCAAGCAGCCAAAACATCGGCTCAAATACTGAAAACGGCTATATTCGATTTAATGCCATTTATGAATGAACAAATTTTAATGCATTTAACATTTGTTATCAATAATATATGCAAATCAATGATAGATTATGAAATGCAATTGCTTTGTTTATGGGATTTTATTGTCATGTGATGTGAACACATTAAATAGAGGTGTGTAAAATTTTACCTGGATAAACCATTTCTTCCTTTTCATGTGTTGTTCTTACATGAAGAAGTTTGGCTGCAGTGTTGGCAGAGCTATATTTTCTATCCGCGTTTCTCTTATCAAGGCCTCTAGTAATGATCAATGACTGCTTGCATACGACGCTGCCGACGACGAGCAACCGACGACGTCGTTGGCATGTGCGGTGGGAAGAGGAATTTTTTTCACTTAGTTTTATTTTCATTGAATCGACGCCAAATGTGCACTAAATGATTCGATTATTTTGACAATAAGTAGGTTTAGATTCCAACTTAGTTCTGATACTTTTTCTTGTGAAATGGTGGTCAGGTTTGGTTTTTTATAATAAACCTAATGTGATCGGTGCTATTCGCAGTGAGGAGGTGGGTAATTGTAAGATTGTGTTGGTGAGCCGCAGGGTAGCCATTCTGAATGACACCGTAAGAGGCCTTAATAACGGAGTTAGAGCGCTAGTTGTAGTAACTTGAACTAAATGATTGGAATTTTGTTATCATTTATTCTAAGCTACTGAAACTATAGCTATAACTCCGTAACTAGTGGAATTCAAACTACGAACCATTAGGCAGAGTTGTAGAAAAACCTTCGCACTAGAAGTCCACCATACAACATATTTTAAAATTCAGCTTGTGGAATGTGTTATTGACAAACTACTAAATGATCTAACGCAAGTTACTGAATGATCATTAGCGTACATTTAAATGTTACGCGTAACGTGAATCGAAATTTGTATTGATGGTTTTTGTAGTTTTTGGAATGATTGACTGAAGCAATTTTTGGCACGTCTTGATCAAGATGATAAATCCGAGTCCCCCAAACGACTACATGAGTAAAGCAGCGTACACACCAGTCAAGCAGTTTGACGAACATTGACTCCGCCCCCAAGAAAACGCTTTGGTTGCTGCTTTGTTTGAACTAACGAGCCTGGATTAATAACAAAGAGAAGAAATGTCAAAATTGGAACAATCCATTTGTTGTCAGTGTCATTCCAATCGAGCAGACGACCTGTCAAAATTGGAATCGCAAGATTTATATTTGAGAAGTATCGTAATTGTGTTTCAACTGATGAACAAAGCTGCTGATGATGGATTTTCATAATAAAACAGAGATATTTATAAAAATCACAAGAAAAAGAATAATTTCAACTTGTTTTTTTTTTTTCGTTTTATAGTCTCACTACAACATGCATTTGGTGTCGGATTTTCCAAGTAGTAAAAACCAAGGAAAATGTGGCCAGGAGTTACCTAAAAACTTGATACCCACTGTTTCGTTGCAATAGCGGACGCAGTTGTCAATATAAGTCAATTGATGCAACTATTAATATAATTGTCGATTTGAGCTAATTTTTATTAGAATACAATTGACTACAATTAAAATATGACCTTCGATATATGGAAGTATGTGAGGTGTCCCCTACATTTCCGGTTATTTCTCCGGACTGGAATCTCCGAACCAGAATTTCGTAACGGCATTTGGAAGTGCTGCTATTCCCCTGTGTAAAACTATATAAATTCCGAAAATCGGCCCACGGCGTCATGATTTATGACCAAAAGTGTAGTCAAAGTGTCGTCCCAGTCTTTTAAGGGTTAAGTGGCGATAAAATGCTTTTGAAGGGTTATTTTAAAGGGGTGCTGCCTAAATAGTAAGATAACCTTGTTTAAAGTTGATAATCAATTTTAATAATCACCTCTTGCTTACATGAACATGTCCAGCATCTGTAGCACTTTTTCCCCTTTTTCATAAACACTACTTTTTTGCTTCGGCCGCGGTCATTGCTCTGGTTCGATTGTTGTACCTACTTTTTGTGCGAATCACCGCACAAAAGTAGAGCGCAAGAATCAACCGCACCAGGCGGCGGACGTAACGAAACTCTAAAATTTTACTGGGTTGGTAAAGAATTGAATTTTTCAATGTTTTTACGTTGATAATCAATAGCTTCAATGGGCTTGAAAATTTGCTGGAGAGTTTCCGATTCGATTGATAATAAAATCTCGAAAATCCATTGAAAGATAAAGGAGCTATTAACGTTTGAAATCTTACATGATTTCGTGACGGTCTCGAATTCGGAAATTTTCATTTGTCACCCTGTATCCGAGTCTTCCCCTTAGACGTAGTTTACGTCAAAAAGAAAATCCATCGAGAAACGGCTGAGATATTAACGATCAAAGTCTATCATATTTTCGTGATGTTTTTCGATTTTTTGCAATTGTAAAGTGTACCCAATATGGAAAAGACAGACGTAGTTCTACGTCAAAAACTATAGGCTCCGTCAGACGTTGCAAGCAAATCACTCGTGCGAGCGAATGATTTCTGAGAGCACTCGCAATTGCAGTCACACGTAGCAGTTTTTTACTTTAAGCAAATGTCAGATTTACTCTCATGCAAATATAAACAAAAACGAAAAACTTTTTTTTTTTTTTTTTTGTCTTTATTTAGGAGACTTTCAGCCCGAGGCTGGCTCATCTCCATCAAACTTGTTTTCGGCCACAAAATCTAATTTCATTCCTATTTTTGCAGTGCAACTCTGCCACCTGAAAACGTTATCACTTTTGCGAGCGAAAAATTTGCTAGTGCTGCACTAGCAAGCGCAATTTAGTTTCTGCGAGTTGAAATTTTTTAGCGCTTAGCAGTCACACATTGCAAGCGAGCGTTTGCTTACGAGTTGTCATTTGTTTGCATGCAATCACTTTCAGTGTAGTCAGACAGGCAAATTTTTGACAGTTGCCACTTTCTGCGAGCAAAATGCTCGTTGCGAGTGATTTGCTTGCAACGTCTGACGGCACCTTATGTCACTTTTACCTTACAAAACACACTATTTACGGCACGGAACAAAATTGACCGCTTTTGCCTCTTCCACAAACGGAACAACGCAACGCGAAATTTGTCTCCAGAGTTCGCGAAATTCAACGAAGTTGAAAATTGCGAACCCGAGCATCAAAAGAATTTATCCACGAAATCTCCCAAATAGAGATGTCGCAAATTAATCGATTACTTCGATTAATCGATTCATCGTTGTGATAATCGATTAATGTTGAATCGATTATTACCCAATGATTAATCGATTCAATAATCGAGAGGAATCGTGAGTAATCGATTAGTTACTAATCGATTAATCAGAATTTTACGACATCATAAGGATGTCGAGAATTGATTATTTCGATTAATCGATTCATCGTTGTGATAATCGATTAATTTTGAATCGATTATGTAACCTGCCAAATTGCTTACATTAGAAATTTACCTAAATTTACTATACATAATTAATTATTCATAAAATTCTACTTACTATTTACATAAACTATTACCTACTATTGCTCTAATTTATAAAAAAAAAACTAAAAATGAACTTAAAAGTAATGGATTTAGAATCGAATAAACTACAAAAAAGAAACCTAAAATAAAAAAATTGGAGACATCCCTGAATCCACCTAATCCCTTTCGAACATACACCGTACGTCGCCTATGCGCGACCCCCAAAAAGCCACAGTTGTTTGGCAACTGTCATCTCCATCGGCCCAGCCACCGAAGGCGCCGAAACGAAGGAACGGAAAAAAACGGATAAAACTGTTTGTCATCGGACGAACACGCTCTCTTCCAGGTGAACCGCCAAAGAAATCACCTCGTAGTCCGCGTAATTCAAAGTTCTTTTTCTTTTGGCCCTACAGGGACCGCCGTAAAAAGTTTTCCCGTGCTCGAAGCACAAATTGTGCTAGTTGTGATTAGGGCAAGTGAGCTGTGCATCGAAAGAAGAAAAACCGGTGAGCCACTTGTATTCGCCTGGCCCGGTTAGTGATTTGGATGAGAAGCCATCTTTTCGACACGTGGAACATCGGATAAAAGGCAAGATAAAAAGCCACTTTGACAACCGTCGGAAGCCGCCAGAACGCCCCGTGTGCGAAACCTGTTTGTCGGACGGAGTACCAACAAGCGTGTGATTGTGTTGAGTGAACGGAGCAAGAATACCCCACCGTCGCAACAACCGTCGCAGAAGGAAGTCAAGCCTTCGTCGGAGATTAGATCTGGGCCTACCGACCTCCACTACTGGAAACCACCAGGGTTTAATGCTGCCGGACCGAGGCTAAGCTGTCACAAATTCCTGGAACGCCGAATCGACGAAGCGATGGACGGTCGTATCACCAATCATCGGCAACTCTCCATCCGGCCGGAGCCTATCTGGCCACCATACACCTCGTCGAAGCGGTAACGGTATGTGATGTAATCCTTCCTTTATCCTTCCTCTTTATGAGAATGAAATCATTGAATCCATGACCTGAATACAAAATGTAAATCTAAACCATAATTATTTAGCCCATTATTTCAAAGTGCATTTCCATTCCGCCATCTTAACTATTGTTCGGTTCACCTTGTTTTTGTATTAGGGAAGTCTTTCCGCTCATCCGCCCAATTTCTCCCGAAGAGCTAGCGATAATACGACCCTGAGGTCACTAAAGGGCAGACGAAAAGTCCCCAGCATAAGAATCTCTAACAATTACTATACAATGATTAATCGATTCAATAATCGACAAGAATCAAGAGTAATCGATTAGTAACTAATCGATTAATCGGGATTTTACGACATCTCTACTCCCAAAATCGTGCATCTCATTCCCACAGACGATTCAACGATACTTACAGAGATAAACTAAAGATTGAAATAAATAAATAAATATGGCGTACTTGCTACAGAACTTCATTACTAGATATAATATCAAACGACAATAAGATGTGTAAATTTTGACATCAACTGCTTATGAAGAATATACTATTTTAGGTTGCTTTTAGGTTCCTGATTGATTATTTGGTTTCGCTGACGGCCACTCGACCCACCTCAGAGTTCAGATTGGGAAAATTTTCCGAGCATCGAGCTCATTTAACTTGAGACTTTAGATGGCTTAAATAAGAAATTGTGCTTTATTATCGTTGGTTTTGATTACTTGTTTGATTACATATTAGGCTAAAGTTTGAGTCATATGCCCTAATTATATTGTAAAATTGTGATCCTGTTGTGCCGAAAAACTCACTCATATCCACTATCCTATTGCAGGGCTTCATTGATGATGTCAGCGCATCTTAACGATCCGGTACGCATTCCCGTGATGCCACCGGGAGGACAACAGCAAAAGCATCATGTTAAGCGTACTGTTCCCCTAACTTTGCTGCACTGCAAGAAATTCGTGGATGAGGGACATCACCAATACATCGAAGTCCGTGGCGCAAAAGCGAGTGGTTTGCCATATTCGGCGAAATTATGGCACGGCCATTTGTTCTGGAAATTGCACGGGGAGGAGTGCCTGGTGACAATCGGATCAGACTATGTAGCCCAAGTGTCGATCGAAACCAGCGCTGACCTGGAAAATTCAACTAATATTGGACAAGCAAGAACAACATTGATGAAACGATTAAAGGTCATTAATGTGCTGCTGGATCAAACGCAAAAACAGATTGCACATTTAGCTGATTCGATTATAATGCAGCTGAAAAGGATTGGTGCCGAATGCGCAACAGAATGCAGAAGTATCAAGTGTTTGCTGGATGTTATGAGAATAGCTGAGAAGCACTCGCATAAAATCGGATTTAAATTTTGCAAGGATTTGACATCGAGTAAGTTGGTTCACAGCACTAGTTTGAAGGTAGCCTTTGTAATGTATGCGGCAGCGAGGAATAAACTGAGAAGCAGATGTACTTTTCAACGAATGGCAAAGTGGTTCAATGAATGGAGCAAAACCAATAGCTTTTTGCGTGAGACATTGGACGAAGTATTGAATCAACACAAAAATATGCTCTTGGGGAACTGCTTGCCTTCAATCAAATGCATACTGGAAAATCTCGAGCCAAGACGGTGCCTGTTGATCAGAATAGCTGATATACAGATTTTCCGCGATGTGGAATGTACATTGCATGATACCATATGCAGCACAGTATTACCAGTGATTGTGGATAATTTTATTGGACGGGTAGCTGCTCTTAAACTAGCTGAATTTATTCTAGCGCTGCCACTGGCAAATGAGACTTATTTTTATATATGTAAAAGTTTGACGGAGTTGGTAACGAGCGTTCAGCTAACTGTTGGTGTTGATGATGTGGTTCGGTATTCCGGAGAGCGATGGGAAATAGCAGCGTCAATGAATCCTCAAAGTGAGTCTGCAATGTACAGATGTTTAGTAAAACAACTCCAATTTCTGGTTGAGGTTGCAAATCATTTTGAGCCAGGAAAAACAAGTTCCAGAAGTAACTATCCCTACAAGTTCCAGAACATGGCATTTGCAGGTACAGAATCCGACAACAGTGGACAGCACTTATGGCTTTGTTTGATGGATACAACAATTATACAGATTTTCAAAGACAATGTTGAACGCATAGAACACTTTTCGGAACTGTTAAACATGTTTCATAAATGCATGACGTCAGCAGATTCACAGTGTGAGTCACAAGAGTCCTTCCGCATGATAACACATAACACGCTGGAATTTGTGGCTCAGGCTGAGCAGTCCGAATTTAGATCCAGTGAAATTGACGAGGAGATTCTCAAAATGCAGATTAGCTTTATGAATCAATCCTTCTCTTGTGGTAGATTTAGTTTTATTAAGTATCGGGACGCAATAGATGTCTTCAAGGATTACAGAAAACTGAGTAATCAGTTGTTACCTGAACTTCCGAACAAATTAGGCGGAATATTTTTCGAGGAACAGATTAGCGAACTACAGAAAAAGATTTTAGATATCGCATTCCAAGTACTTCAAAAAAAAGTTGAGCTCGATGATGTCACGAAATTCTTCAGATCCTATAATGAGCTACTTCTTGGTTTGGCTGATTTACCGTTCGAGTGGTATGTGCGAATGACGTATGAAAATACTAAAACCAAGCTAATTGAGCAGAATGATATTGAATGCGTGCAAAATCGCCTAAAAGAGACTGATAATGAATGTTATTTGGTTCTAAATTATGACAATTTTGTTCAAATCTGTGAAGCAGAGGGTGTGCCACCGCACTATCAATTGAATATTGTATCTTCGCTGTTAGAATTGATGATCAACACTTTAGAGAAGCGCAGATGGAAACGAGGATCAAATATGTTGACAGATTCGCAGCAGGTTAACGTTTCGATCCATCTAATCAACTCTGTAAGAAGTTCTTTGGTATATCTCAAGGAACAACCCGAATACATCGACTTTGATAAATATTCCGAGGAATTCATAAAACCTTTTAGCACCCTTCTCGAAGAAAGCATTTCACCTGATAATTTTGCAAAACGAGCTGCGCAAATTAAGAAATCTTTCTGGTACATTCGCAACCAAAGAGCTATTGGAATCGATGCGGCGTTGGACTTGTTTAGACTAAAAAATACCAATTTCAATGAAGGAATGTTGCAGGCAAGCTTCAAACTTTACAGTGAACATTATGAAAAGCTCATGCGTAATGACGGTGACTTGGATGATGGCGCTAAAATCGACAGTATCGTAATGGATATTAAGGCGTGGGTCAGTTCTCAGCCATGCTGGGAGTGGACAGTAGATCTCAAGAGAAAGATCATACCACACATTCTGGCCGGCTTGGGAGCGGTCTGGTCCATCTTGGTGTCGGAGGATGTCTCCAGCTCAGGACATTTCCTAAAACCACACTCGATTCAAGTTGTTAGCATTTTAAGATTGCTCTCCATTGACTTCCACTCAGCCGGTGTCGAAAAGCATCTGGCGGAAATTCTCACTGGCCAGGGAAAGTCGGTTGTTCTTGGTCTCATGGCGGCTATTCTGGCGCTACTTGGTCATGATGTCGTAGTCGTTTGCTATAGCAAATACTTGGTCAGCCGCGATTCGAAAGATTTTCAGGAACTATTTGTACGATTTTCCATCGACTCCAAAATATCGTACAAGACTTTCGAGGGTCTGCTATACGAACAAATTGAGCCGCTTTCTGAAAAAGCAAAACAGTATATGAGTCAATGCATAGGCATTCCATATGCAAGCAAGAGAGATGTTGTTAATAAGAATTTGAGCAATACAGTGATGTTGATTGATGAAGTTGATGTCTTCTTCACGGATACTTTCTTCGGAAACACTTACGACCTTGCATTTTTCCCTTCGATTACAGGGCTCGGGATGGTTCAGCAGAAGATTTGGGAGCTTGTTAAAAAGAAAACAGAAGGCATAGATAGTAAAATTAAAGTTTATATCAACACGTCGGATCACCCTGACGTAATAAACCTTAAAACACTTTTAGAGCGTCCGGATTCGTTTAAACTAATTAATAAGAAATTGGATATTTCCAATGTTATGGACTACACGAATAAGTCTTTATTTTCACTCCATTTCCAACAAATGATTGAAACAGCTCAAGATATCTTTGATAGAAAATTGGACGACGATTGGATCACCGAGTTCAGACTCAACACTAAAGGCATAATAACGTTTAAGGACGATTTGGGCGAGTACCGTGGAAACTACTACAATGGATATAACAACGTCTTCATCTATTTCAAACTTCAAAAGACCAATTTTGTACAAACCATCAATGGGTTCCACAACTTTGGCTACTTGAACTTACATTTAGCATCTTTTTCTGCTGCAAAAATACCTGAAAAGTATCCTCTGATCCTTGGGGTGTCGGGCACGCTGACAGGTTTGATCGCTTATGAAAAGGAGATCATTGAAAATCACTACAAAATCCTGCGAACATCGATAATGCCCTCATTCTTCGGCACATCTAACTTAAATTATAATCGACAAACCGACTTCCAGTGTCTTCCGGATGAACAAAACTGGAAACAGACCATATTCATCAAAATCAACGAAATAGTTCAGGCACAACGATCTGTTATCGTGTTTTTTGATGAGGTTTCGAATCTAAACACATTCAAAAAGGAATTTGAATCGAAATTGGATCGATTAAACGAACTAACCATCAATACGGAGGCCATCTCCAGAGAGCGCTGCATCGCCGAATCAGGCATCCCTCGGACTATTACTTTGGCAACCAGTGAAATGGGACGTGGCGTTGACTACAAATCCTCCCTGCCGGTGGAGCAAAATGGCGGGGTTCATGTCATTCAGACCTTCTTTTTGTTGGACGAGAAAGAAGAGACCCAGATCAGAGGACGCACGGCTCGAAAAGACAACCATGGGAGCTACGAATTGATTGTGTGTTATCCGCATCTAAAGGAATTACACCTTATTAAAGAGGGTGTTGAGATAGATGCCGTCAACTACAATTACTTGGACAGGTCCAGAAGGAATTTGACTGCAGAGTTAGGTCAGCAAAAGGCAGCGAAACTTGAGAAGGCAAATGCGTTACATGAGATGTCCATGGAATTTTACGAGGGAATTTGAACATGTTCAATTTGTGCTTAGTATTAAAATTGTAAATGTATAATTCATAAAATAAACAATTCAGCTGCAAGTCCTACTTACTTTCAATTTACTAGCCGACGTCCATTACAGTCCCAATTTTGATCATCTATATATGGCCGAGGATCTGCCAAATTGCACCAAGGGCCAACAAAAAATTAATTATTTTTCTGCCCAAACTTTCGCTTAGCATATTAAATGGATTGAAAGCCGTATTTAATTTCCCACTACCATTGTGCGGGGCTTCTTTTGACAAATCGGGGGCTACTTTGGACATTTTGAAACAAGAATTACAGCGTGATTTTCTATCAAATTGTCATTATCAACATTCGGATGTCTTGTTGACAGTTGAATGGCAACTTTTTGTTTCAAATTTGATATTTTTTTCATTTAGTTTTTCTAAAAATCTAAAATTCAAAGTAGCCCCCGGAGTCAAAAGAAGCCCCGCACGACGGTACCCCATAACTTAGGATATCCTTCAACAAATGTGTGGATGAATTGATATGAAATGATTTCCGTTTTACTTTTACGATCAAAATATCACAAGTCAGTCAATAAGCAACCTGGAGCGTTTTGGCAGAACCCTAACCAAATATAAAAGTTGGCATTTGTACGACCACGCATCACTCAAAAATAAACAGCAGAATCTCCGCTAATTTATATTTGTTTTCTTCTTCATTTTACCAGGAAAAATGTTTTGATGAAATTTGAATGCTTAGAAAATCAAAACTCAATTTTTTGTTTTTTTGTTTTTTCGTACAATTTGCATGGAATTTTTAAATTTTGACCATATCTACATCTTCTATCTTCTATCTTCTATCTTCTATCTTCTTCTATCTTCTATCTTCTATCTTCTATATATATAAAACTCAATGTTTGTATGTTTGTATGTTTGTTCCAGCATAACTTCTGAACCCATTGACCGATTTCAACCAAATTTGGAACACACATACTTTATCTTAAGGAGACGACGATAGGGGGGTTAGGGATGCTCTTTGGAAAAGGGGGAGGGTGTGGGGGGAGGTGTATTGCTTAGTTATCGATCAACTCAGTGTAACTTCTGAACCCCTTGGCCGAATTCAACCAAATTTGGAACACACATTCTTTATCTTAAGGGGACGACAATGGAGGGGGGCTAAGCATGTTCTTTGGAAAAGGGGGAGGATGTGCGGGGAGGGGTATTGCTTAGTTATTAATCAACTCAGTGTAGCCTCTGAACCCCTTGGCCGATTTCAACCAAATTTGGAACACACATTCTTTATCTTAATGAGACGACGATAGGGGGTTATGGATGCTTTTTGGAAAAGAGGGAGTGTGTGAGGGGAGAGGTATTGCTAAGTTATTGATCAACTCAGTGTACCTTATGAACCCCTTGGCCGATTTCAACCAAATTTGGAACACACATTCTTTATCTTAAGGAGACGACAATGAAGGGGGGGTAAGCATGTTCTTTGGAAAAGGGGGAGGATAAGCGGGGAGGAGTATTGCTTAGTTATTAATCATTTCAGTGTAGCCTCTGAACCCCTTGGCCGATTTCAACCATATTTGGAACACACATTCTTTATCTTGAGGAGACGATGATAGGGGGATTATGAATGCTTTTTGAAAACAGGGGGAGGGTGAGGGGAGAGGGGTATTGCTCAGTTATTGATCAACTCAGTGTATCTTTTGAACCCCTTGGCCGTTTTCAACCAAATTTGGAACACACATTCTTCATATTAAGGAGACGACGATAGCGTGATTAGGAATGCTCTTTAAAAAGGGAGGGTATGGAGGGATGGGTATTGTTTAGTTATCGATCAATTCAGCATAACTATTGAACCTATTTACCGATGTCCACTAAATTTGGAACCCATATTCTCTGTTTAAGGAAGACTATATCAGATTGGATAGGAGTGTCATAGCTGAATGAGAGAGATGGTATATTTATTAAACGAACAGTTTAGTATACCGCTTTACCACATGGGTCAATTCAAACCAGTTTTGTAAAAACATATTCTCTGCCCAAAAGTATTATATAGAGGCTGGGAGAAACTTTTGCAATGCAGGAGGTTGTTAGGTATTGTTCAGAAAACGTCTTAATTTAAAATCCCTTTTATTTAGTTCATTCGAGGTTCTTTCACATTGTACAATGCTCCGAAAACAAATTTCCCGAATTCCTTTAAAATAGCAAATCCTCGACAATAACATTTTCCCGTTAATAAAATTTCCCCAAAAATGACTTCAACTTCAACTTCCCTGAAAATGACATATCCCTGAATGAAGCAGGACATTAACATAACAATATTTGGCTTAAGGTCATTTGACATGAAGGGCATTTGGGATAACTATGAACAGCATCAGAAAAATCTTTCATGGAAAGCATGCATTTGCTGGGTATACAGCAATGATAATTGTTACCCTTCATCGGAATCATGGTTTGCCCAGTGAAAATCAATAATTAATGTGTTTCCTTCTGGATGGTGGATGTGATTGCTTCTTTAAAAGTAGGCATTTGCCCGGAATAAGGCAATGGTGAGTGTGATCCCTTCTTTCAAAATAGGCATTTGCCCGGAATAAAGCATCGGTGGATGTTTTTCCTTCTTTAGCAAATGACGTTTGCCAGGAATAAGCCTATTCAAACCAACGATCCCTTTTTCTAGATCAGTCAATGCTTCCAAAAGCCTTCTATTAGTCAAATGACGAAGTATCAATAAGTTAACACAATTACTCTGTTGACCAATTGGTTTTATCTTTTTCTGATTGTAAAAAAACTGAAAACCAAACTGGCAATTCCGAGCAAGGCCGGGTACATAAAGCTAGTAAAAAATATATGTGCAGTGCACATGAATTTTAGATGCAGAATTATCTCAGTGTACCAGTCAAATGGCAAAAAATAAAACTGGTGTTGAGGAACCGAGTAATTACCTCCTTCGATTTTCTTGGTGGCTCCCCAACACTCGATCGGTCCGATCGGTCCGATTGGGTAGAGTGAAAATACAATTTCCTTTGGCTGGCGGTTGTTCTTGGGTTTCATGAAGATATCCTACACCGATAGCTTTCGGGGAATAATTAGGCTGATCATTCGTACCGTATTTAACGGGACAGTACCTGTTGTAATGTTCTAACTAGCAAGTTCTAACTACAAAAAGATTAATAAATTGTATCTACTTACGATAATAAATTGGTCCTCGATTCAGTTCTTATAAAACATTTCCGGAATAGTAGTATAAATCATCGCCCATTTTTGACAGCTATGCTCATGATATTGGTGCTTACCCCAATTTCGACTTGTGACTCCACCTATGAGTGAGTAACACCATAAAAATCCCGGTGAGTTATGTTACGCCTTAAGAGTGTCGTTTACAATGCTCAAAAATGATCTCCCAAGCTGTCGTGAGTGGGGCAGAGCTCTTACACTCATCAAGCCACTGAGTGCCGACACTGTCCCATAGTCGTATTAGTGGGAGTGTATTTTTTGTAAAGGGCGTAGTGGTTAGTGTTTGAGGAAAATGGGATGTCGGACTTGTGGCAGGGCCAGCAAACAATTATTGGAACCAAGCAATGGTTACAAAGGTTGTGGAGGGATTGGCATTGTTCAGCTCTCAATCACCTCAGTGTAAGGAAGAAGGGGCGAGGCCTAGTCCTCGTATGTGGAAGACATCATACTTCGACGACGAGGTGTTTAAGGAAGCGCTCCGCCGCGAGCACAATACTCTCGGTCTGAGCGGCGAGCAGCTGGTAACAGTACTCTCGCGTGCATGCGATGCCACCATGCCTAGGAAAGTCCACTCTAGGAATGGGAGACCACCGGCTTACTGGTGGACTCAAGCAATTGCGAACCTGCGCCGCGCCTGCCTACGGGCAAGGAGGCGGATGCAGCGAGCACGCACAGAAGAGGAGCGTGTTGAACGACGGGTGGCGTTCGTGGCTGCTAAAGCCGCTCTGAAGACTGAGATTAGATCAAGCAAAAAAGCCTGCTTCGAGGGCCTGTGTCAAAGTGCCAACGCGAATCCACGGGGCGGTCTCCAGAGATGCTGGAGAGGATCATCGCGGGGCTCTTCCCACGTCACGACCCAAGTCCCTGGCCTCCCTTTGTGGAGCTGCCACGGGCCAGGGTGGCTGACGAGGGAAGAGTAACGGTGGCGGAACTTGCGGGGATTGCACAGTCCCTTAGTGTAGGTAAGGCGCCAGGACCGGATGGTATTCCGAACCTGGCCATCAAAGCAGCCATTGCCGAGGTTCCTGAGATGTTCAGATCTGTTATGCAGAGATGCCTGGACGAGGGAGTCTTCCTGAAGTATGGAAAAGGCAGAGCTTGGTCCTATTGCCAAAAGCGGAAAACCACTGGGGATCCGTCGGCATATAGACCAATATGCCTGCTTGATACGGCGGAGAAGGTGCTCGAGAAGATCATCCTCAACAGGTTGTTGATACGCACGGAGGGTGCGGATGGTCTATCGAGTAACCAGTTTGGCTTCCGAAAGGGTAAGTCGACCGTAGACGGTATCTTGTCGGTTACCAAATCCGCGGAGATAGCTATCCAGCGTAAGAGGAGGGGAGTTCGCTATTGTGCAGTAGTGACTCTCGACGTGAGGAATGCTTTCGATAGTGCCAGTTGGGCAGCTATTGCAGATGCGCTCCTGCGTCTTGGAATTCCCGAGAACCTGTACAAGATTCTCGGAAGCTACTTCCAGAATCGAGTACTGGTATACGACACGGAGGCGGGTAGGAAGTGCGTTGACATAACCTCAGGGGTTCCGCAAGGTTCCATGCTGGGTCCGGTGTTATGGAACGTCATGTACGACGGTGTCTTGAGGTTGAAGTTCCCGGTGGGCGTGGTAATCGTCGGCTTCGCTGACGATATTACGCTGGCGGTCTACGGCGAATCGATCGAAGAGGTGGAATTGACTGCAGCCCACTCGATCGCAATTGTGGAGGAGTGGATGAGTTCCAGGAAGTTAGAACTGGCTCACCACAAGACTGAGGTGGTTGTTGTTAACAACCGAAAGTCGGAGCAACAAGCGGAGATAAGGGCAGGCAACTGCACGGTCACCTCTGAACGCTCCATAAAACTCTTGGGGGTAATGATCGACGATAAGCTCACCTTTGGTAGCCACGTCAATTACGCCTGCAAGCGTGCCTCCACAGCTATAGCGGCATTGTCCCGGATGATGTCCAATAGCTCTGCGGTTTATGCCAGCAAGCTTCTGGCTAGCGTTGCTCTGTCCATACTGAGGTATGGGGGGCCAGCTTGGGGCACGGCCCTGCGTATTAACTGAGAACGAAGTTAGAAAGTACCCCTAGCAGCACAATTCACATTGATTTGATTGAAATAACTCATATATGACCAAATTTAGTCGTATATGAGTATAATAGACTGATTTACAACATGTGTGTTGCTCGGGACGTATAGGCTCATGTACCTAAAAGTTGCGAGCGCGTTCCGTACCGTGTCGAACGATGCACTTTGCGTCATCACCGGTATGATGCCTATTGACATCGTTATCGGTGAAGACATAGAGTGCTTCGAAATGCGCGGCACGGCACGAAAGGCATCCGTAGGACTGTCAGGTTGACCTCAATGGTCAAATGGCAGCGTGCGTGGGACAGTTCCACTAAGGGTAGATTGACACATAGGTTGATACCGGAGATAGGTACGTGGGTCAAGAGGCGCCATGGGGAAATCACTTTCCACCTGACCTATGTCCTTACAGGCCATGGTTGCTTCAGACAGTACCTACACCGGTTCGGACACTCGGCTTCGTCCGAGTGTTCGTTGTGCGTAGGTTTAGATGAAACGGCGGAACACGTGTTATTCGTGTGCCCGCGTTTTCGCACAATGCGTGACCACATGCTTGCCACATGTGGTCTGGACACTACCCCGGACAACCTAGTCCGGAGGATGTGTAAAGATAAAATTGGCTGGAACGTCGTTTTATCGGCTATCGTCCAAATCGTCTCGGAGCTACACAGAAGTTGGCGCGTGGACTCGAGGAATGGCTAGTTCAGGCGCAAATAAGAGGTGGTCCAAGGGTTCGGAGTCGGCTTCATGGGTCATACTGGTCGAACTCGATCCTTTTATCGAACAAGTGACCGCGTGAAGAACAACATGGTATCGTCGCTTTCGCGGCGTCGGTCAGCCGGGCGGGTTCCGAACCCGAGGACGGAAAGGGGTCCTCGTCAAGGCTGGGGCAGGCGTAGGCACCGCGTCGGCAAGTCTCTCTGTGTGCTGGCGAATAGACCCTATCGCAGAGAGGTCAATTTGGGGTGCACGCGGCATCATCATTCTTGATACCAGTCGTGCAGAAGGAAGCAGGCGCGAAGTCTACCCTTCCCACCTTCCGAGGACATAGGGCGTGGTAAGGCCACCTGGAAAGCCGGCAATGCGCTGGCACGATACCATGGTGTTCTTCTAAAAAAGCGAGTTACGATGTTCGGTGCTGCAAGGACACGCAGCTAACCTCGAGGGTGCGTTGTGCACTGGCCCCCCTTTGAAGCATTACTTTCTGGTTGTACCGAAGGGACTATGGGCTTGGCGGCAATGGAAACGGTTTAGCTGGTCGGGGATGTAGTCCTGCCTCCCTCGTTTGCTGTTGGAGGTGGTCCCTAACCCGTACTTCCTGGACAACCCAGGATGTCTGTTGAGCAGATTGCTTAGGAAGAAAAAAAACACGCACACACACATACAGATATCACCTCAATTCGTCGAACTGAGTCGATTGGTATATAACACCATGGGCCTTCTATCAAAAGTTCGGTTTTGGAGTGATCCTATAGCCTTTACGTATACTTAGTATGAGTTAACATGAGTTAAAGTCCATAAAGTTACTAACTCTTCCCATTCGTGATAACAATCATGTTAGCAAAACGTGGTGATAATATTGTGTTATTTATTTCTTTGGATTATAGGTGCGATAGGGACACGGCAGGTATTTTCGTCTGTTCGTCATAGTCTCGAAAACCAATAAAAGAGACGCTTTTTTGTAAAACTCATACGTACCAAATCGTAAGCTCAGGAGAAACGTTCTGCTATAGTGAAGTTCTAGCAAATGTACGTTGCTTTCCTTGGTTTCAGCCCCTATGACGATGGACGGAAATACCTGCCGTGTCCAGTACTGGAAAAGGTCGTGATCGTCATAAGACAGAGAGCAAAGCGCCTTTTTCTATTTCAGGCGACCAAATGAATGAATCGTGGGTTCTTTGATCAATTTCGCATGAATGGCAGCCATGAAAGAATGTTGTGCTTTATTTTGAAATTAAAATTCCTAAGTTATTTTAGTAGATATATGCGAAGAATAGCGACTAGTCGATAAATCAATCACACTCCTTTAATTCACCGAGTTGAAAGTGGCAATAAACACAAAAATAAAGCAGATATTGCACACTATCATGCCCTGTCACGGAACAAATAAGCTTTAAGATTTTTGTAGCATGCCATTCATTATTCGTTTGTATAGATATTGAAAGGGGAAGATATGTAAACATCGTGTGACATCTCTAATTGGAAATGAGAAATTACAGTACTGGCCGTGTCCCTACTTGTTCTGGCTGCACAATTAACAAAACATTTTTATGTTTCAGGGTGCATCATAATGCAGTTCAATCGGGACAATGTTGTTACGAGGGGAAAGCAGGGACAGAAACGTATTCACAATACCGCCAAAGGAGATGATCAGTCCTTGGAGCGAGAGAATGATTCATCGAGTTGGACACAAGTCGCGATGGATCCAGAAAAAAGCGATGTCCCAGCTCAATACTGCGATCGCAGTGAAACAATGTGAGTTGTCAAACCCTACTTAAAATCGTGACTCTGAATGACCATTTCTTCATTCAGTTCTAGTTATGTCTGTCCACCGGAAAAACATAATGATATTGAAGATACTGCGTACACTGGTAAAAGGCAACGAAAAGATAACACCGTTGTGAATCCTGCAGAAGATTTTATCGAGGACAAACCTATCTCAAGTTTGCTAAATACTAAAATCCAAGGAAAACCAGAACAGGATCATAGCGTTGTGTAAGTTCTTATGAAATACTATAAGTATAGAAAATATAACACATTATTAAACAGTTTAACTAATAATGCTAAGCATGAAGTTCAACTTGATCGTGGCAATGTTCGAACAAGAAGTAACGAGGTAGCGAGTATCCATGAAGCGAGGAAGGAGTCACAAGATCTCTCGCCTCGTGAAGACCCTGAATCGTTGAGTAAGTTAAATCCGGACGAACCTACTGATCCTATTGCAAAGGACTCTACTTTGAACCACAGCGCGTGAGTTATCTTCATTCCGTAAACTTTTTGAGCGCTATAGAAATTAATATTTGAATTTCAGAGCATCTGAAGATTTTGACCTCCAAGTTCAATTTAATCGACACAATTTTGCAACCATGAATAAAATAAGTTCACCGAGGAAGCAAATGGAAATTTCGAAGATTTCCATGACTCACGAAACGCACAGATCTAGAAATGTTTCTCACAATGAAGAGAAAAATAATGCTGAAGAAGTTACGTTTCCGAATTGCAAAGCCACGACGTAAGTAGTATATGTACCAATGTAAATGTCTGAGTCCTGCAAAATCTGTTTCATTATTTGTTTTCCAATCCAACTGAGAATTCTAAATAACCGATTCAATATGGTTTTTTTCACCGTATTTCAACATAAATTTAGGACATATTACTTTGAAAACGGATGGAAACCATCAAAAAGTAGATATATGGGGAAAATATTGTTTTTTTTAAACCTTCTAGGGCTTCCAAACATTCCTTGAGTTCAGTTCTTGGTGTTCCACATAAACAACAAAGCGTTTTAAGAGGTCCCAATGATAATTTAAAGTTGGAAATGCTACTTGGGACATAATTATACTGTTATTATCAAATAACAGTATTACCAGAACATCCATGGTATTCCAAACTATTCTTTAGTGCAGATCTTGGAGGTCTAAAACTTATTTACTAGTTTCAACAGCTCCATGGGACATCATTACACAATCATATATAAATCACAACCTTCCCAGAATATCCACTATGCTCCAAACCATCCTTGAGTTTAGATCTATGAGGTCTACAAGACCAACGGAGTGAATCATAGGTTCTCGAGCTTTTGTGTTAGTTGAAGTTAACCTCTAAGTTAGTAGGAGCAACCTAATGGAACATCGTCACCTCATCATATACATATCAAAATATTCTTATCCCATCTATAAACATCTACGGTACTCCAGCGTATTCATGAGTTCAGATACAAAACCAACATAGTAATTCAGAGGTTTCCGAACTTGCTTGTTAGTTGGAATAGCTCCAATGGACATCATTTAACAATAATATACAAATCACAATATACCCAGAATATATAGGCAACTACAAACTACCCTTGAGTTCAGAACTTGGAGGTTTACAAGACCAACAGAGCGATTTATAAGTTTCCGCGCATGTATGTTAGTTCCAAAAGCATCATGGATCTCCATTACATCATCATACACAAATAATAATATTCCCATCCCATCTAGGGTACTCCAAACTATGCATGATTTTAGATCGTAAAGCTCTACAAGACCAACAGAGTGATTCGCAAGATCCAAAACTTACTTACTAGTTCGAACAGCTCCATGGGACACCATTACATAATTAATTATATACAACTCACAACATTCCCAGAACAACTACCAATGAAAATGACATGTTCGAATTTCAAAAAACGACGTTGCTCACAAGTTTCATTACCCCAAAATATGAGCCCATGCAAAATTTGAGCTCAATCGGACATGATTCAGAGGGGCCTAAAATTCATCAAATTTTTGAAAATTTTCCCAAGGGGGAACTAAAGGAAAAGTCGAAAATCGAATTTTTGTTTTTGATGCCAAATGACTTAAAAATGGATAAAACGTCGAGATCAAAAAAATTAAAAAAAATCGATTTTTTCTTTTAGAACTTTTTTGGGACTTATTTTTGGGACTTTATTCTGGGCCAAAAATATCCCCCTATGCAAAATTTGAGCTAAATCGGACATGATTTAGGGGTGCTCAAAATTAAACAAAACTTTTTTTTTCTCACAAGGGGGAAATTTTTTTTTTTTTTTGGTTTTTGATGCCAAGGACTCAAAATGCATGAAACTTTTGGGACTTCGAAAAAATTTCTTACGGCGAAAACAATTTTTCATCGAATTCAAAAGCCGCACGTTACGCAAACATTTCCTAGGCCCTAAAATATGCCCCTATGCAAAATTTGAGCTCCATCGGACATGATTTAGGGGTGCTTAAAATTTCGCTTATTAGACCGGTAGTTCTCTACGGGCACGAGACCTGGACGATACTCGTGGAGGACCAACGCGCACTGGGAGTTTTCGAAAGGAAAGTGCTGCATACCATCTATGGTGGGGTGGAGATGGCGGACGGTTCGTGGAGGAGTCGAATGAACCACGAGTTGCATCAGCTGTTGGGAGAACCACCCATCGTTTACATCGCGAAAATCGGAAGACTGCGGTGGGCCGGGCACATAGCCAGAATGTCGGACAGTAATCATATACGTCATCTTTGTGAATAATTTTCTGCAGCAACTACTCGTCGACGGCCGCCAATGGCAAAAAATCCTCTTAATTCCCCTTCCCAGTCACTAACAGCAGCAAAACGATAGTAAGAACATTGCGAGAAAACTTCACTTCTGCGACAATTTCCAATACAGCAAACAAAACCTTCTTCTTTATAAAATGATGGTCCTGAAAAAGGATCAATTAAGTGCGCCATCCACAATCAGTATGCGAGAAATTTTCGCTTTAGTACTGCTTCTACCGACAACGAGATTTCTGCAGCAAACACCGCCGAAGACCATCAATAAGCCTAGCAGCACACCTGTTCCATGTAGGTTACTGCACCTCATATGTGACCAGATTCAGTCACAATGAAGTTTCTGCAACCATTTTTTTTGCTTGTGCTGCTTGGGAATGGAAGAATTTCGAAATCTTGATGGTGTTGATCTGCAGCATCCGCCAATTACACGAGCGAACATCACTGATGTCGATACTAGGACCGCTCTACGAAGCATCTCGAACTAACTGGTTTCCGGTTGCGATGCTGGAACCACATTGGATCGCTCTCTGCGAAATCTCGAACAAAGTGGCTCGCGCGCGCGGGAAAGCTGCTTTCTTGTATCTAATGAAGTAAGCTCATTAGCTCCGCCCCTTCGTTATTCGTAATGAGTGCACATAAAATTTGCACTCACAAAGATTGAAAAAGGGGCTGGGCAATGGATTCACTATATTGAATACAAGAGAGCAGCTTTTTCGAGCGCGAGCCCTATCAAGATCATTCCAGTTCGAATCGGCAGCACGTACGGACGTGTTTTTTGCTCGCGCATTTTTTCCTAGTGTTTTTTCTCGTTCGTTCGCTGTTTACGTTTTTGCTTCGTCGCGTTGGCGTTATTTTCTCCCGGACCCATCATGGGAAACTCGGTGCCCGATTCGGTCGCGGGAAAAGTGCCTAAGCGCACTGCTCTTGGAGGCACGAGTAACCCCTCCAAGCAGCTTTTTCAGAGCAATGTATTCTCGCCGTTGCCGCTTGATGACGCCGGTAACCCGCCGATAAAAGAGGAAGAAGCAGCAATCGGAGATGCCGCAGGTGCAACCGGAGCGGAAGGAGAAGTGCCCGCCTGTTTTCGTAAAGGGCGATCCGCCGGATTTACGCCCAAAAATTCGCCAGCTGATCGCTAAGGGGCTGAAATGTACTTTTCGGCTCTGCAGCGAGGGCGTGAAAGTGATGCCGGCCAACAGGGACCATCATCAATCCGTCGTGGAGTTCCTCGAGGTCCACAAGTATGAGTACTACACTCATGACCACCCCAGCACGAAGCCGCTCAAGGCTTTGCTGCGAGGGCTCCAAGACATGAAGGAGAAAGAGCTCAAAGTAGAGCTTTAAAGTTGCGGACTAAAGTCAGTGGCCGTGCACAAGATCGCTCGTCACGACAAGGCGAGAAGATATCGCGACCAGATTTACCTGATCCATCTGGAGCACGGCTCCACTAAGTTATAAATTACACCGTCGTTTACTGGGGACGATATCGGCCAGTGCACGCGACGTCACGCAATGCACCAACTGCACGGCACCAGCAACTGCCGCATAAAGCCGCGCTGCCACAAGTGTGGCCACCACAAAAGGCTGCCCAAAGCGAGCCGAGTTCCTGGAAATTCGGAAGAAGGCTTCCACAAGAACCATTCCAAAGAAGAACCGTGTTCCTGTAATCAACGAGGTGAACTTTCCAGCCATCCCGGCTCCCCGTCGTGTGATTTCAATACTCCCACCGCTGCAGCCGCACAAGCGACTGGCAGAGGCAGCTGCATCGATCCAAGCTCCAGTATCGTCGGCACCATCCACCAGCGAACGACCCACACTCCCTCCTCCTGGATTCCGTCGGCAGTCGCAGAATGAAGCCGTTCCACCGGAAGAATCTGCTCCGCTGTACACTCCGGAGCAACTGATGCCAACTTCGCGCGGCTCGCCACTCGGCTGCAAAACCCGCTTCGACCAGGTCTTCACTCTTAGCATGTTCATCATTGAAAATGGCTGCTAGGGTGGGCCTGGTCAACTGGTACGCTTGCTCACCCAAGAGCAAAACAATTGAGCTGAAGGATTTCCTTGAGGAGAAGGCAATAGACGTGGCGTTCATCACCAAAACGCACCTTAAACCGGAGGTGAACGTCAACATCCCGGACTTTCGCATCGTGCGACTCGACCGGCCGACCAGGGGAGGTGGAGTGGCCATCGCTCTTCGCTACAACATCAACTGTCGCCTGCTGCCAAGCTTCCAGCTGCGCATCGTTGAAACCATCGGTGTGGAAGTTACTACCTCTGCTGGCATAATCACGCTCATCGCGGCGTACTGCCCAACTCAAGCTAAAACTGGCGACGGATCATCGGCCGCCCTTCGGAGGGACATCGTCAAGCAACAGTCGCTACAATCAAAACAGAGCCATTAGGAGCAACGACATGGAGGAAGGTCACTATACGATCCTGAGCCCGATCACTCGGGTCAGTCGGTCCGGCGCCCATTCCACAATCGACCTATACATCACAAACATGAACGACCACATCTCCCAACCGGTCGTCTACCAGATCAATATGCTAAAAAGTGCAACGCTCTAGCCAGTGCTTCACCACCGTGTTGTTCTTCAGCCGGCCAGTCTCCTCCTGGATTTACTGGAGATCCGAAGCCGGTAAAATTATGTCCTGCGCGCGTTCTCCCAGGTCCATCACCATACCGCCATCTTCGTCTGCCACATCGCCATTCAGGTGTTCTTCGTAGTGCTGCCGCCACCTTTGGATCACCTCACGCTCGTTCGCAAGAAAGTTCCCGTTTATGTCCTTACACATATCAGGCTGTGGCACGTGGCCCTTACGTGAACGGTTCAACTTCTCATAGAACTTTCGTGTGTTATTAGCGCGGTACAGTTGCTCCGTGATTATCAGATACAAGCTCTCATTGGACAGCACTATTCTCTCTATATCAGTGACTATAGCGTACTTCTGGAGGTGGAACCGAATCAGTATTATTAGAACTACTCAAAATTTTACATCGGCGTCTCTCGTTGTGGTCTTTAGAAAATATTTAACTTCGATGTTCCGAGTACAAAAAATGGAGCATTATATCGACTTTAAAGTTTTGAATAAATATTTGCCCTATGCGACTGCGATTGTCTGCTGCGCTGATACGGTAGCGTGAGGTGAGGGCCACCCATCTGGCCGGAAATCATCTGACTGAACATGTCATTTGGCCGAACGTGTCATGCGATCGGACGAATACAGTAGGCGTTCGATAACTGCAAAATGTTTACTTTTCAGTTAACGAATGCCGTTCGATAACCGCAACACATTCTAGACGTCAAACGGTTGTCAATCGACGTTAGCCCGACACCATAAACCGCAAGTACCCATTCCAAAACCCTATGACGTCCCAAGTAACATGTCAAGTTTTATTCTGCTCTAGGAATGGTTTTCAAGGTCGAATTACAAGAACTGACAACAAAAGCCGTTACTACAAGATTACCTTCTGATGACCACTATAAGAGTAAGATATGGCCAAGTGGCCCTCTCTAGATTACCACTATATACCTCTTATAAGGTTTTACATCAAATAAACATAACCTCAAAAACTCAATCGAATGAACTCAATTTGACATTTATCAGTGGTAGGTTCATGAGGTTCATCCTATCTCCCGCAGCAAGCGGATGAACCTTTGTTTACATACAAACCACCGATACCTGTCAAATATGGAAGAAATTCACCAGGACGCAGCCGTGGCTACATACGTGTGACGTCACACTGTAAAACCATATAAGAGTATTTAAAAATCTGTTTCAAGCCGCCCGAAAAAAAAGGAATTTGGCTGCGGCAGCTGTCAAAAATGTTGCTTTGAAAAAAGAGAAACAAAACCTTGCAAACAAATAATAACAAACTAAAGTGTTAATGGAAATCATGATGAGGATATTGGGATCGTTCAAAATTACGTCCATCGTTTTTCGGCATTTTCAACCCCCTCCCCTCTCCTGTCACAAACTGTCCCAAATCATTGACCCCCCTCTCTCCCCCTGTACGTACATGTTTATTTTATATTTCAGCGATTATTTTAGTTTTTCTTTTTCGTACACAATTTTTACAATATCTTAGTGAATCATGTCCCTTACTAAAAGTTTGATTATGTTTTTGAAATGCAAATTGTTCCCAAAATGCTCTCAATTTTTTTCTTGTGGATGGACGTCACATAAGACGAACCCACTCCCTCCCCTGATCACAAACTGTCACAAAACTCAAACCCCCTCCCCCCTTAAACCTTGGACGTAATTTTTGAACGATCCCATTGCGCTTTTTGCACTTTATAAGAGTTTTGCGAGATTTTTTTCACAGTCATCTTTTTCTCACACACTGAGGAAAATGGACGTATGATTTTCAATCAAACACCTTATGAAAATTTGCCACAAGGAATCGGTATGAATTTCAATATGTTGCCTTATGAATGATGATTTTCATTTAAAAAAAAGCAAAGTGCGGCAGACTGGGTTCGAACCATGGACGTCGGGGTCTGGAGGCCGGTATGTAGACCACACGCCCATCGACGCTTGAATACAGTGATCGTTCGCTAATTGGGGCGTTTTGACAAGCGTCAATGTTGTTTACTTTTTGCATTGAACAAAGGAAAATTTTACGCGCCAAAAAATATCGATTCCGCCAAACACGGAAACAAAACGTCAACGCATTTTTGACGTCACATTCTGACATTTAGCTGCTTTTTAATTGGGTTTCGCCCCAATTAGCGAACCCCCAACTAAAAAGCGCCCCAACTAGAAAAACCCCAATTAACGAACGTTCACTGTACTCAGGAAGGTAACTGCGTATAAGAAGGACTGTTGGTGGAATAATCAGTCGAAGATTCGTAATGGAACGTACACACGGTCAAGCAGTTTGACCAACATTGACTCCACTTCTCGTTTATTCAAACATCCATCAAATTTCACCAACAGCGACACGAACAATCAATTTACTCGACCAACAATACCACACACGAACGACCGAATCGCCAACTTGAGCACCAACCTTCAAAAAATATATGGGGGTTTGTGCAACTTCACTACAAATGCTCAAACATGTTCGGCGAACCTTGACTCCACCCCCGACAACTCAAACCAAAATCAAACCATTTTAATTTTTTCCAACCGAGCCGCCAACTGTCAAATGGTTGTTCCAACATCTTCACACACGTTCAAACAAAGCAGCAACCGAAGCGTTTTCTTGGGGGCGGAGTCAATGTTCGTCAAACTGCTTGACTGGTGTGTACGTGCATAAGGCGCCAGTTATGAATTTCGATAGTCCAGTTCGCTGAGTGCACTCAATACACTCAAAAAAGTTTGATTTTCCGTGTATAATATTTTTGTGTGAGTGCTCAATCTGAAAACAAACAGACGTCAAATTATGGCGGGAATCGATTTAGTGTACACGCTTACATGTGACTAACGAGTAATGGGTTATAATTGGGTAAATTTCAGTAACAAAAATCGATCAACCCGAAATGAGAGTGAGTGTGAGAAAAAGAAGCGGGCAAATCACAATCTACTCATAACTCTTCAAATTGGTGAAATCGGCAATAACTACAAAATAATACTTTTTCAGGTTTTTTTAAATGTACTTTCATGGAAATGAGGTGCGCGCTCGATTTCATGTTGAAAGCTAGTGCAAAAATGAGATTAAGCACTACGCGCCCGCAAAATAATATAGTTTTGGGCAATCAATTTTAAATTATTTTAACATCAATAACGTAAATCTTTACTAAATTTATTGATATTACACCCAAATATGTTTGTTTTTTACATCTTTTACCAAAAATGTGTCTTTCGCGGCGAAAACACCGTCTAATCATTGACGAATACATAGACCGAAATGTCCGGTACAAAGCCATCAAAAAATCGAGCACCATGTCTTCTTCTTCATTTTGAAGAAAATACCCCTCGTGGGTGACGAATTACATTATACATAAATATTTTATGAGCGCTGACTTACCCCTCTTGACGTTTTGACAGTTTGTCTGTTTGTTTTTCTCCCTCACCTTGCGACGTCGTCGGTTTTGCATCGTGCGTAAATATTAATCCAAGACAACATTTTCACAACGACTTATCTGCTTGTAAACAAAGATTCAAACGACGATTTGACGAATCTGTTTGCTCTCCCACGCAAACCAGCACCATCAATAGGTAGATGAAGGTTTCCGCTACCTGTTGATGGTGCTGGCTTGCGTGGGAGAGCTATCCGATTCTTCAAATCGTCGTTTGAATCTTTGTTTACAAAAGCAGATAAGTCGTTTTGAAAATTTTGTCTTGAATCCGTATCGAAAACATGACATGAGCGTGAGTTCGACCGTTTTGGTGCCATCAAAAAGATCGAATATAACAAAGGGGACACCCAGGCCTACATTCTGTACGATTCTATTGATGCTGCTACGGCTGCTGTGAAGGAAATGCGTGGATTCCTGTTAGGGGCACCGGATCGTCGTATTCGTATCGATTTTGCTGATAACGGAACAACACCATCGTTCTCGAAGAGCAGTGGAGGTTTTGAGGAAGGCGGTGAGTATCGTCGCGGCCCCGACTACGAATATCCGGAAGGCGGTGCATCATACGAGGAAAATTCATCGTACGGTTCCGCGGACGTGGTGGTTTCCGTGGCGGTTTTCATCGTGATGGCCCACCGCACCACGGGGACAATGATGAATGGCGTCGATCAGGAGCCGATGGCGAATATGATTCACGCCGTCGTTCTGGATCACGTGAACCAGGAATCGATAGATCTCGTTCCCGTTCACCGAAGCGACGCAGTCCGGCTGATTCTGATTCGTCTTCTTGTAGGAATGGCATGTTATCGAATGCAAGAATTACCAGAAGTGGCACGGAAATCTACCATAGTCTGGCAACGGGCGCTGATTTTGAAGAGTTCACTATTCCCCGCCAAGTTGCACCTAACGGACGGAGACAACGAAATAGTGGACAGCCTGATGAAGGACGAGGAAGGTAAACACCACCTTCGTATTACTCAGCGACTACGCCTCGATCAACCCAAGTTGGAAGATGTGCAGAAGCGCATATCGACGTCATCGGTAGCATCGTCGGATGATGCCAGCGTTCAGACGCGTCCACTGCGTAATCTCGTGTCCTACCTGGAGCAGAAAGAAGCGGCCGGCGTTATATCCTTAGGTACTCAATAAAGAAACGGAAGCAACCGGTGTGCTCTACTCATTCCCGCCATGCGATTTTTCGACAGAATTGTTGAAACGAACATGTCACAACCTCACCGAGGAGGGACTGAAGGAAGACCATCTGGCAACCAACAAACAATGAAGCAACCAGCCAACTATCAAGGAACCAACTAATCAACAGTTCTACCAACTAACAAATCAAGCAACAACCAACAAATCAATCAACTAATCAACCAATCAATAAACCAAAAAACAACTCTAATCAACCAATCAGCCGACCAACCATTCAATCAAACGGTAATGCAACCCATCAACCAAATAACCAACCAATTAAGTTACCAACCAACTAATCCAGCTATCAGCCATTCAAGCAAGCTACCAATCAATCAAGCAACGAATCAACTAATCAACCAACCAAGCAACCATTGTAGCAACCAACAAAACAACATATCAACTAACCAGCCGACCAGCCAATCAACAGGTAAAGCAACCAATCAACCAACCAAATTACCAACCAATCAATCAATCAACCAACAATGAAGCAACCAACCAATCAATCATTCTACCAACTAACAAATCAAGCAGCAACCAACCAACCCTGTCCAGCAGCGCTACGACGTCGAAGTTGGTGGGGATGTAATTCATCGTAGATTATCCTGTCGCAACCTACGAAGCCTCAGCAACTTGCAGTTCCATGTTCCAAGCTTCCAATCGTGATCCTTTATTTGTCGCCTAGGTCGTTGCCGATTGTATCGTGTTGTATTATCTTCTATGTCGTTCGTAATGGTTGTTTTTAAGGCGGCTTATTGGGCCCGTGCAAACCTCCTGTCTCGTCGGAGGGCCGTCATGTCAGGGCTGTTTAGCGTCCCGCCTAACCCCAGGACTTGGGCTTGTGCGCTTTGAGCGGAACACGGTCGCTTTCGCGGAACCTACTTGCGGATACATGCAGCTTTTTATAGAGGTTAAACAAGGCATACTGTCGAACCCCATCACATCCTAGGCAGGCGCCACAACTCGCAGATGGCCTGGGGAGGTATCGTCAAGCCCTTGGACATAGTAACTGCTGCCCCCGACCAACCAACCCATCAATCAAATAACTAACCAATCAATCAACTAACCAATCAAGCAATCTAGCAATCAACTTATTAACCAATCAACCAAGCAACCAACAAAACAACTAATCAACTAACAAACAAGCAACCAACCAATCTACCAGTCAACCAACCAACCAACAATGAAGTAACCAACCAATAATCAAGCAACCAACCAATCAACCATACTACCAACTAACAAATCAAGCAGCAACCAACCAATCAAGTAAGCTACCAATCAACCAAGCAATCAAGCAACCAACCAACTAATCAACCACCAAGCAACCAACAAAACAACATGCCAACTATCCAGCCGACCAACCAATCAATCAACTAGCCAAACAACCAATCAACCAAATTACCAACCAATCAACCATTCTACCAACTAACAAATCAAGCATCAATCAATTAAATAACCAACCTTTAAAGCAAACTACCAATCAATCAAGCAATCATTCAACCAACCAACTAATCAATCAATCAAGCAACCAACAAAACAACATATGAACTAACGAGCCGACCAACCAATCAATCAACCAGTCAAGGAACCAATCAACCAAATTACCAACCAATCAAGGAATCAATAAAAAGCAACCAACCAATCAACCATTCTTCCAACTAACAAATCAAGCAGCAACCAACTAACCAAATAACCAACGAATCAATCAACTAACTAATCAAATAACCAATCATTCCATCAAGCTACCAATCAACTTATTAACCAATCAACCAAGCAACCAACAAAACAACTAATCAACTAACCAGCCGACTAACCAATCAAGCAACCAACCAATCAACCAGTCAAGCAACCAACCAACAATTCAAGCAAGCTACCAATCAACCAAGCAATCAAACAACCAATCAGCTAATCAACCAATCAAGCAACCAACCAATCACCAATCAAACAACCAATCAACTAAATAACCAACCAATCATTATTATTATTATTTATTATTCATTTAAAGTTGATTTTAATAATATTAATGTCGTAAGCGGAATTGGAGAATAAAGTGAGGCTACAGCGATAAGACAATATCAGGAATCAGGATACCATTGGGAATGGGAAACATGCTTTTGAGATTTATAAAACGAATATTTCTGTTTACCAAATTTTATTCTTCAAATATTATTTTATTCAGGGTCATTTTTATACCACGTGAACTGATTAGGGAGTACGGGGGTGTGGCTATTGTTGACAGATTGTGAAAAAAATGTGTCATTTTGAAGGTATTTGAAACTATTAATAACCCGTAGTACACGCATATGTAGTCAATATAGGGATAGTCCCTTATGCGCCAATAACACTTTTTGTAAGGAATATTCTATTTATTGAATGAACTATTACGTTCAAATTGACCCCCTTCCTCCTGTTTTAGCGTTCCGTATTTTGTAAAACCCGATACCCTTGTACAGCAGCTTTGAGCTTCTGCAAACCCCGTCCATACAAGTGTGGTATTGCCGATAGTAATTACTACTTAAGTAAATACTCTACATCGTAGCCGCGACGTTTTCAGGCACACCTGCATCTTCACGAGTGCTGAAAGAACGCTGCGTGGATGTCGATTACTAAACGTCCTGCTTTTCCTTCATTTCCAATGAAAATCAGCATTCAAGCTTTTTTCAAGCTTCAGGAAACAGGATTGAAGAAGCGGAACAGGAAATTGCCTTCGAGATCCCAAATGAATTCCTTTCTGGATCTCAAAAGGATTCCTTCTGGATCCGAAAAGGATTCGCTTCAAGATCCCAAAAGGATTCCCTTCGGGTTCACAAAAGGATTCCCTTCGGGGTCACAAAGAGTTTCCATTCTGGATCTCAAAATGATTCTCTTCGAAAGGATTCTGTTCGGGATTCCGAAGGAAATTGAAAACGAATCCCTTCGTGTACGCAAAGGAATTCTATCAAAAAAGAAATTCCTTGGGCAACTTTCAGTATATTTTTATCTACGTATTGAAAACAATACTTACGCTAATTATTTTGGCGGCTTCCCTAATAATGTTGGATATAGATAATACCTGATGTCTGTTCGGTGGCGGTGCCGCAGCCTAAGATACTATCGCTGAGGAAGTAATTCTAATTTTTCGAATGATGAGACACGCCTAGTCAGCTTCAGTTTATAAAAACTTTTTTCAAGGACAATCCAATGGATCAACGAGCTATCTAATCCGCGTAAAACCGCTTTGCGGGATCTGAGCAAGAAGGGTGACCCGGTTCCGGACCTGGCGTCGATGTTGTTGCACAGTTTCGGAGCAACCGCGGCTCTGCTGCAGGAGATCATCAACATCTATCCATTGATCAATCCGACTACGCTAACTGCACACCAATCGAACCGAGTTTGCAACGCCTTAGCTCTGCTGCAGTGTGTTGCGTCCCATCCGGAAACTCGGTGCGTTTTCCTGGAGGCCCACATTCCATTGTTCCTGTATCCGTTCCTGCATACGACGGCCGTTCGAGTATCTAAGACTGACTTCGCTGGGAGTGATCGAAGTGTGGGTGAAAACCGATGAGCAGGACGACGACTGTTGACGACGTCCCGTTCTCAAGGACAATCCGAAATTTTCCAACGTCGAACTGCGGCCTCAGCAGTCGGGAATGAACGCCGTCCTTGACTTGGCAGCGGAAACCACAAGTAGCCTCAAGGAACATCATCTGCGTATAGTTTTATAGTTTAATACTTATAAGAATGCACATCTTAAAATACGAAATTACTTACGCTTTTCGCAGATTTATGTTCTTCAGATGTGCTCGATGTGCTTGAGCTCTGCTTGCTGCTGTCACTGTACCAGCTTAATTTTTTTCACCCAACATTAGGTTCAAATTACCCAACGTTAAGTTTTCGTCTGCTTTAAAAATTCTTAGGTAAAGACATCAGTAATAATTTGTAACAGATTTTCTACCTATTATTAAGTACTTTCATATAAACCCAAAAATGGGTAAATTTAACGTAATGGATTCTTCATGTTTATACCCAATGGAAGCTTATTACTTGTTTACCTAATATTAAGTTTTTTTTACGTACGCGTTGGGTACTTTTTTCTAACCGTGTTGATTTTTTAATAAGAAAAAGGAGGTAAACAAAAATGGAAATGTCAAACTGACGTGATTTGAATTGAGGGGCTTCTCAATGGTCGAGTGATTGTAATAATTGTAATCCGTCACTCCCCAGGGGTATATAGTGGTGCCCGAAAAAATGGCCACCACTCCGTCTATGTATTCGTCAATGGTCTAATCATAAATTCCAGTGATAAATTTCACTGACTTGAAGATGGTTCTCCATTTCCAATATGGCCATCATAGATTTCGATCAGAAAAATGTTGCTCTTATTAAACACCGTTATAAACCCTTTGCAATGTAAATATTCTTATTGGGGTTATTCAATTATTACTTGGGGTCACATCAACCAGTATAAAGTTTTAATAAATAAGCATATAAAATATATTGCCGTGTAGGTAGCAAATTTATTAAGACTGCGCAGCCCTTTATCTTTCTCCACCTTTTTTTTGCCTTTCATCGTTTTTTCGGGCTCAATTCGGAGTCGTCAAGCCTCGCCTACGGTGTTTCGGTTGTATAATTTCTCCTCTAGCAGCTTTTGAGTCTCCTACACTCAGAGATAGAACAAATCCAAAACAGAATTGAAATTAAACATTTTTGACATTTTTGAATTTTATACTAAGCATAGTTTAAAAAGTATACTATTAATGATTATGATCTATACTATAATGGAATAGCTTGAACTTAATTACCAATTGCATTCTTCGCGTTGCAAAAAACGGCACCGCTCTTTTCGATGCTGTGTCTTCTGTTTGATTGGAGAGAACTACAAAAAAACAAATGTAAGTACATTAAGTGATAAAAAATAAATATTTTCAAGCCTTTTCCATTTTGCAGCATAATTTGTTTCACAGTGTTGCCCATCATAGAAATCATGTTTCGATCTCTTTTCCACCGGATTCCGGGAAGCTATCGGCATGTGAAACGTTGGTCGGAATCGGCACACGACTTTTCAACATCAGATGTAGATTCTATAAACCGGCGGAAATATTTTATCACCACACCGGCTGGGGGACGTGGAATTTGTAGCCCTATCAACGGAAAAATTGTCGAGTGGCCTTTAAAGTTACCTTCAAACCTGCCAGCTATAACGCGGACCATTTTATTTGAAAAATCGACCCTAATCGAGATTTATATCAAATTGTAGCGGCATGCAAATTTGGTCTTGGTAAGACAACATTAATTTTTAGGAGGCTCTGTATATTCAACGCATTTTTTTTTCAGATCGTCCCACTCAAACCGAATGAATCTGAAACCACAATAAAATGACCAAAACAACACATAGGGAAACACAGTCGAAAACCAAATCGGGACAATGCATCCGGTTCCACTTCAGTGAGGCCCTGGCTCTGTAGCTCTGCGTTTCCAGTGTCGCAAGCATCAGCGACCACCACCACCCCGAAAAACGAAAGAACGCCTAAAATGTGCCAAGGTCCGCGCTGGTCAATTTTTTGGTGGTACCATTATTTACATAGTTCCATTTTTCCTCAATCTGCATGACTAAACCGATTTACTAAGCAACCGATCTGAAAATATGAAATAATAAAAAATATACCTTTATGCAAATAAGAAAAATATACTTTTATGCAAATAAGTTCTTATTAAATAGTCTTTTCATTTTTATTATTGTAAAAGTAAAATAATAAAAATAATTGAACATAACCTGGAAATCAAAACCAAATCCAAAATAAACTAAACATATATAAAGCATACTTATACTAGGCAACGATTTTCTTGAAGTTATACTATCCCGGTATTGTTGGATTAAATACGAGCTTGGGGTCAACCAGGCGAATAGCCATTTAGAATGACTTTTATTCTATTTAGTATAAATTTATTTCTGAGTGTAGGTACCACACTGTTTGGCAGGTTTTGATTGTGTAACACACACTGAACCCAAACTTAATCTTGAAAACGACTGAAAACTGATTCGCTACCGCCCCTTAACGAATATCAGTCACATATCGGATGATGCTCTTTCGGTTTCCCCTCAACAGACGAAAAGCGTTCGAATGAGAGTCATCCGATGACCGAATGAATTACCAATATAAATACGGATGAATTATCGAACGATTTTTGTCCGATTCTATTATGAAAGTCAAATGAAGTGAATATTAATTTCAGATAAAAAACGAGTGAATTCAATGCTAGTAAAATATCTGCGGAATAGTAGACATAAAAAAAGAACATGCGTGTTTGTATCAAATTTATTTATTATTATTCAAAATTAGATTTGTTCTGAACATTGATCCATCATTGTCTAATTTTACTAGTAGGTAAAAATAATTTCAGCAGCCGAAAAATGTTCCTGGATGTTGAAAAATCGCTGTTTCGCGGGAGCGCAGGTTTCGGTCTGCTTTTTTGCAGTTACCGCAGTACTTTGGTCCGAAGTGGTCCGAACTCGTGGGTAAATGACTTTGCGCCAACTAATTCTGTGGCCGGATTCCAACTATCCGGTTGTGGCAGCTTCACGATTCGGTTACGGTGATTTTCGAAATTCATTTTAATGTTGTGGTCATTTTACTATCCAATGGGGAACTGTCCGTCAATTTTCCTCTGAATGCCGATGCTTGTTTTGCCAATTCGTTGTCCTGTTCTGCGGCTGGCTACGATAATGAATTCAGTCAATTAATAAATTGAAATTTGATAGATTAGATTTATTACTAATTCACTTACCAGCTCAACCTTTTCAAATCACGCTCTATACTTCCGTTCCGATTTGACTCAAGCGAAAATTCCAACAATCCGACAGCGACAAGACATAATAGTGGAAATGTTTCAACGCTATACCGGGGCGACACTATTCGAAAACCAACTGAGTATCATCCCAAAAGTGAAGGATAATCGTCATAGGGCGTGTCCAAAACACTTTTCATTCGCTTACGTGATGACAATCAGATGGCGTGTGAAAATATAGAAATCGAATGATGAAATCTTTTGAAATCAACTTATAATCATCAACATATGGAATGTTTTGTTATATAATCGATGGACGATAGATCATATACTAGATTTCGTCATATGATTTAGGAAGGATGCATTTTGAATACATAGAGTATGACAAATCCTACGTTGGGAGCATGATGTTTGGGCTCAGTGCAGGTGGGTACGTGTTGCTCGACACACGTGCGTGTGCAGCTCCTGCTACTAGTTAGGAGTGTCTGATTACTAAGATAAACGACCCTGGAATTGTCACCCCTCCCTAGCTTCGGGGTTAGCTAGCGGGTAACAATTACGTAACTCTGAAAGGGGGTCCTAGAAATATGATCTTTCACACGAAATAATATTGTTTTTTATTATATACAAAAAAAGCAACAGAGGTAAATATATAATTATAAGTCTCACAGACTGTTTATTATAAAAAAAATAACTTTATTCACTTTTTATTACATTAGTACGGTTTCACTACTTAAGATCTAATTGTAACTAACACTTCCTACTCTGAATAAAGACTGACTGTCCGTTAGCTGATCGAACCCTATTTATTAATTAAATCTGTCTACGCTGCAATACCTGGCCAACGGGGTCGAACTCCTCCAAAACTGCTGACTACACCTTGGTAACAACGGTGACTTGGTGGCGTGGTGACTCGGTGGCGCGATGATGTCTTAGCAAGGGCGGTTATGCTGACCTAGCTGGTTGATCGGAAAGGTCCACGCGTAACTCCTCCGGGGGGTAAGATTGGACGTCCTCGGACAATTTTGTAGAATTCTTAGAAGTTTTCTCAATTCTGCTTGCTTCGTCGTTGTGAGGGTAATGAATCTTAAAGACGACTCGTTTCCTCTAAAGACAGATGATTGCTATTGCCAATATTAAAACAGTGGTGGTTGAAAAACCGCCTAAAATTCCAAAAAGCCATCTTCTATACTCGAATTGTTTGAGTTGTACGTGGTCAATCCGTTTTCTGTTGCTCATCGTTTGTCAAGTTAACGTTGAAAAGTTTGATTGACTGATGATAGTCTTGTTGATAAGCAATCCTGGGAGTATTCCTTCCAAATGATTTGTTTGTATGGTTATCTCTTTGGAGATGAATGTCTGGTTGTCAATTTTGATTGTGCAATTGATGAAAACTATAAGATAATTTCCTGTTAATGCTCTATCATGCGGTCCGCAATTCGTGGTTAAATTCAGGTTCACTGCGTTGTTTACGAGTACTCTATTTCCTGATAAGAGTTAAAGATTCGTTTGATTTGTAGTCGTTGCGTTGCAGTGGCTTACCATTCCCATAATTATCGGGTATACACAAGAGTCGATGAATGGTTTTGCTTCGTGTAGTTGCTGAACGGCGTTTTCTGGATGGTTTGTTGTAAAAAGCTTCTTGTTAGAATTGATCACGTAGTTGGGGGTGTTCGTTAGAACCGTGTTATTTGTGATCAATGGTAAAATTTCGAAAATCTTACAATCTCCATTCGTCTGTGGAAGTTCTAGAATGTAGAGCATCATCTCATTGGTACTGGCTATTTTCGGGGTGGCATAGTTAAGTGCGTCTTCAGGAAACCTTGTCGCAATTCCTTGCTTGTTGAGAATAGATTCTATCAAAAAAATTTCCTTGATTGTTAGTAGCTTGCTGTTCGGTAATGAAACTCGGGCTCGTAGAATGGCGTCTTCGATGTCTTCGAGAATATTGTTTGTTGCGTCCATGGATAGAAGTAAGATTATTGCGTCTATATCCTTCAGTAGTATGGTGTTCAAAGTTGTATGATGATCGATCAATGTATTCACTGTGTCCGAGATTTTCGTAATCCTTTCGTTTATAACATGATTGATCTGTATCTGCTTGTTGGTCTCGTTGATTAACTCGTTGAAGGTGTTGTTAATGATTCGCAAGTCCTCTGCGTCTGGACTACCTGCGATCCACTTCCAAGCTGTCCCGACGGAGTCCCATCTCTTCTGTCTGCGAGTTTTCTGCAGGGGTTTTAGCTGATATAAGTTGTCTAACAGTTGCCTACTTTTCCGCGCAATTAAATTCGACATTGGAAGGGTTCTATCTATTTTCCTTGAGATATCTAAGAATAAATTCACGTTTTTGCCTTTCTCGTATACTAAGTATACGGTAAAGGCTATATGATCGCTCCAAAAACAAACTTTTTATAGAAGGCCCGGAGACCCATAGTGTTATATACCAATCGACTCAGTTCGACGAATTGAGGTGATGTCTGTGTGTGTGTGTGTGTGTGTGTGTGTATGTGTGTGTGTATGTGTGTGTGTGTGCGCAAAACTACTCAACAAAATGTCACTCATTTTTCAGGCACTTATCCTCAACCGATTTGCTCGCAACAAGTTGCATTCGACGCAGAATCCTGTCCCATTGTTTCCTATTTGAAATTGGCCAGATCGAACTATGGGATCGAGAGTTATGGCTAAAATACAAATTCATTTGAAAAAATCGCGTAAAAAATGTCACTCATTTTTCGGACACTTATCCTCAACCGATTTGCTCGCAACAAAATGCATTCGACGCAAAATCCTGTCCCATTGATTCCTATTTGAAATTGGCCAGATCGGACTATGGGATCGAAAGTTATGGCCAAAATACAAAACCATACGAAAAAATCGCGTAAAAAATGTCACTCATTTTTCGGGCACTTATCTTCAACCGATTTGCTCGCAACAAGTTGCATTCGACGCAGAATCCTGTACTATTGATTCCTATTTGAAATTGGCCAGATCGGACTATGGGATCAAAAGTTATGGCCAAAACACAAAATCATACGAAAAAATCGTGTAAAAAATGTCACTCATTTTTCGGGCACTTATCCTCAACCGATTTGCTCGCAACAAGTTGCATTCGACGCAGAATCCTGTCCTATTGTTTCCTATTAAAAATTGGCCAGATCGGACTATGGGATCGAAAGTTATGATCAAAATACAAATTCATACAAAAAATCGCGTAAAAAACGCCACTCATTTTCGGACACTTATCCTCAACCGATTTGCTCGCAACAAGTTGCATTCGACGCAAAATCCTGTCCCATTGATTCCTATTTGAAATTGGCAAGATCGGACTATGGGATCGAAAGTTATGGCCAAAATACAAAATCATACAAAAAAATCGCGTAAAAAACGTCACTCATTTTCGGACACTTATCCTCAACCGATTTGCTCGCAACAAGTTGCATTCGACGCAGAATCCTGTCCCATTATTTCCTGTTTGAAATTGGCCAAAATACAAATTCATACGAAAATATTGCGTAAGAAATATCACTCATTTTTCAGTTCAATTCAAGCGTCTTGTCCAACCCACTTGCCTTGCATTATACGGCAGTTATAGAATTTGTAAATTTTCAGTAAAATTAGATTTTTCGTATGACCGAAAAAGTGCCGTGTGAGAAAATAATTCATTAGGGCAATCATAATGCTTTACATGCAAATGGATTAAGCTGAAAAACAAAAGACTTAAGAACATTCAATATTATTTCCTAAAAAATTCGCTACGAACTGCTCGGTTAATTCTATTAGCTCAGCAGTAATATTCACACAGAAATGCCACCGGCGCGTATACACGGCCGTGCGCGCGGCTGCGTATTTATCAGCGCTCACTGCAGTGCGTTTTAGAACCTTTTTCCACACTGCACTGTTCTGCTGTTGATTGTGCGCTCGGTTCATTTTGTTCGATCTTCTTTTATCACACACTTCTCCAAAGCTGTGGTGAATTCAAACGTAAGAGGCGCGCTCCCGTTCAAATGCAACGGTGCGTGTGAGTGTATTAAAATTTCTTTTCACCACACTGAGGAGATGGACATCTCTGTTCGGGACATACGGATTCCCCGGGAACTTGTTGAAGGGGACATTTCAGTTTTAGCGTCAAAACTGGTCATTCGACGACTCGTTTCTCATGGGTTTCGATCGAGAAGCGAGGTATGAAAATAAAATGGACCATTTACGACTGTGACCGCTTCCGGGTCTTATGGATTACCCCCAGGGTAACCTGCAGAAGAGGTCATTTCTTTTGTAGCGCAAGACTAGTCATTCGATTGATCTTTTTTCAAGATGTTCTATCAGAAAGCGAGAAATGAATATAAAATGGACCACTGACGACTTTGTCCGCTTCCAGGACCTACGGATTGTTCCCGGGGAACCCGTAGAAGGGAACATTTCAGTTTTAGCACCAAAGCTAGTTATTCGACGGCTCGCAAGGTATGAATATAAACTGGATCAGTGGAGACCTTGACTGCTTCTGGGCCTTACAGATTGCCCCAAGGATACCTGCAGGAGGATGCATTTTAGTTTTTGCGCCAAAGCTAGTTATTCAACGTTTCTTTTTAATAGTTTTCTATCAGGAAGCGAAGTATAAATATACTGCTTTCGGGACCAACTGATTGCACCAAGGGAACCTGTAAAAGGAGACATTTAAGTTTTAGCCCCAAAAGAAGTATGGCTGGTTTTACTGCTAAAACTGAAATATTCTGTTATACAGGTTCCCCTGTGTCAATCCATAAAACCATGACGAAAATATCCGTCGAATGACTAGTTTTGGCGTCAAAACTGAAATGTCCCCGTTTATAAGTTCACCTGGAGCAATCTATAGGTTCCGGAAGTGGTCAGAATCGCTAATAATCCATTTTATGTTTATTCCTCGCTTCATGATCACAAAGCATTGAAAAAAGTCGTCGAATGACTTCTTTTGATGCTAAAACTGAAATGGCCTCCCCCCACAGGCTACTCTGGAGCAATCCGTAGGTCCCGGAAGCGGACACTTATCCTCAACCGATTTGCTCGCAACAAAATGCATTCGACGCAAAATCCTGTCCCATTGATTCCTATTTGAAATTGGCCAGATCGGACTATGGGATCGAAAGTTATGGCCAAAATACAAAAGCATACGAAAAAATCGCGTAAAAAATGTCACTCATTTTTCGGGCACTTATCCTCAACCGATTTGCTCGCAACAAGTTGCATTCGACGCAGAATCCTGTCCCATTGTTTCCTATTTGAAATTGGCCAGATCGGACCATGGGGTCGAAAGTTATGGCCAAAATACAAAATCCTACGAAAAAATCGCGTAAAAAATGTCACTCATTTTTCGGGCACTTATCCTCAACCGATTTGCTCGCAACAAGTTGCATTCGACGCAGAATCCTGTCTTATTGTTTCCTATTTGAAATTGGCCAGATCGGACTATGGGATCGAAAGTTATGATCAAAATACAAATTCATACAAAAAATCGCGTAAAAAACGTCACTCATTTTCGGACACTTATCCTCAACCGATTTGCTCGCAACAAGTTGCATTCGACGCAAAATCCTGTCCCATTGATTCCTATTTGAAATTGGCCAGATCGGACTATGGGATCGAAAGTTATGGCCAAAATACAAATTCATTTGAAAAAATCGCGTAAAAAATGTCACTCATTTTTCGGACACTTATCCTCAACCGATTTGCTCGCAACAAGTTGCATTCGACGCAAAATCCTGTCCCATTGATTCCTATTCGAAATTGGCCAGATCGGACTATGGGATCGAAAGTTATGGCCAAAATACAAAATCATACAAAAAAATCGCGTAAAAAATGTCACTCATTTTCGGACACTTATCCTCAACCGATTTGCTCGCAACAAGTTGCATTCGACGCAGAATCCTGTCCCATTATTTCCTGTTTGAAATTGGCCAGATCGGACTATGGGATCGAGAGTTATGGCCAAAATACAAATTCATACGAAAATATTGCGTAAGAAATATCACTCATTTTTCAGGCACTTATTCTCAACCGATTTGCTCGCAACAAATTGCATTCGACGCAAAATCCTTTCCCATTATTTCCTATTGAAAATTGGACAGGTCGGACTATGGGATCGGAAGTTATGACCAAAATACCTTTTTTCATAAAAATCGCAAAAAATGTCACCTATTTTTCGGACACCTAACCTTAATCGATTCACACGCAACAAGTTGCATTCGACGCAGAATCCTGTCCCATTGTTTCCTATTGAAAATTGGCTAGATCGGATTATGGGATCGGAAGTTATGGCCGAAACACCATTTTAGCCTTTTTATACGAAAAGGCTGTATATTCGCTCCAAAAACCAAACTTTTACAGAAGGCCTGGAGACCCATAGTGTTATATACCAATCGATTCAGCTCGACGAACTGAGATGATGTCTCTGTCTCTCCCACTTCATACGGGAGTTTGGCGGAAAGACGGTCATGAGATTTATATCATAACAAATATTGCCCTCCGCTCGCGTGATGGGAATGACATTTTCGTTTTTTTTTGTGCAGTCGGAGCTTCAGTTCAACTAACATCCAAAAGCGATATCCTTAAAATATATGACTGGGCGAAATAAAACCGGGTTATGTACGTCAAAACGATTGGAAAAGGAAACAAAAATGTCGAAATTCTTATTAGCATATTGTAGATCAAGCTGAAAACCGAACCGAGGTCCCGCGAAATCGCATTTCCGGATGTTGCAACTGCATCGCGAGTAGTGCGCAACTGTGCCATAGTCGGGCACCACTCGCGATGCAGTTGCGACATCCGGAAATGGGACAAAATATGATTTTCGGTTTTCAACTGGATCTACAATATCTTTGCCATAAATAATCTGATTTTCATAGAACGGACAAAGAAATTTGTCTTTATTACTCCTAGCCACTAGCTCATATTTTTTCAAGCACACACATTTTACGAAGGTCGAGAAAGGCACCATCACCGCTAGGTGGATTAATCTGGGTTTCTTCTAACACAGTCAAATTTATCGGATGTATTACTTTAACAATGCCTGTTTGAATATAACAATTTCGAACATGTAGCAATAAAAGAGGATCATGATTTAAATTTTTGATTTCCAAGTGCTGAAAATTCGCATTCAAAGTAATCGAAAATAATATTAACTTCGTGTACATTTTTACTTTGTGTCTTCTGAATAATTAGAACTAACGCTCGAATGCTGTAAAGAAATCAGAAAAAGAAGAATCGGATTATGAGTTTTATTTCCTAATACGCTTGATTTTACTTTTATGTCTTTTCACGTTTCTGTTATTTTTAAAAGTTTTTTCCTTTATATCGTGTGCTGTCGTGGCTTTAGCTCTAGGATCCAATTTCTTTCTAATATTTGGAATCAAAAATACATCTTGGTTTTCTGAAATTTCTGGTGGATCTTCCCTATTCTGGTTCCTATTAACTTGAACTTGTTTACCTTTCTCTAAGTTAGCTTTAACTTTTTCAAATAGTTCTTCTGAATTATTGCGAATTGAATTTGGCTCTCCAATATTGTTATTATTGAATATTATTTCATTTGGGGTAAACTTAGTAACTGAATGAACTGAAGAGTTATAGAGTAGAGTGGGACAAGAGTACGCACTTAGTTTTCAATCGATCATGTGGCCCTTATGAAGCAAGCTTCTGCATATCAAATCAGTGTCGATGATTCATATACTCTTCCTTTATGTTACCCAGTGGAAAAAATATTGAAATTATTGCGATTCGTTTTAGTAGAACCCTTATTGCAAGACAAGTTAAAAACGCACTCTTACCCCACCGGTGGGGTAAAAGTGCGCATCGGGTGGGGTAAGAGTACGCATTTATCCAATCATGTGCTTTAAGTAAATATTAACACAAATAAGAGTTAATAACATTTAATTGATGTTTAATGAGCATATATTAGGAAATGGTTAAAGATTACGTAACTCTTAAAGGAGGAGGGGTCCTAAAAATGTGCACTTTCATACGAAAAACCATTGTTTTTTATTCATACAAAAAACTACAGAAGTAAAAATATATATCAGGTTTCGCGTGGCGTATACAAAGGCATTTTCCTTAGAGAAAGTCCACCAATCACGTAACGTAAAATTTGGCTATTTCATCTTACACTATTTGTATGAATCCTCTAAAAATTATATGGATCGTCACACATCTCACAACCTCTCCCAGCTAAACGTTGCGTAATTTATGAATGTTTCTTTTGATTAAATGAAATTATCATTTAGATGAAATTGTGTTTTCGTACTATGTATAGGTGTACATCAAGTCCTAATACAATTTCATTATTTCGCTTCAGTGCTTTGTTCGCTAAGTCCTTTCTAACACCGAATTACTTCAACTTATCCTAAAAACTTTTGATAATTTCAAATTCTGTCCCTTTTTTCTTAGTTGTGAATCTTTACGCTTTGGAAGAAGTCTTACTTCGGGCGGAGATAACGGTTTGACATCATAACTTGAAGATTCATATGCGTACTCTTGCCCCACCGGTTCCTGCGTACTTTTACCCCACAGTCCCAAAAAATATTCAAGTAATGGTTTTGACTTCTTGGAAAACCAACCGGATTGGTGTTCTGTACCATAAAGTACTCTATACAATAGGTTATCGAAATGATATAATGTTCACCTGATTGAACGTATATATGGTAATGAAATACTAGTTGCGGAAATCCAATTATTTTTAGCAAAATGACCAAAAAGTTATCTAACTCCATATCTCCCTTGTTGTTTATTCAAATCGTTTACAATTACACATGACATCAGAGGCGCGGTCGGGTTCCAAGACGTGGGTAGGACAAAATTTGCTCCAACGATCATTTATGAAAACGCCAATTTTGAAACGAAGCATTAATAGAGTACGTTTCACACACAGCTCTGAATCCTGATCGAATTTATCTGTGTTCAGTCAAATATCCTCCATTATCATATAATGAGTTAACCGACAAAATTCCGTAGAATACACGAGAAAGCTTAAAAGCGTTTCTCTAGAAAATTTTGAAAAGTTTTCAAAATTAATTACGTAGATTTTCCCGAGGGATTTCTGAAGAGTGTTTCGTGAAAATTCCAACCAGCTCGTGGAGTTTTTCGAGGTAATTTCGAAAGCTTCCCGATGGAATTGTAAAGAGTTTATCCAAATTAAGTACGTAGATTTTTTCGATGAAATTCCGAAGAGTTTCTCAAAGTAACTCTAAACATTTTACCGAGGAACTTTCGAAGTATTTCCCAACGAAATTTCGAGGAGTACATGAGGATTTTTCGAAGAACTTCCTGGAAAAGTTCTGAAAAAATCCCTTGGGAAGTCCGAAGCGTTTCCTGAAAAAAATACGAAGAGTTTCTCCAGAGAATTTGGAAGCGTTTCCCGAGGAAATTCCGAAAAGTTTCCCAAATAAATTCTAAAAAGTTTCTCGAGGAAATTCTGAACACTTTTCAGAGAAGCTTCCGAAAAGTTTGGCAAGGAAATTACAAAGAGTTTCTTGAAAAAATCTCTACGAGTTTCCCGAGGACATTTCGTAGAGTTTTTTTAAAGGAGAAAATCAAAATTTCCATTGGAAATTCGGAATCGTTTCTCGAGGAAATTCCGAAAAGTTTTTCAAAAAAAAACTGAATAGTTATCTGATCCGAATAGTTTCCTGAAGAATTTTCAAACAGTTTTCCGTGGGATTTCCGACGAGTTTCCCAAGGAAATTTTGAAAAGTGTCTCAAATCAATTTTCCCGGGGAAAGGAATGGTTTCGCAAAGCAATTCCGTAGATTTTCCCGTGAAAATTCGAAGTGTTTCCCAAGTAAATTCTTAATTTTATAATAAATTCGAATAATGTTCGGATGGTTTTCCAAGGAACAAATTTCTCACGGTTCAAATGACTGTTGTCTTCCTTTTAGAAGACAAGGAAGACAACAGTCGTTTAAACCGTGTAACATTTTCCCCTTAGAACCTCGCAAATAATTATTCAACAAATTTCTACTTGGAATTTGGAAGAGTTTCCCAAGAAAATTTCGAAAAGTTTTCCAAAAAAATTCGAAAGGTTTCCCGATAAAGTTTTTATAGAACATTCCGACGAGTCGAGCACATTTCATACAGTTCTTTGAGCGAATTTTGAGGAGTTTCCCGAAAACAGTTTGAAGAAACTCACAAAGTAGTTCCGAAGTATTTCTCGAGGAAATTTTAAAGAGTTTCCCGATGATTTTTACTGGAGGGACTTTTCCTTGGGAATCCGGAAGCATTTCCAAAGGAAATTTTGGAAAGTTTCTCCAGAGAATTCGGAAGCGTTTCCCGAGGGAATTCCGAAAAGTTTCCTAAAGAAATTTCGAATTAAATTCCGGACAATTTTTCGACGAAATTTCAAAGAATTTCCCGAGGAAATTCCGAAAAGTTTCCAAAGAAAATTTTGAAAAAATCTTTGGAAATTCTGAACAAATTCTGAATTTGTTTTGTAGGAATTTTTAAAATGTATTGCTGGAAACTCGAAAAAAAAAAACAATGAGCCAGGAGTTTTGAAAAAAGGCGCTAACATGTTCTTCATGACAGATGATTGACAATATATACATAAACTGTAATAAGTAACGTTTAATTGCCGTTTAATTAATCTAAATTTTTCTCAGGGAAGATCAAGAGAATAAACTATTTCGAATTGCTTTGAAATGAATGATGTCACTGACAATGAAGACAAACCATACGTTTGAAAGCAAGTGCTAGTGCCAGCAGATAGAAAATTATCCTAAAAATGAGAAGCAGCTATTAATGTAGCTCATAGTGCAGATTGTTTCATTTATTGTTTGTTATATCTTAAGAATCATGGGTAGGACAATGCTCAGGTTGTCCTACCCATGATTTTTCGTGCGTAGGACATGTCCTACCTGTCCCACCCACTCCCGGCGCCACTGCTGCACATGATAATAGTTGGCCAGAATACCTGTCAAACTGATGCAGTGCTGCTAGTTTATTTTTTTTTATAACTTCAAAAAATCGAAAACGTACACTACAAAAATTCCACACATTTTTATTGGCAAAAATCCATTAATTTAATTCATGATTCTAATTAGTGCACACATAACCACTCTCCACGCGAAGTACAAATATAATCTATAATCAAATAAAATGTATGTGTGGTCACTAATATGCAGTTATTGAATTTATGTGTGGGTACAAATTGCATATATTTGGGTCGCCAAATTGCAAAAAAATATGTGTGCGACAAATATATTCAATATAAAGATTTTTTTCGGTGTACTCTTACCCCACGCGCACTCTTGCCCCACTCTACTCTAAAGGGAAATGGCTAATAGAACGATAGCTGTAGTACTAAGATTTGGAAATTTGTATTTGTTGGTGTTTACTATTTCAATAATTGTTGAGTGGGTTTTCTCTACTTGTCCATTTGATTCAGAGCTTGACGCGTATTTCAATTCTATGTGCAAATGGTCTAAATAGTTTTTGAGATCAATGGATCTGAAAGTAGTTTCGTGATCCGTAACGATTTGTCTGGGTATGCCGAACGATGTAAAATATTGTGCAAGGGCGTTCTTAACGTCGATCAAGTTTTTCGTCTGCATTAAGATCATTTGAGCGTGTTGGAAAATGAGTCTACAAAGGATAGGAAATTGTGTTTGTCTATTTGGAAAATGTCCATATGTATTCTATCGAAGGGTCTGTCGCAAATTGGTCTCGGAGAAAGCTTTATGTTATAAGGCATCCTTTCATACTTGTGGGAGTTGCAAATTTTACAAGTTTTAGTTACTATTTTGATTTTCGAGGTCATTTTAGGGAAAAAATAACTACGTTTAATTTGGTTTTCTACTTCGTTCACACCACGATGAGGACGTTCGTGTTCTTTATTGATTATGGCGTCTTGTCGTTCTTTGTTTGTAACGTCTTCAACTTGTAATTGTGTAATTACGAAGTGTCCGGTCTCGTTGAAGTTTTTTCTGTAAGATTCCTGAATTGTTGGTAGTAGATTCTCGGGTGCCAGGATAGCGGATTGCTTTCCATTATGGTATTTCTTTAAAATATCTGTAACGGTATTTTCGTCGAAGTTTTGTCTGCATATTATTATTCGTCGAAAATGTTCAAAAGGGGTTTCAGTAATGTCAGTACAGATTCGGGAGATCCTGAAAATAATTTGATTTCTATAATAGCCGCTCCCAGTGGATAAAGTAGTCATTTGATGTTTCCGCTGAACGGATAGTATCACCATCATCTTCTTCCGAGTTGGATGGGTTGCTTTGGTTATCCTGTGGTTCATCTTCTGGAATGGGGGGAAGTATGTTATTGAAATTCTTTTCTAAATTGTCTTCTAATTTTCTGCTCAAAGCGTCGGCGACGACGTTTGTTTTACCTTGTTTGTATTTGATAGTATAGTCATAGTTTTCTAATGAATTTTTGTTGCAGTATTTGATGTACTGCAAAGGTTTATGGTCCGTGAAAAGAGTGAACTGCAATTAATTGCATATTATTCGGCAACTCGGCCGTACGAAAACCATTTTTTTGTTAAATATCTTGGCTGTGCATATGCACAGCATATGTTTCGAAATGGACAAATTGATATGAAATTTGCGAAAAAGAATCCTCGTGTCTTGGAGGACTCAGACCCTCAACCTCCTACTCTCTAGATAGGCGTGATAACCCCTACACAACAAGACCACTTAAAGGTCACGTTTGCGGAAAAGCCATCAGAATCCAGTACCAACCTCCACCGCGGTTAGCTCTCTTTTGCAAATTGAATATCTTTCGGATGCTTGATTTGTCCAATCTCCACATGTGCTTTACTATTGTATACCCACAGCCAAGCGAGTGCACATTGTTTATTAAACGAGAGGATCGCACTCCATGCCCCCCAGGAACTATCTGGGCGGGACGGTATAGAATGCGAATTCAATCGCACTCTGCTGTGCCAAAGGCTTGCTTGGCTAAAGCATTTGATGAGTTTGATTGCCTTAACGTAAGGCTTTTCCGCAAACATGACCTTTAAGTGGTCTTGTTGTGTAGGGGTTATCACGCCTATCTAGAGAGTAGGAGGTTGAGGGTTCGAGTCCCTCCAAGACACGTGGATTCTTTTTCGCAAATTTCATATCAATTTGTCCATTTCGAAACATATGCTGTGCATATGCACAGCCAAGATATTTAACAAAAAATGGTTTTCGTACGGCCGAGTTGCCGAATAATATGCAATTAATTGTAATCAAGTGTCGGTCTTTCACCGTCATTAGTCGTCTGAGTACACGCGACCGCTTACGTTAAGGCAATCAAACTCATCAAATGCTTTAGCCAAGCAAGCCTTTGGCACAGCAGAGTGCGATTGAATTCGCATTCTATACCGTCCCGCCCAGACAGTTCCTGGGGGCATGGAGTGCGATCCTCTCGTTTAATAAACAATGTGCACTCGCTTGGCTGTGGGTATACAACAGTAAAGCACATGTGAAGATTGGACAAATTAAGCATCCGAAAGATATTCAATTTGCAAAAAAGAGCTAACCGCGGTGGAGGTTGGTACTCGGATTCTGATGGCTTTTCTGCAAACGTGACCTTTAAGTGGTCTTGTTATGTAGGGGTTATCACGCCTATCTAGAGAGTAGGAGGTTGAGGGTTCGAGTCCCTCCAAGACACGTGGATTCTTTTTCGCAAATTTCATATCAATTTGTCCATTTCGAAACATATGCTGTGCATATGCACAGCCAAGATATTTAACAAAAAAAAAAAGAGTGAACTGGTTACCATGAAGAAATGCGTTGAACTTGTTCACTCCCCATACGATGGCAAGTGCTTCTTTTTCAATGGTGCTGTAGTTGATTTCACTTTTGGTTAGAGTTCTGCTTGTGAAAGCGATTGGCCTTTCCACATTTTCTTGAATTTGGGATAAAACAGCGCCAATAGCATAATTACTAGCGTCTGTTGTAAGAATAAAGGGCAATTTATAGTCCGGGTACGCCATGGTTTGGTAGGACGCAATAATGTTTTTCAATTTTTCAAAAGAGGTTTGGTAATCAGTGTCATCAGTGTTAACAGTCTGATTCTTTTTTAAAAACTTTGTCATAGGCTTAGTGAGCTTCGAATAATCTTTGACGAATCGTCTGTAATATCCAGATAATCCTAAAAATTGCTTAATTTGTTTTGGTGTTTGAGGAAGTTTCCAATCTAAAATCTTTTGTATTTTTTCTGGATCAGGCTTAATACCGTCCTCAGAGATAACGTGACCTAGAAATTTAGTTTCTCTGCGCATGAACTCGCATTTATCCAATTGGATTTTCAAATTGAAAGATGCTATTTAGAATTTTTGAAAGATTTTCCAAGTGGGTTTTCAAGTCTTTTCCGATTATTATAATGTCATCTAGATATACGAAACAGATAGTTCCTATGTATTCGCAAAGTATGTTATTCATTGCCCGCTGAAAAGTGGCGGGTGCATTCTTTAAGCCAAACGGCATCCTGGTAAATTCAAAATGACCTAAACAAGTGGAAAATGCCGTTTTAGGTTGGTGTGCTGGGTCCATTTCAATCTGGTGGAAACCTGATTTCAGATCTAAAGTGGTAAAGTAGATGGACTTTCCCAGGCTGTCTAATATTTCTTCAATTTGCGGTATTGGAAATTTATCACTGATCATTTTATCATTCAGCTTTCTGATTTTCTGTTTTCCGGAGACATCTTTCTTCTTTGGGACTACCCAAATAGGAGATGAGTATGGACTAGTACTATGACGAATTATACCATTATCCAAAAGTTCCTGTATCTGTTCTTCGACGTCTTTTTTGTAAGCATGTGGATATCGATAAGATTTTGTATAGACGGGGGCATCATCAGTGGTAGCGATTTGATGTTTTATAATAGATGTTGCGGTCAATTTTTCCCTTGGTTTCAAAAGTACGCTTTGATTTTTCAGAATCGTTTCAAAGAGTCTATCCTTTTCAAGTGGTGATAAGTGTTCGGTACGTATTATTTTAGATAGTGTGTCTTTGTCAATTGAAGAGCATGGTTCTAAATCAACGGGTGTTATCGTTTCAAAATTATTTACTTTAAGGTTAAAATATCCGTTCACTAATGGATCAACTGAGCTTTTGTTACTAATTACTTTAACTATGGATTTTTTGTTGGTGGAATTATCAAGTTCTGGTTCAATTACTATCGATCTGTGCAGTTTCTGAAAGGTAGGGACAATCCAATCTCCATCTTTTGATGTATTAATTTCGAGGGTGTGTGAATATAATCTTCTAGCGGGGAAATACTTGTCAAACTGTATCTTTTGGTTGTTGATGATAAGGATTTCCTTATTGTAATCGATTGTAGCTTTACATTTTGCCAAAAATTCAGAACCGATAATACCATCGGAATAATCATGAAAGTTCAATTCGTAGTATATTTGTGGGGTAACGTTTCTGTCAATTAGGTTTGCCTTTCCTTTCTTATTAATTCTGTGGTTTCCTGGTGGTGGTTATGTTTGTGATTATACCGGAACGTATAACATTTTTATTGGCCCCTGTATTCATTAAAAGTCTAATGGTCTGTCCTGTTTGTGAGTTTTTACTTGTCAAGTAAGGTAGGTAGTTCAAGTTTCTCTTAGTTTTTGCTGAGTCCAATAAAAATTCAGGTCAATATTTTCGTCTTCTGATTCTGATTCTGAGGATTTATCTGGTTCCGCGATTTCGGTATTATATAATTGTTTCTTGTTGAGAGTCAATTTTGATCTGGTTGAACCTATATCCATAGGTTGAGCTGATTCCTTATTTTCAAATTTTCTATCTTGCCTGTCTTGTCTTTCCGTCTGTTCTTTTTTCTCATCGTTTCTGAAGTTCTTGTGTTTCTGTCTATTTATTGTTGGAAGTTGTTCCATATTGGAAGCGGCCTCTTTGGATCTAAATTTACAAACAAAAGCATAGGCTGCTTCCATGTCCTCTGGGCAAGCGGCCTGAGCGTAACCAAAGTACGGCTCTTTCAACCCGGCAAGAAATGCGGCTAGGACATCTTCCTCAATAAATGCGTTGATCGCATCCCAGTTATCCTTGTACATCTGTTTCTGCTTAGCCAAAGTCTTGATATTTTGCGTAATCTCCTTACACCTTGAATAGTATTTATGGATGGACATGGTGTCCATCATTTTGTTTTGCCAAAGTTGGCTCTTGTAAAATGTTAGCTCCGGCTGTCGCCAAGAGCGTTGGTTAAAATTTCTTGAATTTCCTCGAATGTCTGAGGGTTTCCCGCAAGACAAATTATGTCTTTAGCTTTGCCTTCTATTTAGTGTATTACAGCTGACACATAGATGGCAAACTGATTTGGTGTTACTAGGGGTTTAAAAATTTCTAAAGTGTTTTCGACCGTTGTGAGCCAAGCAGTCAACTGCTTTCGGCTACCATCGAATTTTGGGATGACTTTAATTGGATCGGGAAGTTTAAAAAAGTCTTCCATCGTTCCTCTATTTTGTTGCGGCGTTGCAGCGACGTTTGGCTGGTTTAATGATAATGAGTTAATAGCCAGTTGTTGCTGATCTTGCCGTTCCATTAACTGTTGCATCATTTGAGTAAGGTTACTCATCTGGGCGGAAATCTGTTCCATCGTAATGTTTTCTAAAGTTAGAGAGCAGATATCTGGGGTCTCTTCAACTGGGATATGAGAGAATTCACCAGAATCTAAACTGGAAGCTTCTGAGTCTGAGCTACTGTCGGTAATTTTAATTTGTACCTTTTTGAGCAGCGCTCGAGCTTCTTTTAACGCTGACTTGGTTTTTGGCATCAAATTAAACCACTGAAAACCACAGTCAAATGCGTATTTAAGGGGGACAAAGAAAAATCTCTGTTTGTGAAGTAGTCAATAAGGAGCCCACTAAAAAGTGTTGATTCGCTTCTCTCTTACTTGCCAAGAAGCCCACGTTAAGTGTTGATTCGCTTCTCTCTTAGTTTGCCTATCTGGTAGTACAAACTAACGACGTGAATGTTTATGAAAATATCGCACACTGATGCCCGCTTTGCGGTTGAGTTGCACTGAATGAGGATAATTAAATAAAATTACTCACGATTTTATGCTGTCGTTGTGCGTAGTCCCGGCTGGACGGTGTTGGTTGTCCAAGTGTTCAGTGCGGGGGGATCCTCAAGTCCTAAGCGGTTCACTTTGATGATAAAGCTTCCCTGTGGTGCTTCGGATGTTTCAAGTATTTTGGAATACTTTCCACGGAATCACTTCAATCACGGTTATTAATCGTAACCAAGGAATGTAAAATAACAACATTGCCAATGACAACGACATTATCCTCTCTTGTAAATGTTGGGACAAACTCAACTCACAATAAGCGTTTGTCCCAAACTGCAACAGAATAGGACAATTATCGCCTGCCACGCATTTTGAGAATTAGTCGGTTTCCTATGATGTTTTTGGTTGAATTAGTATCAGTTATCATAGATTAGACATAAACTTAACCACCTGTTGACATGATTTGCGTTTTACTTCTAAAATAAACAAGTTATCGCAGTTTGAAAAGTTCACAACAATTACCTCTCCATGTTTGTTGCAAATAAAATGGAACGCAACAATGTCTTTATCCTCTGCAGATGGGGACAAAGAGTTATCGCTATTCTCTTTTGTCACTTGTTTTTTGCATTTTTCAGCGACAATTACATTCCTTGATCGTAACTATTCCACTTTTTTGTGATATGATTCACTCCAGTCAGTTCCGTACGGCTGCGCCAATTATAAGTCTCACAGACTGTTTATTATAAAAAAATAACTTTATTCACTTTTTATTACATTAATACGGTTTCACTACTTAAGATCTAATTGTAACTAACACTTCCTACTCTGAATAAAGACTGACTGTCCGTTAGCTGATCGAACCCTATTTATTAATTAAATCTGTCTACGCTGCAATACCTGGCCAACGGGGTCGAACTCCTCCAAAACTGCTGACTACACCTTGGTAACAACGGTGACTTGGTGGCGTGGTGACTCGGTGGCGCGATGATGTCTTAGCAAGGGCGGTTATGCTGACCTTGCTGGTTGATCGGAAAGGTTCACGCGTAACTATATAGGTTTCGCATGGCTTGAACAAAGGAATTTTCTTTAAAGAAAGATCACTAATTACGTAATGGAAAATTTTACCATTTCATTACCCCCCCCCCTACTTTACACGTTTTGTACGAATCCTCTAAAAATCATATGAATCGACATACATCTCGCAACCCCTCCTAGCTCAGCGTTGCGTAATTTATGGATGTTACTTTGATTAAAGAATTCTCGCATAACTTTTCAAAAGGACCTAAGTAACATTTTTTTCATGAATTATTTTGAATAAAAATATCTGGTAGCTCAATCAACAGAACAACATGAAAGCTATTGATTGCAGTATTTGAATTAATTCATGAAAAAAATGTTACTTAGGTCATTTTGAAAAGTTAAGCGAGAATTATCATTTAGATGAAATTGTGTTTTCGGATTATGTTGAGGTGTAAAACAATACCAAGTACATTTTTCTTTATTTCGCTTCAGTGCTTTGTTCGCTAAGTCCTGTCTAACACCAAATTACTTATCTTTAAAAGGCGAACTTGTGATAATTTTCGATTTCGGTCCCTTTTTCCTTTGTTGTGGATCTTTACGCTTTGGAAGTAGTCTTATTTCGACCGGAGATACGGGTTTGACAACATAATTTAAAGGTTCACATGCGTACTCTTGCCCCACCCATTCCTACGTACTTTTATCCCACAGCCCCAAAATTTATTCAGTTTATGGCTTTGACCTCTTGGAAAACCAACTCTAAAAAATCGAAAACGTACTCTTACCCCACGCGCACTCTTGTCCCACTCTACTCTATGACCCTTTCTGCCAAACTGGGACCGCATTGCGCATCTCGATTCGACAGCACTTTCGTATGGCAGTTTATATGGTTTGCTCGTTTCGAGTTGAGATGCGCAATGTCACCTCTGGTGTTCCGCCTAATAACCGTTTCGGTCAAACGTCCAGTTCGGCCAAAAAGGAATTCAGCTAGATGACTTTCGGACTATAACGTGTTATTCGAACTAGTGGCATTTGGCTCTTCAATAGTATTTAGAAAATAGCCCTTGAAAATGCGAATGAATTTCCCTTTGAAAATTCGATGGCAATGAATAATCAAACGAAAACAAGGTATTATTCATGTATATGTACGATGCTTGATCTGTGGATTTTGACTTCACGAAATATTGAATATTAAATATTGTATGATCTAGAACTTGCAAATACAGGATGATATGAATCTTATACTCAGTATTTATGCATAGTTCTACTAATTTTACCATTTACTATTTACGAAACATTTTCAACTGTTCGATAATGTCGAAGGATCTTCGAAGTTGAAATGTTCGTATAGCTACCAATATAATAAAATTCTGTTCCTAGAATATCTGAATAATCTGTTCATTAGCAGGAAAAAAAAACCTTAGAGAATAACAGAATAGTCACATAAATACAAATGTATGAAGCTTTTTGTAAACTTCTAGCGTTTCGTAAGATATTTGACAAACTTAATATTGTCAATTACATATCTTTGTAGACCAAAACATGAATTTGCAAGTGAGTTCCAGTCCAACCGCGATAATTCGTCAACAAGAGGGAAACAGGGAACTAAAACGACATCTCCCGATGATCAACTCGAAACGCAATCGACTGAATCAGCAAATTCACACGAAACTCAACCGAATAATCTTGTAGATGTTTCGACCATTTACCCGGCATCTATTAGGTAAATTTCCTTTGTTCTCGCTTGAATCAATTTAATGACAGAAAGACTTTAATTTTAGCAAAGGGCAAGATTATGCTCAGTTCAACCGACACAACGCTTCAACTGTGAGCAAAATACGTAAACAAAATGGAAACAACGAAAAGCATAATGATTCTTCTGTGGATAAAACAACTGGTTCAACGATTGTTTCTCCAGGCAATGTGCAAAATGAAGACGAGTAAGTAAATAAAGATTAAATGGTCTACCATTTATTTGTAACTTATCGTAACTAGATCGACTATTCTTTCTTCTAATAATAATATTATCGTTTGGTATAACATTATAGAACTGGTGATGCTTCCATTTCAATACACACACAGAAGCAAATCAGCACTGATATCAACGAATTGGATATGGTGCAGAAATCGGATTGCGAGTCGGAAGCTCATCTGGAGCAAGTTTCTTCTACCCGCAATATTACGTAAGATAGATCACTCTCATTTTCTCAAACCAATACTTGATTGAAGGGTTTCTACTACAGAGTATCGGATGAGTTTGACAAACAAGCTCATTTGGATCGCGAGAATTCGTCAACCGTACAAAAACGCCATCAACGAGCAGGGCACCACACGGCGAAGATTGCAGAGCCCCAAATCATACAAACTCAACAACGACAAGATGCCATGAAGGTCATACCAAACTCGTCAGGTGCTCATGTACAACTGGCAGCGGGACCCTTGACTGAAATGTAAGTAATAACCCCCCAACTAACAATTTTGGTGCTAAAAGCTTCAACTTCTAGCCTTTGGCTGGATAATATTTGAATAAAAGCAGCCAATGCAGAATAAAAGAAAAGCCTCCGCAAATAATCCCTTAAACTTCAACTCGACTATTACCCAAATATCTATCAGCTAGTCAGTTTGTGCGGAATATATTTCATCTTTTATCGTTTATGCAGCTTTCATATAGTCATAAAACAGCTCTGTCTGAATTAGCAACAAAGCTTATCGATTAAGAGCTCATGTATGTAATTGAGTTGCTTGTTAGCAACTTCCCATATTACGGTGAGTAGCATTCACAATGAAAACGTTTTCGCTGTTGTTATAGCACTAACAATAAGCTTTTAGGCAACTTCTGTATCTTTGAAGATTACACAACGTTTAAGTAAACCTTATACTGCTTCTTTTAATAGCTTATCAGTATGGAACGTCAAAACCACAATGTTTACATTTGATTTTTGTTGCCGGAGCTGTGTATGAGCTATTGATTTCTGTAATGCAGCTATGAAAGTATTCACCTGCTCTTATAGCAACTGACAGAGCGCTGTCATTAATGCTAGCAGATAGTGTAAGAAAACAAGCCATTTAGAAGCGATATTGCTGTTGACGGCTACTGTTAAACGCGATGTGCTTCAGTAAAGGTGTGGGTCAAAGTCCTCTATGTCTGTAGTAGTCGAAAAAATAACGTAAACATTGCCACCCACAGTGGGTGGGAGGAATGAAACGTCACGTCTGTTATCAAAATTGTACTGAGTATGCCAGACGTGACGTCACATTCGGCGACCTTCGGCCATCTTCGGCAACCCAACTGAGAGTTTCTCTCTCAAAAAGCGAATTTTCGTTAAACAAATACTACTTTGGGGTTTGGCCCACACCTGTAGTAAAGCACATCGTGTTAAACGATTAGCAGCAGAGTAGCATCTATACGGATCGAGAAAATGTTGCCTAAAAGCAATTTCAGCGATTGATGATGCATAAAAGTTAGTCTACAGAACATGCTGACAGATGTTTGAATAATGGTTGAAATAATGCTGAAAGCATAATGTTAGGCTTATATGCTGAAAGCAGCATGTAGGCCTCTTTATAACGTTTTTACAGCATGAATCTGAAAATAGCGTTATAGCCTATTCAGATTACGCCATAATGACATAATAATTGGCGTTTCAGGGTAAATACGCTTTATGATGTCATTATTTACGTAATATTCCATACATTTTGCGCTGTCAAAAGATACCCGCTAAAAAGAGTCAGAAAGAATTTATTACGAACAATTATTACGAGAGAGCTTTCGTTCTAACTGGGATGCATGGAGAAATTCAACAAAACAAAACTGACAAGCGTCACGCTCTCTTTACCAGAGAGAAAATTCTCTCTGTTTTCATTTCGTTTCGTAGTTGACAGTCATGCTCTTTCTGTCGCAGCAGGGTCGAATGCATGTTAGATGGAAATCTTCTGAGCGCTGAAGAATAACTCGGATTGTGATGGTTTTGTGGAAAGCATTTTATATGATGAAAAATAATGATGATAATTATTTGTTCTCCGCTTATTCAACATGAATTGTTTAAAAACAGATGCTCTCTAGAATTAACATGAAGTATTTAACTTAAACCTAGATTTAATAGAACAAATCGAATAAATTTTCAAAGTTCAAGGAACAAAGCGGAAGACAATTTAAAACGTAGGAATGGTGGTAAAACGAATATATTTGATGAATAAACATGATTTCATAAATTGTTTCTATTCTGCTCCTTGAATGGCTTAATATACTTTGGATTTCAACATTTTTCACGTGGGACAATTGTACGATTTGAATGGGATGTATATATAAAGTAGAATAACCTTAAATAAAACATGGATTGGTAATGCATTAATTCATCCAAAATCCAGTTTAAATTATATCACATTCACACGATTCGATTTTGTTAGAAGCTGTATCATTGATTGTCGAGTAGAACGCAATGGTTCAGTTTCCATTTTTGAAAAAAAATTAAATTGCTGAGTTGCCCTTCATACATGGACATGGAGATACTGGTGGAAATACATTTTAGTTCGATAATATTTCTTGAAAATAAGTCCAATCGTCCTTTTTTTTATTTATTTGTGAGAATTCCCAGAGGTATCTAAATTTTTCTATCAAATCTCCGTTCGATCATAGTACAGAATCAAAATATTTTTTAAACTTAAAAATAAATTGAGGAATAGTCTGATTCCCCGAAGAACGGCGCACCCAACTAATGAATGTAGCTTCGCTCATTATCCTTAATGAGAGCTTCAAATATTCTTCGAAAATCCCTTTTCATATTTTTTTTTTATATTTTTTTTCGTAGAAACTTTGTTCAGAAAAAAATGTTCGATTGTCGCCACACAAATGCTTGATTTCGCAAATTAAATTTTAAAACTCTCCTTGAATTCAACCCTGTATTAGCGTGCAAATGAGGAAACATGGAAACGTCAAGATATATTATCTTGCTGCAGTCTGAACACCTCGTAATAATTGGATACCCTCTCACTTAACAAAGTCATAAATAGCCCAATCTGAATAGGCTATTAGTAAAACAACCTATAGGATATGCGAAGAAGCACATCCATAATTTTCTTTGCTATTTACATATGTCAAAGTGACGGTAATGACAGAGCAGCGGCCATTGAATCAGGAGGTCAGGAGTTCGAGTCTAGGTAGCAACAAAATTGATATTTGAGTTTTCACCAAAAAAAAAAAACAATTAATAAACTCCGAAATTTACTCTCCTCTCAAATAATATTTAATCAAATTGATTTCAGTGGCTGTATAAAACTTATTTAACAGATTCAAAAAACCTTGTAACTAATGGGGCAGCCCTCACTTCGACACACATGAGACTCCCTCCTCAAAACCTCAGGGTCGGCATACGCGCTTGAATCTCTCGCGACCAAGAAAACACCTGAATACCGTTAGCAACTTCACCCACTTTATTCAGCTCACAGGTACCTTCACTTCTCCCACTTCCTTAACCGTCTATCTCATACCTTCTTCACCTTCTCACTACTTCTCTTCTGTTGGCGGGGCCCCTTCTCCGGTCCGCTGACCTCTAGGCCGTTCTTCCTACGCTCGCCTCTGTACTGCTTCCGACTCCACAACGATGTTCAGCCGCCTGTCCTCCTCCACCGAGCTATTCGCGGACGAAATTGACGGCGTCGCGAAGCTCCGAATAAAATGGCGGCGTCCACGGACAATTGGGGGACGTTATGCCGGGGCTGATCCTTATTGGACGTTCGGACCGCTTTCGGATCCTGGTACGTAATGTCGAGACGGCAACTGGTCACGTTATCTGGCTGGTTCAACCGGAACAATCACGGGCAGCTCCGACGTTGAACCCACAAAGAAAAGAGGGGTCCTGGATGATTTCTTTAGCTTCACAGCTTCCACTGTCTCACAAGGCTTCACTTTACTTCCTTCTACTGGTTTATTAGAACTGGTTGTTTTTTCAGACGTCTATCGTGCTTGGATATCGCTTTGGAAATGATTCCAAGCAATGGCGAATATCCTTTCAGAACTCTCGACCAAGCAAACTTCCCCTCCAAGCCTTTTGCTTATCATGGCGCCTTCTACGCCACCCCCCAATGGCCGTCCAGTTTTCCGTGATCCTGCCACTGGTGGTGAATAGCGGAACTATGTGTGGTGTGGCTGCATCTTTTCCGGTGGGTGATGGGTGGTTGTAATGCTTAGCGCATATTCAAATTTCTTCTTGGTATTATATAACATATATTTATTACACGGAATAAAAACGCGAAAATCTCACACATCTCGAAACGACAGACACACCACTGGTTACAACCTGAATAAGCGCCATTGAAGCGAATTATATTACTAAATGGTTTAGTAAAGATTGAGAAAAAAATGTGTAACATGCTGTAAAGGAGTTGTGCAGGCACATCAAAAACAGTTGTATAGATTCGCCAGATTTGCTGGTAAAAGCATTGAATAGAAGTTCTTGATCATATGTTTAGCACACATATTCAGATTGAAGCCTTATAGACGAGTTGAAATAACATTTACATTGACATTAAATGTTAGTTGGGCCAGGACGCTGTATATAAAATGTTTACTTCATCTAATTTCAATACCATAACCGTACGATCGCACTTTTCACTTAACTCCACTCTTTAGGTTCTGCAAAACTTCTGGCTCCTTGAGGTATAGATCTCCCCATTTACAGTATTGGTGATCACGAACGATTCCCTACGTTTGACACATGAATTTGCTCATTTCTTACCAGAATTCCGCCTAGACGTAAGTCTCATCATGAGACGATGAGGCTTCGTCAGCATCTGTGTGCACAGTTTTCGAGCCCGTTACTTTCCCACCGTATTTTGCCGTTTATCTCGATTTGGATCCTCTGAACAAAAGACAGATTTAACTTATTGGCTACATGTCTGACCGAAGCATTGGGATTCCGCTTGAACACTTGCACGACTAGAGGTGTGCGCCGGTCTGATATTCAGCAGCGGCGGCGTTTGTAAGAATTTGGGTTGGCGGTGGCGGCGTTTTCGGTGTCACGCCGAAAGCCATTTTAGCCGGCGGCGGCGGCGTTGTTTTTATTACGTTTCTTTAATTTTATTTTTGCTTTTATTCGGGATATTTTCAAGACATTAACGGAAGAATCTTCTAATTTTTGAAAATTATTTGAAATTTTCCAAAATATTTATTTGGAAAATATTTTCGGAGTTCCCAATGGAACTACTTTGAAGTTCCTAGAATTCTCGCTTAACTTTTCAAAAGGTCCTAAGTAACATTTTTTTCATGATTTAATTTGAGTATTGCAATCAACAGATTAACATGAAATATATTGATTGCATTATTCAGATTAAATTACGAAAAAAATGTTACTTAGGACCTTTTGAAAAGTTAAGCGAGAATTCTTTAGATTTACCAACAGAAGCTCTTTGGAAATCCCAAAGCAAATTGTTTGTGAATTCAGCATGAAATTCGTGAAATTCACATGTGAAATTCTTCAGCATTTTCACGAGAAATTGTTCCAAATTTCTACAGGAAAATATTCGGAATATCCACGGAAAGCTCATGTTGAGTTTCAGTTAAGTATGTTTTAAAATTCACACAGAAAATTCTTTATACTTGTAGAAGAATGCGGCTGGTAAAATAGGTGTTTTAGGGTTGGCTTGCTCAGTCTAAAATAATTAGGACGGATACGTTGGCATGGCCAACGTTAAAACAGAAAGTTATTCCGTATATCCGCGGGAGATTCTAAGGAGTTTTCAAAGGAAATTCTTTAATTTTCTCCGGTTTTTCAACGGAATGTTCTTTACAATTTCCGCGGAAGATTGCTCAAAATGTAGATTTCAGTAAAATAATCTTTAGATTTCAACGGAAAATTTCTCGGGGTTTATTGAATTAATCTTTGAATTTCTACGATAAATTCTTTGTACAGTAGACGTTCGATAACTGCAAGTAATTTAACTTCCATGCCTTTTAACTGTAATGCGATAGTTGCAACAGTTTTCAGTTATCGGAACGCTGAGCTTCAAAACGATGTAGACGTCAATGATAGCTGTATTTCGCTGCACAATCAGGTACACTTCTATTGCATCTGACGTCGACTGACATCAAGAAAGTATTGCAGTTATCAAACGACATTCGCTAACTGAAACGAATTCGAAACTGAAACTTTTGAAAAATTCCAATGGCTAAAATCAAAATACGACCTGGTAACTTGGCCGAAAAGGTCGTTTTCCCTAACAGGTCGTTTGGCCAAAATGGTCCTTTGACCGTCATCAGTCTGAAAATGCCATTTGGCATCCAGTTTGACAGAATGGGCCATTTGGCCGAAAATGTTATCTGACCCAACAAGTCATACGGCCTAATATCAATTGCTGAACATATCTAGATTGCTTTGAGAATAGGTCGTATGTGCAAAAGAGAGGCTCTCTTTGTTCACGCTCTCTTTCGCTTGTACATAAGCTAGTTTTGCATATTTTGCCACATTTTCACTTCAGAACGCTAGACAAAGCTATAATCTTTAGATATCTGCCAAGAAATCTGAAGTAAACTTTATTATAGATCTGTAATAATCGAAAGAGAATGGAGGCAAAGAGAGACTCTCTTTTGCACATACGACCTATTCTCAAAGCACTCTAGATATAATATGGCGAAATGGCCTTATTGTCAAACGACCATTGGACGAAATTTCGTAACCTCTCTATAGTTTAAAGTCGATACTGACCTTTAAGCCAAAAGTCATCTAACCAAATCCCATTAAACCGAATTGAACGTATTTCCGAAACTGTTATCAGGTCGAAAACGGTTTGTCCGAAAATGTAGTTTGGCCGAAAGTGACATATAGCTGAAAGGAACATTCGGCTGAAATGCCGTTTGGTTCTCGGCCAAACGACATTTTCTGCTCAATGACCTGGTCGGCTAAACGACTTTGTGGCAAAATAATAAATTCAGCTGAACGACATTTTCCGCAGAAAATGCCATTTGTCTCAAATAATTGTTTTACAGAAAGGACATTTTTGGACGCCACTTGATCTTTCTGCCAAATGACCATTCTTACCAAATTTGCAATTTTGGTCAAATGATCTATTAGGCCGAAGGGCATTTGCAGTCAAAAATCTGTAAGGGTAAACAACTGTTTTAGTCAAATTACCAGTTCGGCCGAATGTTCCTTTCGGCCAAACTGCGCTTTCTGAAAAACGACCATTTCGGCCAAAGGGCATACACGGCCAATTGAGCTATTCGGTCCACCAATTTTTTGCAGCCAATGGAACTGTTCGACCAAATGGCCTTTATTGGCCAAATAACTTAAGGCTAGATAGTGGAAAAAGCTGCGACCAGAGAGGACATTGTTGGGTTTTGAGGGTCTTCTTCTTTTTCTTCTTCTTATTGGCATTACATCCCTACACTGGGACAGAGCCGCCTCGCAGCTTAGTGTTCATTAAGCACTTCCACAGTTATTAACTGCGAGGATTCTAAGCCAGATTACCATTTTTGCATTCGTATATCATGAGGCTAACACGATGATACTTTAAACCCACTTCATCTATCAACAATTTTAATTTTTTTAATTAATCCCATTTGCAGATTTCAACAACTTGTTTACCTCTGGAAAACTTTAAGACCAAGGATATTACTGATCATCTAGTAATCTAGGTTTGATCATCTAGTAGATTGTCAATAAATCGTTCCAGATGCTGAATTCTAAAACGTTTAGTATGGAGAACTTCTAGTGCGAAGATTTTGTTACAACTCAACTCTCTATATAATTTGTTAATTGAATTCTACTTATAACGGACATAAAGCGTTAGTTGCAGTAACTAAAACTGATTAAATGATATTTTGTTATCATTTAGTATAATTTACTGCAACTAGCACATTACCTCCGTTTCCAGTGAAATTCTAACAACGATTTGTTAAGCAGAGTTGTAGAAAAATCTTCAGATACGAAGTTCACCATACCACACATTTTGAAATTCAGTTTCTCAAGTTATCGCTCAGCTTCTGAGACGCACGGACGTTTTCTCGATTACGATTATCGTTTACGAAGTCAAGCAATCAAATCAGTGTAAAGTTCTTTTCATTGACTGCCGCGTCGCGTGTGTTTCGATTCCGCGATGAGGCGTGAAAACCCGAATAAAAAATATCATAAAAATATCATTAATTCTATTGTTACATCACCATTGATTACATAAGAGCGACCATTAAATATAATGTAATTTTGACAATAAAATCACATTCGAAGTTATGGTTTTGCACCATTTAATGTATGGTAAATGGGACTTTTACAATTGAAAATAGGGGTTGTTATGTATCTTTACAATAAAATTTTCGAAAATTTTCCATACAAATTTCAGACCAAAACAATAGCTTTTGATGTTCTTCTATGGGATGATTTTTACGGCCGTAACAATAAAAAATATTGTATTTCTAATGTTTTTCGTTTCCTGTATTTATTGTTTTACATTAAAAATCCGTTAGCATATATTTTTACATTTCATAAGACTAGTTAATACTATATATAGGTATATACCATTCAATTTCACTACTTTATTCCTTTGCAGATATGTATTCCAACATTAGCATAAAGGTCGAAATAAGTATCTGCAGAGTAACAAAGTTGTGGCATTGAATGGAATCGTACTAACTCATCTTATTCCAAGTGAACATATTTCACGTATTAAGCCCAAGCAATCATTTTCTATTTTAAAATAATTATTAAATTTCAATACCTACAACAAATGAAATTTTGTACAAGCTTATGTTGAAAATAGAGAAACCTTATAAGGTTTTTAATAGAGAAACCTAACCTTTTTTCATGTACAATGATGATTTCTAGTATTAAGATACTTCATTTCAGTTTATTTTTTGAGATTTTATTTTGTTATATGTAATTTGAATTAAAAAAAATAAAATAAAATAACTTCGAAAATTGAGAAAAAAAAACAGATTAATATTTACCTACTTTAATTGAAACTAAATTAAAATCTATACAGTCGCGATTCGCTGGTTGGGCCACGATCTCGGCCCAACTAACGAATTCGATTTTTTAGTTGGGTCAACTGACAGCCATTTGAACACGTGTATTTCGACTTGAACATCACAAATGATGTCCAGTGACGCTCAATTCCGTTTTCTGTGTTTACATTGAATTTTGACGTACGGATGCTTTTTAGTTGGGTCATGGCCCAACCAGCGGAGGCCCAACTAAAAAGTGACCCAAGTATTAAGATCCCAACCAGCGAATGCCGACTGTATACATCTTACATCTATATACATAAAAATGAATTTCTGTCTGTCTGAACCTTATAGACTCCGAAACTACTGAACCGATCGGCGTGAAAATTTGTATGCAAAAGTTTTTGGGACCGGGGAAGGTTCTTAAAATGGTTCGAGACCCCTCCCCACTTTGAAAAGGGGGGCTCCCATACAAATGAAACACCTATTTCTTCATACCTCAATTTTGGGCGAAACGGAGTTCGTCGGGTCTGCTAGTAATACATAAAAACGTCAAGTCAAGCCTTACAGTCTTACAAGCCAAATATTACAAAGTGGTGGACGTAAATCGAACTGTACGAACTGTGTAGTGAAAACATTCCAATATTGAGTTTTAAACGATTTTCTGTACAAAAATGGTCGTTTGAAAGTCTGTGCACTAATTTGTAGATTGGATGCCATTCACGCATACAGGTATGCTCCCATTCCTTGAATCATCTTTGTTGAAAACGAGGTCGAACATTCAACATCGTCAGTTGCTGTTTGGGAGTTGAAGTAGAAATGAAATTACTATTTTATCACTTTCAAACGTGACAAAGCAACTTACTTCATTGTCAGCTTCTCACTGGATACTCTGGAAGAACTTGGGCAAATACCGATTATTCGAGACAAGAGGGTCCTGCAATATGAGTGTGTGATAAACAAAATAATTGAAGTCCAAAATCTTATCTTACCGTAGCAAATATAGTCCGTTCGAATGGGCGGGGTTCCTTGGGATCTTCAGATGAATATAGGTGCATGATGGAACAGGCCAACGACAGTCCATTGCACAGCGCAACAGCAGAAGTCTGATGGGCGATTTCGATTCTGTCGCCGTTAGTATTAAAGGAGGGTTTTCAGAAACAAAACGGTCCGTATTGCGGCGCGGCTCCCGTGTTCCGATGGCTCGGTGTGATTTCTGTGATCCATTCTTGGTGCAAAATTCCCAGAAGGAACGATAATGTTTTTGCCGAGGTTTTTGCCTGAAAATGTAATACATCAAAATCTTTATGAGTGTTATTGGACAAAAATAAAAACACCATAAATCCACTTACCATCATGAAAATAGTCTCATATGACCGCTGCTCCACTGCTTGGCCACAACCAAGTTCTCCCAAAACACTTCCAGCTTCCAAAACTTGTTTGTGTGATTCATAAACAAAGTGGACTGTCAATTAAGTGCCAGCACACACTCTCAATAGAAATAACACAAAATTCAAATAAAAAAAATACAAAATTGTTTAGCTAATTATTAAATAGTTTCAATTAAATATAAAATTTGTAATGAACGTATTGATGTTCAATGAATATTTAAAATAAAGGAAAAAATGAACAATAAGATCAATTGAAAGTCTATTGTTTTCATTAGTTGTTTTATCATACAAAAATATTCTAAAAAAAGTGTTCTTTTTGTTATTAAACATTATTTTATCAATAATAAAAGAGAAAAATATTAAACAGTGATAAATAACCAGAGAAAAATGATGCACAGTACAGAACAATATAAACATAATAGATTGTACTAGAAACATTAAAATTTATTGTTATTAAAGTGTATGTACAATAAAAGAATTTTTCTTTCGTCAAAATATTACAATAAATGTACAATAGATAGTATTGTTTACCATATAATTCATAATATTTCAATGGGAAATACAAAACAAGTTACTGTAATTTTTTATCCGGGAATACTTTCAAAATTGACTATTCAAACTTCCCCTTGAAACCATCTTACGAGAAACTACACGCTTTCTGTCGTACGGTTCTTGGTTTGAAGAGGGAAGAAGTGCAAAGACTACAGTGTCATAGAGGTGGAGCATGTGCGTTCGTGAAGGTTAATAACCTTGCACTGGCTCAAAAAGTGGTCGAAGAACACGACGAAAGGCATGAAGTAGAAAGTGAAGGGAAAAAGTTCAAGCTTCGAATAACGCTAGAAGATGGTAGTGTTGAGGTCAAGGTACACGATTTGCCCGAAGATGTATCGGAGGCTAAAATTGTCGAATTTTTGAGTGCCTTCGGATATGTTCTCTCAATCCGAGAGCTGACGTGGGGCGAAGGGTACGAATATGGTGGTGTATCCCTCGGTATCTGGTCTGTACGCATGGTGCTGAGACAAAACATTGACTCTTGGGTCACAATAGACGGAGAACAAGCATACATTCTCTACAAAGGTCAGCTTCAATCGTGCAAGCACTGCCACGAACAAGCTCATGCCGGGATCTCGTGCGTCCAAAACAAGAAATTGTTGGTGCAGAAGAGTTACGCGAACGTAGCAAAACAAGCTCCAATAAGACAATCGCAGAAGAAGCCGACTATCAGCAAACCGCCTAGCTCGAAACCCATGAGCACAAAACCATCCGACCGTCAATCTGTCCCTCAGCTCGCTTCATCCGAACACTTCCCCGAAATGTCACAAACGCCGATTCAGAGCGACAATCCCAGAGAGTCAACGCACACTACCGTGCATCGTCCGGCGGCAGCAGTAGAGAATCTCGATGCGGACAAACAACGTGCTTCAACTTCATCTGCACTGCCACACACAGCTCCATCAACCATCATTCTGCCCAACACAGCGTTAGATCTCTTCAAGAAACCCACAAACCTACAAGCTAATACACACAAAAATAACGGAAACGAAACAGACGAATCCTCTTCATCATCGAACAGCAGGCGAACCCGCCGGGCAAAGAAAATTCGCATGGATGGAGCCGAGAATGAGGAGAGCACCCAGCACTAAAATGTCTGTCACATCCTACTACATCGCTACTATTAATATCAACACCATCACGAGTCCAACAAAAATAAACGCTCTTCGGAATTTCATCAACAGCCAATGGATCGATATTGTCTGCCTGCAAGAGGTGGAAAACGAGAATCTTTCGTTGCCCGGCTACAACGTTATCTCGAATGTAGACCACTCAAAGCGAGGTACAGCTATTGCACTGAAGCAACACATTCCATACTCCCACATTGAAAAAAGTCTTGATGGTCGGTTGGTCGCTCTTCGAGTTCAAGACACAACAATCTGCAGCATCTATGCCCCCTCCGGTACGGCGAATCGTGCCTCTCGAGAAGCGTTCTTCAGCAGTACCCTTCCATACTACCTTCGTCACCGCACTCAGCATACTATCCTAGCAGGAGATTTCAACTGCGTGCTTCGGACGTGCGACTCATCTAGCACCAACTCAAGCCCCGCTCTTAAAATGGCTATTCAACAGCTAGGAATGATCGACGTGTGGGAGAAACTGAACCCACGAGAACCTGGCTACACCTTCGTCAACCGTAATGCGCAATCTCGTCTCGATCGGATCTATGTCAGCGGCGGCCTTCGTGATCAACTAAGAGTGGCAAATGCTCATGTCTGCTCATTCTCCGACCATAAAGCGCTTACACTCAGGCTATGTCTTCCTAATCTGGGACAAGAACACGGGCGAGGCTTTTGGTCCCTGCGCCCTCATCTTCTCACCCAGGAAAACGTAGAAGAATTCCAGCAGCGTTGGCAATACTGGACCCGACAACGGAGGAACTATAATTCTTGGTTGGAATGGTGGCTATCGTTCGCAAAGCCCAAAATAAAGTCATTTTTCAAATGGAAATCGCATGTTGTATTCAACGATTTTCACAACGAGCACCAGCGACTGTATGCTGAACTACGGCTTGCGTACGATAGCTACTATCAAAACCCTGCTATGCTAACCACCATAAACAGGCTTAAAGCAGAAATGTTGTCTCTCCAGCGCAACTTTACGCATATGTTTATGCGAAGCAACGAAACATATGTTTCGGGTGAGCCGTTGTCAAAATTCCAACTGGGAGAAAGGCGGAAGAAAAAAACCATCATCAGTCTGCTGAGGACCGAAGGAAATAACATCATAGCAGCACCACAGGAAATTGAGACGCATCTTGTAAACTACTTCTCTAATCTCTACACTGAAACAATGGAAGCCGGAACAGAAGAACGAAACAACTTTGGCTGCGAGAGTTCCATCCCGCCGAACGATGAGGCAAACGAGGCCTGCACAACAGCTATCACGACAGAGGAGATACTTTTCGCCATCAAATCGAGTGCACCTAAAAAATCGCCCGGCTGTGATGGAATCCCGCAAGAGTTTTATCACAGAATGTTTGACGTAATCCACAGAGAGCTTAATTTGCTGATGAATGAAGCCCTCGCTGGTAACCTTCCTTCTTCATTCCTAGATGGTATTATCGTGCTTGTTAAAAAACGAGGAGGCGACGACACAGCACGGTCGTACAGACCAATTTCGCTGCTAAACGCAGACTACAAACTCTTTTCTCGCATCCTGAAATGTAGATTAGAGAGAGTGATGAAAACCCACCGCATACTGAGTGACGGGCAAAAATGCTCGAATTCGGAACGAAACATCTATCAAGCCACGCTTGCATTGAAGGACCGAATAGCAAGTCTACGTCACCATCGTCGGGCTGGAAAACTAGTAAGTTTTGATCTTGATCATGCTTTCGACCGCGTGCGGCACTCTTTTTTGTTCGAAACCATGCGCTCGCTTGGATTCAACCAGCATTTTGTAACTCTTCTCTAGCAAATTGCAAACCGCTCAACCTCTCGATTGATGATCAACGGGCATCTGTCCCAACCGATCGATATCCAACGCTCGGTGCGACAAGGGGACCCATTATCAATGCACTTGTTTGTTTTGTACCTTCATCCGCTGGTCTATAGGCTCGAACAAGTATGCGAGGATGACCTGCTTGTAGCTTACTGATGTCATCACAGTGTGGTTACTACCTCTGTTAGGTGCGTAGAGGATATGAAATTATTATTCACGGATTTCGAGAGAGCTGCAGGGGCAAAATTAAACATGCACAAAACAACTTCCATCGATGTGGGTTTTTACGAGGGAGGCAGACTCGAAATCCCATGGCTGCAAACAGAAAACTCCATCAAAATTCTAGGAGTAATATTTGCAAATTCGATCAGACTCATGACAACGATGAACTGGAATATACTGGTGGGAAAGTTTTCCCAACAAATGTGGCTCCACTCTGCGCGGTCTCTGTCGCTACACCAAAAAGTAGTGATGTTAAATACGTTTGGAACTTCGAGAGTATGGTATCTGTCGTCGATTCTTCCTCCCCTGGCAGTGCACACAGCGAAAATCACTTAGTCAATGGGTTTCTTTCTATGGAAAGGGACTGTCGCTCGAATTCCGATCACACAATTAGCACGCAGCAAAGAAGAAGGAGGACTGAACCTACATTTGGTAGCACTAAAAAGCCCATCACTAGCAGCGAACAGACATCTGAAGGAGATAGATTCGATGCCTTTCTATAGAGATCATTTTCTTCAAGCAAATCCACGGCCTATTCCTGTTGATCTCCCTGATATAAAGAAAATCGTCGCAAACATTTCACAAATGTCGCAACTCGTATTGCAAAATCCTTCCGCTTCTCTAATGCACCGCTGCCTCATTGAACGCACCGATCCACCGAAAATCGAAAGGATCTACCCGAGGAACAATTGGCCCCGTACGTGGAGAAATATAGCGGACAAGCAGATTACATCATCTAGACGAAGTCAACTGTACATAGCAGTAAATGAGAAGATAGAGCACCGAAAACTATGGTTCGTTATGCGAAAGGTAGAAAATGAAAACTGTATGCATTGCAACAATCGTACAGTTGAAACAGTAGATAGTAGAACACAAGTTTTACACTTGTCCTCGTGTGGCACCTGCTTGGTCAATTCTTCAACGGAAGATAGGCAGTATCCTGAATGGATGGAGAAGACTTTCATTCGAGGAGCTAATCAGGCCTGTTTTGAATGGCATAAATAGAACGAAACGTGTTAAAATTTTAAATGTCTTTTGTGAGTACATCTGTCATATTAACGAAAGTAATAATAGAATTGATGTGGGAGACCTTAATTTTAAACTAAACGTAATGTGTTAACTAGACTATGGAATACTTTGAATTACAAAACTATGACCAATAAAACTAATTAAAAAAAAAAATAAGGTAATATTAATAAACTTCTTAATGAATGAACCCAAATTATAAGATGATCGAAAAGATCCTTGCTTTAGACATCATGAACGCTTTTGATATTATAAAGTGCTCAAAGTCCAAAAGAACAATCAGTATTCTTTTTTTTTGTTAAATATCTTGGGTGTACATATGCACAGCATATGTTTTGAAATGGACAAATTGATATGAAATTAGCGAAAAGGAATCCACGTGTCTTGAAGGGACTCGAACCCTCAACCTCCTACTTTACCCCCTACACAACAAGACCACTTAAAGGTCACGTTTGCGGAAAAGCCATCAGAATCCGAATACCAATCTCCACCGTTATTAGCTCTTTTTTGCGAATTGAATATCTTTCAGATGATTGATTTGTCCAATCTTCACATGTGCTTTTCGACAAGACGAGCCAGTCTCGGGCTGTAAGTCTCGATAATAAAGACAAAAAAATGTGCTTTTCTGTTGTATATCCACAGTCAAGCGAGCTCCCCTTGTTTATTATTCGAAAAACATCACACTCTATGCACCCAACAACGGGTGGACGGATTTGTTTAGAGTGCGAATTAATCACACTCTGCCGTGGAAAGGCTTGCTTGGCTAAAGCATTTCATGAGTGTGATTGTTTTCTACGCATGCGGTCGCGTATACTCAGACGACTAATCATTGATATATTCCTTTAGGATCTTAGAAACCTCTGTGATTATTCTAAAGGCTCGGATTAAATTTGAAATCATCTCGACTCGACTTGAGTCGAGTCAAGTACGAGACACTGAAGACGGCCTTACTGTGGAGGTCGAAATACGTATTTGTCAAGATACAATTAAGTGGTGGAATTCAATGGGATTGTACAAACTCGTCTTATGACAAGTGAAGACATTCCACTAAAAAGCTCAAAATAATTTTCTTAATGTACATGTTTTAAAAAAATCCGCAAAAATAATTTCCAGAAGAATATTTAAACTTTATCTGATTCTTTGTTTTTCATTTTCTGAGAAATTGTATTATTAAACTTGACGTAGACTTGGAGTTTGGAATCAAACTAATAAATAATTTCTCGTTGATATATTAGCAGTACCTCCTCTATTTTAGTAGGGTTACTGCTCCTTGACTTGTTTCTTATTGTTGTGATTTTTTTCAGCAGTAAGCACGCATGTTGGCAAAAAGAAGCAACGGAATTGATGCTTATTTCTTTGTTTGGAAAACGGGATAGTTTCCTCAAAATAGCACATTTTACCCGAGTTTGAAAATTTTATAAATAGATTTTTTAAACTTCAAATACTATCATCAATAAGAAATCAATAAATGCCCTACATATTCTTGAGTAAATAAGGTCTTAATAGTTAGAAACAAAGAAATTCTAATTATGTATTTAATTATAAATTTTATTTCCAGAAGTTTTGAATAAACAAATTGCTAATAATTCTACGCAGGTTGTCGTTTTCAATATCAATACTATAATCAAACTTAATAGACCCAAAAGCTAGAAGTTAAATGTAAATACGTTACGTTTATACAAGTCCTACGTCCACTCGCGGTTATGTTGAAAACATTACCCATTGCTCGTTTTTTTTCGAGTCAAGTACGAGACACTGAAGACGACCTTACTGTTGAGGTCGAAATACGTATCTGTCAAGGTACAATTAAGTGGAGGAATTAAATGGGATTGTACAAACTCGTCTGATGACATGTGAACTTATCGTAACTAGATCGACTATTCTTTCTTCTAATAATAATAATATCGTTTGGTATTACATTATAGAACTGGTAATGCTTCCATTTCAATACACACACAGAAGCAAATCAGCACTGATATCAACGAATTGGCTATGGTGCAGAGATCGGATTGCGAGTCGGAAGCTCATCTGGAGCAAGTTTCTTCTACCCACAATATTACGTAAGACAGACCACTCTCATTTTCTCAAACCAATACTTGATTGAAGGGTTTCTACTACAGAGTATCGGATGAGTTTGACAAACAAGCTCATTTTAATCGCGAGAATTCGTCAACCGTACAAAAACGCCATCAACGAGCAGGGCACCACACGGCGAAGATTGCAGAGCCCCAAGTCATACAAACTCAACAACGACAAGATGCCATGACGGTCATACCAAACTCGTCAGGTGCTCATGTACAACTGGCACCAGAACCCTTGACTGAAATGTAAGTAATAACCCAGGACGCTGTATATAAAATGTTTATTTCATCAAATTTCAATACCATAACCGTACGATCGCACTTTTCACTTAACTCCACTCTCACTTTCACTGCCACTTTTTCTTCATGTCATGTTGGGCATGCTTTTGTAGTGCCTGCTTTATAATAATTAATTTCCATGGGCCTAAGACCTGTTGCGTTTTATGGGGGTGAGGTCATGTCCTTCGGTACGAAAATGACCCCGTTAGCTTCTTACCACACCATGGCAACATTTAAATAGTGGCGCGAAGCTATTGCGCTTTTTGCACTTTATAAGAGTTCTGCGAGATTTTTTTTCTCACAGTCATCTTTTTCTCACACTCAATACACTCAAAAAACTTTGATTTTCCGTGTATAATATTTGTGTGTGAGTGCTCAATCTGAAAACAAAAAGACGTCAAATCTTGGCGGGAATCGATTTAGTGTACACGCTTACATGTGACTAACGAGTAATGGGTTATATTTGGGTAAATTTCAGTAACAAAAATCGATCAACCCGAAATGAGAGTGAGTGTGAGAAAAAGAAGCGGGCAAATCACAATCTACACATAACTCTTCAAATTGGTGAAATCGGCAATACATCCAGTCAGGAGATCGAAAGGCCCTCGTGTTGTTTTAACCAAGGAAGCAAAAGCTGCTGCAGATACTCCTTGAGGTATAGATCTCCCCATTTACAGTATTGGTGATCACGAACGATTCCCTACGTTTGACACATGAATTTGCTCATTTCTTACCGGAAGTCCGCCTAGACGTAAGTCTCATCATCGATGATGAGACGCAGTGTTGGTAAAATCACTCATAAATCTCAATTAACGAGCGCTCCCGTGCGAACGAAATCGTCTGCGATTTTAAAGGAATGCATCACGCTTGAATTTTTCATGCTAAAACGCATCATTTCACTCATTTGCCAAAAAATCATTTTGGTTTAAAATTTTGGTAATGAAATCAATTTGGGGGCAATTTATTGCCTATACATAAAAGAGTGTCTAATATTGTATGCGACAAACGTCAATTCACTGCTTTTAACGAAGGAGAACAAAAGAAAACCTACGATGATTCAACTCATCTATGAGTTTTTAGGTGCTGAGTTAGAGTTGGGTGCGTTCCAACTCACGCTTGATTTGAATCATCTATGAGTTTTGAGATTTTGAGTTTTTACCAACACACCAACACGTTCCATTACGGAACGTACACACGGTCAAGCAGTTCGACCAACATTGACTCCACCTCTCGTTATTCAAACATCCATCAAGTTTTACCAACAGCGACACGAACAATCAATTTTGTCGACCAACAATATCACACACGAACGATCGATGCGCCAACTTGAGCACCAACCATCAAAAAATATGGGGGTTTGTGCAACTTCACTACAAATGCTCAAACATGTTCGCCGACAACTCAAACCAAAATCAAACCGTTTTAATTTTTTCCAACCGAGCCGCCAACTGTCAAATGGTTGTTCGAACAACTTCACACACGTTCAAACAAAGCAGCAACCGAAAGCGTTTTCTTCAATGTTCGTCAAACTCCTTGACTGGTGTGTACGTTCATTACAGTTTCTCAACTGTATTTTTGCTGGACGGTCAGCAAAACAAAAAGTCAAAATTATTTTGCTGATTTTTCAGTAATTTGAGCTCTCTGCGCAACATCAGCCAGAAAGCGCATTATATTAGGAAATAAAAGAAAAATATGAAGATGAGATAACTTCTTTTGACTTTTGGCTGATAATGCTATCAAGAAATAAACATTGTAAAAGATTTTTGCCTAATCGACTCCTGATTCATGTCATACGAGCTTTTCTCATATGAATACCGATAATTTTCTTCCGTATATATACATTTTTATTGGTTATCCTTTTATGTGAATACAAATAAAAGCCTTAACAAACTGCAATAAAACATGATAAAACTTTCGCTCACTACAATAGAGGTAATAAACTATAGAGGACGATTGTCGCAGGGGTTCCATTTGTTATCGTTCCCAAACATGTTGGGTATACCTAACTGTCAAAACGTACTGATTTATCCTTCGTTGACATTTATGTAGGGTGAGAATGCGATGAAATGAGTAAAATAATGATAAAGCAAATTTAATTTGTTATTTGAAATAATTGAGAAAACGAAAAAATCTTAATTTCCGTGTTTGGTAACCCTATCGCATGAATATGCGCCTGAATTCAAATGTCATAAATACATTAAGAAGAAGAATTCATTTTCCCTCCGCTGTGTTGTCTACTCGAAGCTGAAAAACAAACAACTAAAAGAAGACGAAAACAAATCGGTTTCTCCTTCGGTGTTTCCCCTTCGTTGATGCTGATTGGTCGGGTCTTGCCAGCTCTCAGCTATAAAAGACGAGACCATTCCTTTGTTGAGCTCTGTTGAGCTTGTTCTATCAAGAACAAAAATTATGAGCTCAGCGATTTTCTGAACGAGCACAACATCGATATCGCTGTCATCACGGAGACGCATCTCAAGCCAGAGATTAACGTTTTCATACCAGATTTTCGTCTTATCAGGCTTGATCGGACCAGCTCCCGAGGAGGGGGCGTGGCCATTGCTCTGCGACGAAATATCAACTGCCGACTATTGCCTAGTTTCCAGCTAAAACTTATCGAAGCCGTGGGAGTTGAGATAGCCACTACCGTTGGTCCAATCATCATCATTGCGGCCTACTGCCCAAAACAAGTTAACAAAAGAGATGGATCAGCGGCAGCTCTGCGAAATGACATCATCAAGCTGACTCGACGGCATGAGCATTACATTATCGGAGGCGACTTGAATGCAAAGCACCAAGCTTGGACAAATACACGGAGCAATCAAAACGGCGTCATTCTCCAACAAGATCTCGACGAGGGATACTACACCATCTTGGATCCGGATTCTCCCACCCGGTTGAGTCACTCCGGCGTCCATGCAGTACTCGACATCTTCCTTACCAATATGGACAACCATATTTCCCAGCCGGTGACTTATCAGGAGCTCAGCTCGGACCACTATCCGGTGGTGATAAAAGTTGGTTACTCAGTAAATCGGCACATACTAACCCGGCGAAATTACCATCGTACCAGCTGGGATCAATTCCGGCAGTGTGTCGATGCCAACGTTGACTACAAAGCGCTTCCCGAGACGTCGGAGGACATCGATCGCCAATTGCGTTCCATGGAAGAGGCGATTTCACTGGCAAGGGAACAACACGAACCGGTGATCCGACAGGTAAGCAACGACCTAACCATTGACACGCTCACCAAAGATTTGATTCGTCTACGTAACGTTAAACGACGACAATATCAGCGCACTGGTCTGCCTTCTTTAAAAACCGATTGCAATCGTATAACGAAAATCATCAAGGCTAGAATGGTGGATCTCAGAAATAGTGATTTTTCCAAAAAGATCAAGGCACTTCCAGTCTGTGCTAAGCCGTTCTGGAAGCTGACTAAAATTTTGAAAACCAAACCTCGGCCTATCCCTCCGTTAATCCCACTTGGCAACAATGGATCTACAGATTTCTTGGTAACTCCTGCTGAGAAGGCTGCTGAAATAGGACGACACTTCGTTAGCTCTCACTGTCTTGGACAAAATATCATCAGTCCACATGAAGTTGCTGTCAGCGGCCATATAAATAATCTCCATTTATCTCCCAATGACTTTTCTATGGAGATGGTTATAACAGCTGAAGAACTGACGTCCTTTGTCAAATCATCCAAAAATATGAAGGCTCCAGGTTTCGATAATATATTTAATCTGGAATTGAAGCACATGAGTGTACAGTTCTTTGGACACCTTGCCGCGATTTTCAACCAGTGCCTCCGGATCAGCTACATCCCATCGGTCTGGAAGTCAGCTAAAGTGATACCAATCAAAAAACCCGGTAAGGACCCTATCTCCCCTAAAAGCTATCGGCCCATCAGTCTTCTCTCAGCGTTGTCCAAGCTTTTCGAAAAGGCAGTCCACAGTCGACTGCTTGAATCTGCCGAACAGAGCAACATTCTGCTTGAGGAACAGTTTGGTTTTCGCCGCGGCCGTTCCACTGTTCACCAACTAACCAGAGTCAAGAATATCCTCAGTCGGAACAAGTCTGTATCCAAAACATCTGCCATGGCCCTGCTGGATGTCGAAAAGGCCTTCGACAACGTCTGGCACGATGGTCTGGTGTACAAGCTGCAAAGGTTCAATATTCCCGTCTACCTGGTGAAAATCATCCACAATTATCTGTCGGCGAGGACTTTTCGGGTCTCTATTAACGGAGTTACTTCTGACGCGCATGGCATCATCGCCGGCGTCCCCCAGGGTAGTATCCTCGGGCCCCTACTGTTCAATCTGTTCACCTCTGACATGCCGGACCTTCCTGAAGGCGGCACACTGTCTCTGTTCGCAGATGACACCTCCATCATCTACAAAGGTAGAGTGATCAGAGCCCTCACATCAAAGCTCCAACGTGGCCTGGATGTCCTGATAGAATATTTCACTAGCTGGAAGATCTGTATCAGCGCCGCAAAGACCCAGACCATTCTCTTTCCCCATCCAAAATCACCCAAACTTGTACCGGCTGCGGATTGCAAAATCGCTATCAACGGCACACCAGTTGAATGGAGCAATGAGGCTGATTACCTCGGCTTAACACTAGACAGCAAGCTGAACTTCAGAGAGCAGGTAGACAAAACTGTAACCAAGTGTAATGTATTACTAAAACTGCTGTATCCACTTATCAACCGAAAATCGACCATGTCCCGCAAGAACAAGCTTGCCATCTATAAACAGGTCATCCTCCCAGTTATCGATTATGGTATGCTAATATGGGAAAGCTGCGCAAAATCACATCATCTAAAACTGCAGAGAGTGCAAAATAAATTCCTCCGGATTATTCTGGATTGCCCGCGGAGAGTGAGGAATACCGAGGTTCACCGTCTAGCCGAAGTAAAATTACACACTCAGTTTTTATTTCTGCAGCTCGGCAAAAATCCGCACAGCCGTGCGCCAGCAAAATAAACAACTGATATTCCGGCAAAAATAGCGTTTGTTAGCTGATTTTCGGCAAATTATTTGCTGATTGTCAGCAATTTTGACAGAAATCTCGGCAAAAAATATGTTTGCTGGTGCACGGCTGTGCGATTCTCGGTAAAAGTTCAACATTTTGCTGAGATCCCGGTAAAAAAAATTAAGTGTGTATTGAGCGATCGCTTTGGTGAGTCAATGGCGAAGTACAGGGTTCGTTGCCAAACTTCTGAACACCAGGCAGTGAGAGACCTAGTCACCTAGTTTTTCAAATTGTTTAGGTTTAGTTTAGGTTAGGTAGGAATTTCAATTGTTTTAAAATTTATAAATTAACCAGCGCTTTATGAAGTCAAAATCATTATTTTCTATTTTCAATCAAAACTAATTGTTACCAATAAAACCAGAACTGAAATAACAAAGCTGAAGAGCCAACATTGGCTGACCACTCACCATGTAAAATAATTGTAATACAAAAACTATATGAAATAAAAAAGAAATTTATTCAAAAAAATTCAAATTTGTTGAGCTCATTCACTATTCGGAAGCCGCATACGGAGCATCGGAGGAAAAGCTGATTCACTCATCCAGGGCGTCATCGGAGTTTTGGCGGCAGCGTGGTGATCGGCTAGTAACAAGCCGAATTCATTCCAAACCCGGAGGCAGTGACTTCTCCGTCGTTTCGACATCGGTTGGCGTCAAAGCGGTGACGGTGGCAGCAGGGTGACCGTCCAATACCGCCCACACTTCCGGACACCGATCGTTTTGGCGTCGTCTGGCAGCAAATCGGCGACGTGAGAAACCAGAGTAGTAACGCGACGGCCAACTACCCTGCCGTCAGCAGACATCGCATCAAACAAACGGCCCTTTTTCAGGGCCAACAATTTAGTGTCCTATCCTCGTCAGCAAAAGATGTTTTGCCAGTGAGGACAGCGACAATCTTCCTCTATAGTTTATTACCTCTATTCTCACTACAGGGGACGGATTAGTAAAAGCCCTCGTAAAAAGAAAAAGTTCACATGCGGCATCAAATTTGCAGTTGGAACACTGTCAATTTTTTAATCCAAATGCTTTTTTTTTAATTCTTCATAAATAAAGTATGTTTTAAAAATAAGTTCAAATATTCAACGCATTCAACCATGTACAATTTTGTTGGTTTTGTCAATAATATTAAGATAGTATGAGTCTTGAATTCACAACTGTCTATTATTTGTCAGAATAAACCTGGAACATCGCCACGTATAATCGCAATTGAAAACGTTTGGCCTGGAAGTGTTTGAAACCTATTTGCAATTGAGTTTTGTGGCTTATTAAATTTCCCCTTGATTATTTTTCCAATTTACGAGTAGTTTTGAAACGAAGACCAAACTTGTTCTTTTATATACATTTTTGTTAAGACGGTACTTCGGATGATAAAGATGTCTTGAGGACAATGATATCCACACGTTAAAAAATTTAATGTTATTTATTATTAAGATTTCTAATACTTTTTTGCCAAAGCAGGCGCTTAATGATATGTATAAGAAAAAACTTATACAGGGGTTAGACAAAAAGGTTGAGATAGGCAAAATTTTGCCGAAGTTCAATTCAACATAACTTTGCGTAGAATGATCCGATTTTGATAAAATTGGAACCATCGGATGCGAAAACTCTTCTAGTATACTTACTTACTTGATACTTGATGGGCTACAGCTCTTCGATGAATCTACGCCGAATGGAGTATCCTTCTCCACTGGAATCGATCCTGGGCCAATCGCTTCCAGTCGCCCTGAACATTGAGCGCCCTCAGGTCCTCTTCAACTGCAAAAGCCATCGTGTACGCGGCCTTCCACGAAGCCTGCGGCCTCTTCCGGGTTCTCTACTAAATATTATCTTCGCTTGACGTTCTTCCGGCATACGAACAACGTGACCAGCCCACCCTAGTCTGCCGTGTTGTATGAGCTTAATAATATCCAGCCCTTTATACACCTGGTACAATTCGTGATTCATGCGACGCCGCCAGATACCGTTCTCCTGTTTACCGCCGAGTATTGTCCGCAGCACCTTACGCTCAAACACTCCGAGAGTTCTCCGATCAGCCTCCTTTAACGTCCATGTCTCATGGCCGTATAAAGCCACCGGAAGAATCAGAGTAGTATACAGCGCGAGTTTTGTTTTCGTTTGCAGACTACGGGACTTAAGCTGGTTATGAAGTCCGTAATAAGCCCTATTTGCAGCTGCAATACGCCTTTTCACTTCGCGGGTAACATCATTATCGCACGTCACTAATGTTCCAAGATACACAAATTCTTCTACCACTTCAAACTTTTCACCATCCAGCACCATTTCGCTTCCACCACCACTAATGAACCCACACACTTAAAATAGATTTCGCTGTTCGGTAATTATTTTGACGAAAAACTACGATAAACCAAAGAAATTACAGTAAGTTCGGTTATCAAAATTATTCTTACCGAACATCAGTAAAATTTCACCGAACAAATTGTAAATCCAAAATTATTTGACAGAGTTCGGTAGTTGAACTTACAGTTTGTTCAGTAAAATCGAATTATCGCCGTACATTGGAAAATATTTACCGAATAAACTGCAAAACAAATGATGTATTACAAAACTACGGTAAAGCGATAAACTGTCAAAGTAAGTTTTGTTTGAAACATTGTTGCTTCGAAATTTTCCATCGGATCTCCGAAAAAAACATGTTAAAAGGTGAAAAAATAACAGGTATGTCTTTCTTGGAAAATAAAGTAAAGTGACCACTAACGCAATCACATTTTTTTAGCTTATTGCGGCTTTTACTTTTTTCAAAACCGGGACCTTTTGAAACGTAGGCAAAATTATTCATCTTAATTTCGATGATGGAGGATTGCCCAAGTTTTTTGAAGCCGAAAAAATACATCCCGCAATTAAACGACAAAACGCACCCAATATCTGCCATTTTATTGGGGGAATTAGCTGTGTTTTCAGGATTTTGCGGTTCGAATAAAAAACTTTTGTAATTTCCCTCGGTTGTGCCCATTTCTGATATGATGTTTTTCTGTTTACCGTATTGATTAAAAAAGACGAATAAACAAAAGTCATATTTAAAAACTATAAGTGTATTCATATTGTATTTTGTTGCTACATTAAACACAAATAATTTCATTCAAAACGGATAAAAGTACCGAAACGTTCGGTAATCTTGGTTTTTGAATTACCGAATGGTACGGTTGTTTTTGACAGATCATCACAAAGTAAAACTACCGAACGTTCTGTAATTTTTTCGTTTACCGAACAGATTACCGTACGTTCAGCTGTTGAAAGTTCGGTAAAAAATTACCGTATACTGTAAAATATTCTAAGTGTGCACGTTCATTGCCAGCGACCATGTACTTCGTTTTGCTGGTATTGATCGTGAGTCCAATCCTCGCTGTCTCCCTCTTAAAAGGCACAAAAGCCTCTTCCACGGCACGGCGATCAATTCCGATAATATCGATATCGTCCGCAAATCCCAGGAGCATATGCGATCTTGTGATAATGGTACCGCTTCTTTGCACACCAGCTCTCCTACACATTTAATTTTTTTTGACGGGCTCGGTTATCAGTTTACCGAATTCTCAACAGCTGAGCTCTCGGTAGTCACCTCGGTAAACCATATCGACAACCGATTACTCGGTACTGCATTCTATTTGTTGAAATGTCAAATTTTACTGATATGCTCGGTAAAATCTACTGAGCTCTCGTTATACTATTGTACCGAACATCCCGGTAATTTAAATGTCAAAGAATACAATTTTACCGATTACTCAGTACTTTTTAACAATTATTCTGTACTTTTTTCTACGGGTCACCTGTAAAAAAATACCGAGCCGTTTTTTTTTATTTCAGTCATAATAATAAAAATAAAAATGCGAGTCAATTTTCTTCAATTGTTTTTAATAACGCATTTGTGCATTTGCTTATAGCGTGGAGAATGACTCAAGTTGTCCAATCCAAAAATCCCAAAAAAGACAACATATCCGAAGAATATCCCGCAAAAAAAACAAGTTTTCCCGGATTTTGTCGTCTTTTTTGTCATCTTGTCCGAGGTTTTCTTATTTGGAGAAATTGTGTAACTACCCTCAGCTCAGTCATGTCTGAGATGGCTGCCCCTCCGAACAACATTGTGCTTGAAATCTCGCTGCTTTCAAAACGTAAACGTGACATCAAGATCCGTGACCAAGATTCCCGATGAGGCTACCTTTACATCGTGAAAGTAAGAACTAGAGGCGTAGCACCTTTTCCACTAATATGTCGTCGACAAAGATTCTCAGGAATGTGCTGAAAATATAGATTTTAAAGCTATGTGTTTATAACTGAGTTAACAATTTAATTACTTACCACATACAAAGCAATGGTATCAATTGCTTAGGAAAATTTGACTTACACTGTTTTAAAATTATTTTTTGTCCACTCGTGCAGCCATTTGGCTTTACGGGTGAGAATTTAAAAAATGGCGCTTTACCGGGCATCACGCAAGAGCAGTCCTATAGATAACTGAGAACTCGGTTCAAAATTTGACGAAATCGGTAAGATGAATTACGGAACACGGTAAAAAAATACACATTTCTATGGAAACCGAGGAGCTCGGTAATTAATATTTTTTGACGTTCCGTTTTACAGTTGGATCGGTGAATAATATTACGGATGTCAGTAATTTACCGACAGTTAACCGAGCCTACGGTATAAATTCATTTTTACAGGATAAAATCAGCAAAAAAGAATACCGAGCTGGAATTATGAGATTAAGTGTGACACACTTAATTTTTTTTGCCGGGCTCGGTTATCAGTTTACCGAATTCTCAACAGCTGAGCTCTCGGTAGTCAGCTCGGTAAACCACATCGATAACCGAGTCCTCGGTACTGTATTTTATTCGATGAAATGTCAAAATTTACCGAAATGTTCTGTAAAATCAACTGAGCAATCGGTAAAACAGTACCGAGCATTTCGGTTATTCACCTGCTCGTTTACCTGTCAAAAAATCAGTTTTGCTGATTTCTCAGTACTTCTTTTACTGTTTTTCGGTACTTTTTAGCGGTGCTCCCGTAAAAAATACCGAACGAATTGCAATTTTGTTTTTTTCAATTTTGTCGTAAAGAATAAAAACAAATGGTAAATTGAACATGTTTTATTGCACATACTGTTTTGTTCATAAACGTTGTCTGTTGTACGTATATGCACGTTCCGCAAATCCCGGTTCTTTGAAAACAAACTCCGATCTAGGTGAAAAACTGGAAATTCGGCGGGGCGTAACGCCCTTCGTAAGTGTTAAATGCAACATCGGGGAAAATTTAGCCACTGCTGAAAATATAATTTAAAAAAAAACTCGTGAAAATCTATGATTTGAAGTTACTGCCTAATCGTATTACTTACCACACAAAACGTTTATTATTTATAATCATTCGTATCTATAGTATTGTTAAGAGGTGAGCCATCCTATAGGGCTGAAAATTCCTTCGATTAAAAACAGAAAAAAGTATCTAGTATTTTTGCTCGCCCTTCTTTCCTTTGGAACACGAGGAGATGTTTAAAAAAATGGCGTTTTCTAAAGTATCACGAAAGATGACTGCTAACTGAGAACTCGGTTTAAATTTTAACGACGTTGGTAAAATTGATTACAGAACACGGTAAAAATATAAAAATATCTATAAAAACCGAGAAGCTCGGTTGTTGACATTTTTGACATTTCATTTTACAGAGGGCTCGGTGAATAATATTACAGTTGTCAGTAATTTTTCAACTATTAACCGAGCTTCCAGTATAACTTAGTTTTTACAGGATAAAACCAGTAAAAAAAATTACCGAGCTAAAATTATCAATTTAAGTGTGTAGGCGACCCCAGCGCACTAATTTCAAAGTTGGGTAAGCTGCCTGTATATGGAGAAATATCTAACTTCGGTATAAAAAGCGTACTAACTTTGTTCCGGATACACAATATCGCGTCGTTATCAGCAGACCCCAGACGAGAGATATATTGACAATACTTTTCTCATCAAACTTTTCTTCAATATTTTCACTGATTAGCCGGCGTTCCCGTAGCTGAAGAAAAATTCATTTTTTCTTGAACTATGTACTACGAATCAAATAGCGGTATAACCCACAAAACACGCACACACTCAACCGTCGTCGACTCCTGTGGGCAAACTACGGGGGAAGATGAGGAGAAATATTGATTATTTACTGAAATTTTTATTGAAATATTTACTTCAATATATTGGGATCACACGCACACCATCAATATTCTTCTTCAATATTCAAGAGTTTGTCAAACTTTTCCTGTCGTCTGGGGTCTATCGAGTGCGATTTCTATTTCCAACGATGAAACTTACAACTGTGTTAGTGCGAATGCTCCGATAAAGTATATTGGCAATAATCATCATCGAGTCGGCTTTCAACTTAAAAGCGCGTGCGTTGTTCGTCGATTAGTTTTCGTGTTCAACACATTGCAAGCTTTGAAAAGCTTTGCTCGTTGAGTTAGCGTTATCGATATTGCCCTTAGTCACCTTACTGTTGAGGCTTAAATACGTATCTGTGAAGTTACAATCCTGTGGTGGCTTTAAATGGTTGGAACATCGTCTCATGAGTCATGACAATTGTGATCGTACCAAAAAAGCGATTTTATTGCACTGATTGTAATTGAAGATTGTTCATTCAAACATTCAATGCAATGAAATCTACTTTTTTCTAATTTCTTAATAATCTGTATATTCTTTATATCTATTTCTTTTTAATTTATCTACTGTAGCAGCAATTCCTCAAACAGAAACAAACAGGTGCAACCTGAACAACGTACACGGAGAAGCGATATTATAACCGCCGACTATAAAATTGGAATGCAACAACCGACGGGTCAATATCGTTCCAACGAGGCTACCAGACCAACTTTCGGCAAGCTCCATTACGGAAATAGTTCATCAAACGTTCAACATATAGGAACTCGCAGCGTTTCTTCAAGGTCTAGATCTTCGCAGTACGTGGAGGAATGTTTCGATAGAGCGCTCGAAAAACCAAAGCCACAATCCATATTGAATAGGCTTTGGACTTCCGTAAAAAACTTCTGTATAAAACTTATAGAATTATTAAATTAAATTTTAACGGTCACCATAGAGCCATGTTTCCTGCTAGGCGGAACTTCGTATGTCCAATTTTGTGAAAATAGTTCTTATTAGCCGATATTTAGATTTACATCTGGAATGTTCTCACAATGGTAACCATAACTCACGAACGAAAATAAAATACAGTGAAGCGTTTCAAGACCATTTGTTAGACCTATTGTGATACATAGTTGAAACATGCAGATCCCCATACACACGGGTCAGGACGCGGCAACAGAGTGACACCATATCGAATTGGGACAATGATGAGTTGTATTTGCATTATAGCGATGATTCAAAGTTAATAGGTGTGCAATAATTAGTTGTAAGTAGACCCAAAAAAGCCCATTGAGTGTAGTTATATTTTGTACTAAAAAGAGTTAAGTGCTAATCTTTTATTGCTAGAGTAGTAGTGTATGGACAGAAATAAATGTTTTTCAGGTCGATTAATTATTATGTAGAGTAATTGTTGAGCAATGGCACAAAATATGTTCCGAATAATCTACATGTAGGTTTGTAATCTAATTTGGATGAATAAATCTGCAATAACAGCCCAACATTATTATTACAATTTTCGTGAACAGTTCAGAAAATATTTAATTTATAATTTTTATCTAAGGTTGGATTTTTTTTGTCATTGATAAAAATATGTTTCAAAAACCCAAATCAATCCACCTAGCGGTGACGATGCCTTTCTCTATTTAATCGTTTGGTTTCGCCTTAGTGTGATACACATCATAAATAAATGCCTACATAACGGTTCTTGCAAATGCTGTATAGCGAATCAACAAACCAACCGTATATGGTTCAACACTTGGTAACTCTAACGGGATTTTACATTTTACATTTTACATCAATCTCGACTTCAATATCACAATAAAAATACAATTCAATTTAATGTTGTACAATTTATTTTATTAATACTATTTCAACTTAGTTTTAATTTAGATTTGAACTTTTTAATCAGTCAATTTAAATTTGAATTTGTTTCATTTTTAATATATTTTTAAGATAATTCTACTTCAATTTTAATTAAGCTTATATGACCCATCCGTCCTGAAAGGGTTAATTTAATCTCAATTTGATTTTAAATTAATTTCAATTTAATGTAATTTGAATTTATTTGAAATTTAGTTTTAAGGCCGATACAAATATTTAAAATCTATTTTATCCCCCCCCCCTCGGATTTTTTAGCCAAAAAGTAATATTTTGAGTGGGCAACAAAATAAAATTCGGATAATTTTGAGGATTTTCAATTTTTTTTTAACAAATCCGAGGAGTTTTTAGATTTTTTTGGTTTTAATATTTATTTTTTATTACCCCCCCCCTTTGATCCTTTGGAGACCAGTAGGACAAAAAGTAAATTAAATATTTGTAACGGTCTACTTTAATTTTAATACAATTTTATTTTGGTTTCAAAATGATTTCAATTTGATTTGGATTCAATTTTTATTTGAATTTCAATTAGATTCCATTTAATTTAAATTTAAAATATTAGTGGTATCTGGTTGAGTGCGTTGGAGCAAGAAAAGCAAGATTACCGGGCGCGAGTATTAGCCGTTTAGCAGCGCAGTATCATCACTTGACACTTTACCGGTCGCTACTAGCGCGACTGACTGGTGACCAAATTTGGTAGCGTGGTAAGAGCGCTGCTATTTGATAAACTGTCAACTGTCAAACGTCACCGGTACGGAATACAGCAATAAAATTGAGAGCCGGAAATAGTGACCGATACGGAAACGAGTGACGAAAATAAAATGACAGCGCTGCGCGGGTGATTAAAATGCTCGCGACTGATAATGATGCTCTTATAAGGTTTCAATTCATAAATAATTTTTTTGAAGTAAACTACGTCCAAGGGGAAGCCTCGGATACAGGGTGCCAAATGAAAATTTCCAAATTGGGGACCGTCACGAAATCATGTAAGATTTCAAACGTTAATAGCGACTTTATCTTTCGATGGATTTTCAAGATTTTCTTATCAATAGATTCGGAAACTTTCCACCAATTCGCTAATTGTTTTAAACTTATTGGTTATCAACGTCAAACTATTGAAAATTTCAGTTCTTTCAAGTCTGGTAAAAATTTCAGATCTAACCAATTCCGTTCATGCATCTCCAACACGGACATCAGATTGCTGTAACGTACACACCTTTTGGCCCACCGCTTCATTTTCCCTGTGCATTAAAAGAGTCGTGTCTTACGCGCGCGCGTCATTTTCGTTCGAGATTTCACGGCGAGCGAACCGCTCCGCTAGAGCGTGGACCGTCTGGAAGAGGCGTTCGGTGATGTGTGTGGCGGTCATGGCAGAAGCAGCAGCGCCTGAATACCTAAATCGTTGTGCTTTGATTGACTTGCAATCATTGGCAGACCGTCGAGTGATGCTTCAGAGGATGTTTATTTTCGACGTCATAACGTGCAACATTGACTGCCGTTACATCCTGGAGAATGTTCGATTTCATGCACAACTCAGGACTCAACTCAGGAATCTGTTATGTATCCGTGGCCACCGTGAAAATCGCGATTGTATCATGTATACAACCTAATATTCATATGATATTACGATTCTCATTGCACTAAGAGGTTTTACGTTGTTTACGTCGAGCGGTCGTGTCTTGTACACAAGCCTTCTAATTTTTTTCTTTACGTGTTAAAATATTTCTCCCAATTCAAAATTATCCGGTAGTTTTTGATTGCACAATCACACGACTTAAGTTAACCTTCTTCGGATATTAGAAAAAACTTACGAATAAGATGTTGGGGTCATATTGACCCAGAAATGTAAATGCTTATAAAACAGTCAAATTATAACCGAATCACAAAGTTTATATACCAATCGAAAGATAAACTCATCAATTTTATGGCTATGTGGTGATATGCTGGTTCTGGAGACAATGGCCACCGGAAAACGACTTCCACGGGGACCTTGTCGGTCATATAAGGGGAGCAGCCAGGCTGGCTCGCCTCCGGTATAAGGGGAGCATAAAAATCGTTCCATATATGCCTTTCGATCGCTAATTCTTTATAGATTCTCCTAAAACGGTAATGTATGGTCCATGAGAGGGCTTCCGATGAAAGTGGCCACTCCTGGTACATGCAAGGTGCCCCCGGGGAACCCGCAGGAGGGGACATTTCCGTTTTAGCACCAAAGTATGCCGTGCGGCGGCTCTTTCGTCATGATTTTCCACCAAACAGATGGTTATGCGCTTGAAATCGATAAGTGACCACATTGGCCAATTCTGGTACATGCAAGGTGCCCCCGGTTAACCCGTAGGAAGGGACATTCCCGTTTTAGCACCAAAATATACCGTGCGGCGGTTCTGTCGTCATGATTTTCCACAAAATAGATGATAATGCGCTCGAAATCGCTAAGTGACCATATTGGCCACTCTTGGAGCCTATGAGGTGCCCCGGGGAACCCGTAAAAGGGGACATTTCCGTTTTAACACCAAAATATGTCGTGCGACAGCTCTTTCGTCATGATTTTCCACAAAATAGATGATTATGCGCTCGAAATCGATAATTGACCACATTGGCCACTCTTGGAGCCTATGAGGTGCCCTCGGGGAACCCGTAAAAGGGGGCATTTCCGTTTTAACACCAAAATATGCCGTGAGGCGGCTCTTTTATCATGATTTTCCACCAAACAGATGGTCATGCGCTTGAAATCGATAAATGACCACATTGGCCACTCCTTGTATATGCAAGGTACCCCCGGGGAACCCGTAGGAGAGGACATTTCCGTTCTGGCACCAAAATGTGCGGTGCTGCGGCTCTTTCGTCATGATTTTCCACAAAATAGATGATTATGCGCTTGAAATCGATATTTGACCACATTGGCCGCTCTTGGAGTCTACCAGGGGCCCCCAGGGAACCCGTAGAATGGGATATTTCCGTTTTAACACCGAAATATGCCGAGCGGCGACTCTTTCGGTGTGTTTTCCCACCAAAGAGATGGTTATTCGCTCGAAATCAATAAGTGACCACATTGGCCACTCTTAAACCTATGAGGTGCCCTTGGGGAACCCGTAGAAAGGGACATTTCCGTTTAACACCGAAATATGTCGTGCGGCGGCTCTTTCGTCATGATTTTCCACAAAATAGAAGATCATGCGCTTGAAATCAATAAGTGACCACATTGGCCACTCTTGGAACCAATGAGATGCCCACGGGGAACCCGTAGATGGTGACATTTCCGTTTTTTACCGAAATGAATAAGTGACCACATTTTCCATTTTGGAACCTATGAAGTACCGCCGTGGAGCTCATAGGAGAGGACATTTCCGTGCTTACTCTTACTCTTACTTAGGGCCGCCGCGTCCACGCGAGGTACCCGGCATCAAATGTAGTCGTGCACACGTTTACGTGTGCATTACTCCATTTGATGCTGGGTACCTTGCGTGAACGCGACGTGCAAGCAGCGTGAAAAAACTTTACGTGGACATCGGCCCTTAAAGACATGCCGTGCAGCGGCTCTTTCACTATAGTTTTCCATCAAATAGTTGGTAATGCTCTTGAAATCTAATATCAACCCGGGGGAACCTCAGGCCCAGTTTCGGTAATTGTGGAGTGCCGTGAAGAATTCATTGAAAGTGTCTGTGCACACAAAATCTCACTCACTTTTTAGCATTTTTCGGTTTTACTCATTCATCTGTGTTATTTCAACGACGCGAATTACTCTTTACAAAATACACAAAAACCTCTAAGTATGATCTCTTGTAAAAATGGCTAAACTGTTTATGCGGTCGATGCACCAACTAGACGAGCAGTTTGTGCTTCATTAGCTCACGTTTCTTAAAGCTGTGACCTTGACCTTGACCTCGACTGAATGTGAACTAATTCTAAGACTACCTAATTTATCCTACTGTAAAAATCTTGTCGAATTGTAAATCTTCAAGCTTCTAATCTAGTTTATTGGAATCCCTGGCTTTAAGTCAGCTGCTGAAAAGATTCCAAAGTTTTTTCAGACTCATCTTCGAGTTCATATGAGCTCGTACGACGCTTGGAAATTATCCTACATGGAATATAGACGGGCCCCAATTTAGCATTGAAATTTTTGCCTGCTGCAGATTGGGCAAAACTTCTTCGGAAAACCTTTTGACCTACTTTATAGTTTGGTGCCGGCTTATGGTACCGTAAATTGTAGTCGTGTGCACTCTTATCATGAGCTTTCCTCAAATTGGATATGACCAAATCGTAGACCTTCTTGTCTACATTCAGCCGGTTTTCGTGTCTTTCGCTCTCCGAAATGTCTCTGGTGATAGCGTTAAGCCTGTGCTCGTCACCTCTGGCAACAATTTCGTGACCAAACAATATGCGATACGGCGAGAACCCTGTCGATGAATGTATGGTGTTATTGAGAGTGTGTTCTACTTCGGATATTTTTGTATCCCATGTTTTCTGATCCCACTTTACATAAGTGTGGATACATGAATTGATTGTCCGGTTTAATCGTTCTACAGGGTTGGCCTGGCTATGATGACGAGCATTAGCCCAGTGCACAACCCCGTAGCGATCAAGAAACTCCTTAAAGTCCTTGCTAAGGAAACAGCTAGCGTTATCACTGATTAGGATTTCCGGTACCGAGTACCTACGAAACCAGTGCTCTCCAATTAGTTTTATAACAATACCAGTACTAATCTTTTTCACAGGGAAGAGCAAAACCCACTTCGAAAACAAATCCATTAGCACCAGTAAGTGACTATTACCTGATTTGCTACGCGGAAGGGATTGAATAAAATCGATGGCGAGGATTTGAAAGGGCTTTGTGCAAATTCTCTGTCTTCCCATCTCGGGATGTTGAGAAACGCACGCAGGCTTACACTCTTTGCATGTGTTGCATTTTTCGACGTACTTTCGGATACTCGATGCCATCCGAGGCCAAAAGTATCGTCGACGGATTTTATCCAGCAATTTCTCATATCCAATATGAAATGCTTCGTCGTGTTCGGCTACGAGAACTCTCTCACGAGATCCCTCGGGCACACAAAGCTTCCATTGAAAAACGTAGTCTAGTGCTTCAGTTTTTGATGGGACAAATTTGTATAGCTTATCATTTTCTATTTTATAATCTAGATTTCCATCAGGACTATCACGGACTTGTTCAAACAGACGGGAATACCATTCGTCTGTTACTTCTATTGCTTCCACCGCGCGTGACAAGGCATCGGGGATAATATTATCTCGACCGCGACGATGACGTATCTCCATATCATAGCTCTGGAGCTCAATGCTCCAGCGGCTCAGTCTTGAGGAAGTTCTCCATTTACCTTTCATGATATGTGTCAAGGCAGAGGCATCGGTCACGACCGTGAAGTGGGTTCCTTCAATATACGGTCGAAACTTTTCTATGGCGGATAGGACTGCAAGGCCCTCTTTTTCCGATGCAGCATATGATTGCTGAGCAGGAGAAAGCTTTTGCGAAAAGTACGCGATGATCGTTTCGCCACCTGCGTGCTCTTGTGTCAATATAGCCGCGATTGCGCAATCGCTTGCGTCGGATTGGACAACAAACGGCAAGTCAAAGTTGGGATTACACAGTACTGGTGCAGTAATTAAACATTCCTTTATTTTGATGAAGCTTTGTTCAGCCACCTCGTTCCATCGAACGGTTTTCGGCTTGTTTCGAAGTAGATTGGTTAACGGGACTGTATACTCACTAAAAAGTGGTATGAAACGCCTATAATAATTGGCCATACCCAAAAACCTACGCAGCGATCGAATTGAATTTGGCCTTTCATAATTAATGATTGCCTCTATCCTTTCGGGGTTCGGTCGGAGCCCTTCCGATGAGAGGATGTATCCTAAATATGGAAGTTCTTTTAAACAGAACTTCGATTTATCCATATTGACCGAAAGATTCGCTTTACTTAAACGTTTGGCCACCTCCCGTAAACTTTGAATATGTGCCTCGAATGTTTCACTAGCAAGGACAATATCGTCGAGGTAGACAAAAACCCCTGGCTCTAATTTTCCATAGCCGAGGACATCGTCCATCAGCCGTGACAAAGTCGCAGGGCTATTGGCAAGTCCAAAAGGTAAGCGGGTAAATTGAAATAGTCCCCTTCCCAACACAGAGAATGCAGTATACTTTCGCGAGCTCGGATCTAGTGGTATTTGTAGGAAAGCCTTAGTTAGATCAATCGTGGACAAATATTTACACGATCCCAACCTGCTGAGTATTCTGTCCTGGTGTGGGAGGGGATATGCGTCTCGTTTCGTCCGTTCATTCAAACGTCTAGCATCCAAACACAGTCGGACCTCCCCTGCTGGTTTAAGAACCGGCACGGTACGTAGGGCCCAATCGCTTTTAGCTTTTTCTATGACTCCCTGAGAAATCATTTGATCAATCTCCTTATTGATTTTAGTTTGCATTTCTGGCGATGTGGGGTACGGGTTAATACGAATCGGAGGTGCTTGCAAAAACTCTTCTTTTAATTCTATTTTGTGCGATATCAACGAGGTGATATCAAGCATTCCCCCCTCTACCGATCCCTTGAATAACTCCTTCACCTCGCCTAGTCTCTGCATCTGTATTTCACTCAATTCGTCGTGTTCCCCTCGCTCTTCTTGGCACTCACTCTCGGTCGTGTCAAGTGCAAAAATCTCTGACGATTTGAGCACATTTAGTTGGAATCTGAAAGCTTTCCAAAAATCTTCGCAGCCCAGAATCAGCCTACGATTTAATTTGGGAGCAATCAGAGTGGGGATTATATGACACTCTTGGTTGAACGATATAGGTAGGTTGACGTACCCTTCAATATCGATTCCGGTACCTGAAGCGGTCTTGATAGATACCTCTGAAGGGTAAATTTTTAAACCGAGCTCCCTAACCAATTTTTTTGAACCTATGCCCAGTACAGTCCGTTGTGCTCCGGTATCTAGGAGACCCAGAATCTCTTTTCCGAGTACATTTACTTTGATAAACGGTCTCTCATCTCCTTCGACTCTAACGAAAATCTCTTCAACATTTCTGTCATTTTCGTATTGATCGGCAGCAACTTGCTCAAAGCCGCTTTGTCGCAAAAGTGTATGGGTATCGTCGAGACTAGGAGGGTTTAATTGGATGGCTTCGGCTTCCTCCTCTAAGCCGAGCGCTGCTCGTTTTTTGGGCAGCGGGGACAAGTTTTGGTGAGAACATTGGGAAAGCCACATATACGACAAAATTTTCGTCGTTCTTGGGAACATTCCCCATAGTGGTGGCCTTGTTGTCGGCAATTATAACAAATGCCAAGTGGCAAGTGGCTTTTAGATGACCCTTCTTTCGGATCCCATTCAACCGCTTGTTTGCTGGGTCCTTTGACCACCACTTTGTGTTCTGCATTTGGTTTAAATGCACTTTGTTCGCCTTTGCCTTTGTCTGGCTTAGGCTGAGATTGTGTGCTTTTGGTGAATTGTTTCGAACCGGTGATTTCATTCACCTGACAAGTTCGAGATCGTGGGAGGTTGTCGACTGGTCTTTGGAAACTTGCCCAATTATTGTCGTCAACAATTCTACCGAAACGTTTAAGTTTTGATAGAGATTTAATGTGAGCACCTGTCATAGCATTCTTATAATCGAAACGCATGTTTCGCCACACTATCTCGAATTTGCGTCTTTCATGAATAGGGCGCGTCATCGATTGAAAAATCTTGAGAATATCGTGGAAGTAATCCACGAAATTCTCTCCTCTAGCCTGTTTTCGATTGGTGGCTTGAAATCTAGATCTGGAGGGAGAAACTCTCGCTTCAGGTCCGATTTCAATTGGGACCACGTTCTGAAGTCTCTATTTTCTAGTCCTTCCATTAACCAATCTTTTGCTCTTCCAGCGAACAAATGAATAGCTCCTCTAAATAGTTCCCTATCTGAAATTTCTTCTGCCTTACTCCTCATTTTCACTTCCTTTAAAAATTCTCCTAACCTACGACCATTGTCCTTTCCGTCGTACTTCAATCTCCAATCTGAGATTGGAACCCTTTTCAGTGGCTTTTTTTACCCTTTTCTATGTCTCCTTCTATTATCATGCGAGCTTGAGCTTTCGGTTGAACTCGAGCTTTCCGAAACTGAAGCAGACGTATTCTGCGCGGACGAGTCGTCTACCGACTCAGTAGAGAAACTGATTTTTCTAGCTTTTTTCTTATGGGAACTCGTGGACCGATTATCTCTCCTAGTGCTAGCCTTTTTCTTTAACTTTCTCCTCATAGTTTTGTTTAGCTTCTCTCCCTTACTACTTTCAATTGAGCTTTCCGTACTGCTTTCAATATTAGAAAGTTTTGATTCTGAGTATTGTTCAGCTTTACTTGATTCACCGAATGGTGAAGGTGAAAAGTTATGCGAAGAGTCGGAAAAATTAGAAAAAGATGTTACTATGGCTTTGGAAGAAATTAGGAATGAAATTGATGTTTTAAATGAATCCACTAGCGCTATAGAGCTTGATCCAAAAAGGGGAGAAGACGAAGCAAGTGGAGGAGTGAATGAGAGCGTATTGAAGAAAGAGTCAGAATTAGATAAATCTATGAAGAAATCGGAAGCTATTTTGAAAAGATTATCAGAATATGAGAAAGGCGACAGCAAAGGAGCTGCTGATTTAATTCAGCACTTCAGAAGTTTTGTCATCCAAACCACGGAACAAGAAAAAAGTCGCAGAGAAAAAGAGATTGAACAAGAGAAATTAAGAATCGAAGAAACAGCACAGAATGTCGAAAGAAAACGTCGACTTGAAAAGCTTCTGCTAACGTTGAACGAAAAAATTAAAACAGAACCAGCAATGGTTAAGCTAGAGTTTCCAAAACATGAAGACGTTGCGGAAAATTCTGAAGAACAAGATTTGCAAAACTACATCAATTTTTCAAACGCGGAATCAAGTAAAGCTGAACAATACTCAGAATCAAAACTTTCTAATATTGAAAGCAGTACGGAAAGCTCAATTGAAAGCAGTAAGGGAGAGAAGCTAAACAAAACTATGAGAAGAAAGTCAAAGAAAAAGGCTAGCACTAGGAGAGATAATCGGTCCACGAGTTCCCATAAGAAAAAAGCTAGAAAAATCAGTTACTATGGCTTTGGAAGAAATTAGGAATGAAATTGATGTTTTAAATGAATCCACTAGCGCTATAGAGCTTGATCCAAAAAGGGGAGAAGACGAAGCAAGTGGAGGAGTAAATGAGAGCGTATTGAAGAAAGAGTCAGAATTAGATAAATCTATGAAGAAATCGGAAGCTATTTTGAGAGGGACACTGCCACATATCCCATGTCCCTCTCAATTTTCATCCGATCTATCAGTTTACGTCTCTTTATGCTTATGCTTTATGCCCGTAAAATATATTACGGGTAAGCAACTCATGCTCTACTTCGTCAATAGAAAGATGCGAAACATCCATGTGTTTATACATCGGTTGCAAATCCATTTCTGTCGATTATCGTTCGGTAAGAAGAAATGCCAATGCCAATCGTCAAGCACTAAGGATATAAATTTGAATAAAGCTTCTAATATTAAATATCTACCGATGGATTGAATCAAGACCCATTAATTGAAATAACTAGTTAATACTTTCTCGCGCTTTTGCAAAAAAAACCGTAATTTGGAAAATGAACATTCTAGCACAGAGAAACAGACGTCTCACTTAGAACAAAATGCAATCAAAATCATCGTCACGAAAACATTATCCCCCAATGCTAAAATCACTGTGTGTGGTCAAGCGGCAACCAGATGGCGGTAGTGCGCAAACGTCAAACACAAGCAAAGTCGATGGAAGCGCCATCGGTGGCCGATTGACCACCTACATATAATTAAATTAACCGTTAAAAAGGTGAAAGATGGAACATGTGCTGAGTGAAACGTCTGTTTCTCTGTGATTCTAGGTTGTATGCTTTTGCGAGTGTTCGCGCACTAGTAAGTAGAAACGAATTGAATATAATTATCTAAAAAAAATACCCCGGTGAGTAGTTACACGCTTTTAGCACTCCACTTTCAGAAATTAACCTTTGCAGATCGAGATTTCCTAACTTAGAACCTACTCCAATTCACTCGTCTTGCATTCCAGATCAGATTATTCAGTTAGTTGGGCGCCATTTATTACCGCTGGGACTCCCTCTGAGCTCCGCTACCAGCTGTGGCCCTCTGAACACTGTTTTAGGGTAGGCTTGGATACCGATCGGGAATGCAGAAGACACTATACTCACTATTCACAGTATTTATTCTTTGCTCTGGTACTTACAATAGTCTGTGTGTGTGTTCGTGTATGGTTGGGCCGGCCGGCGAAGGGCTGCGATGGGGAAAGATACGATGACGTTCGCTAATCCGAGATGGGGTCGAGCTTGGGAGGGTGCTTCGGCTTGCTTGGTGGGTTACCAGTCGGTGTTGCTTGGGCTGCGGTTCCCACGCGGTCGATCGAAGTGAGAGGGCGACGCCGAAGACTACAAGCAGCGTGCTACTGGAGAGCGCTGCCGACGGGAAGGTGGCACTATCGTCTGAACGCCTATGGTGATTGCAGACACTGCGCCCGAAGGGGGTGGCAAGCGGGTAAATCGCAGTCAGTCCAGGTTGTTCGTCGGGTCTCGTGCTCTACACGTGCCCTGGGATCGCCGTGCCTCAAATATCGACTTTTCCGCCCGAAGCGAGCTATTCCGGAGCTTTGGCGAGTAAAACCAATGGGTCCTGGTTGGATGGAACGAATAAGGGGGTCCTAGTATTGGGCTTATGAGTCCTTGAGCTTAGCTGTTCAATCGTACCTGATTCCTTGTTACAAAACTCTTCTTCTACTTTCTTTCTTTTCCACTATATTTAACTTTGAACTCTTCTCAAGAAACTTGCACTGTACGTCTAGTTACTTTGCTGATCAACGTGGAAAATAACGAAGCTCTCCAAAAGGACTATGTACGGCCCCCTTTTCCTATTTCAATAGAAAATATCCCTTTTCATTTTCCACTCTTTCCATATCGTATCAATATTTCCCTTCAGCTCCTTCATCCATTGTGAGAGTTTTTTGTAAATTGTATGTGAAATGTAGGTATACATTTGATTTAGCCGTTTACAGAACATGTTTTCAGGAAATACATTTATTAAAAAATTGGCGATATCATATATTTAGATTATTCCAAGTCAATAATTATGCATATCGGAGCATCCTATTAATTATGTATCATCAATTAGATTCAAATAAGAATCATTAATTTATTGTTTCGAAATATCTCATTGTATTGAATGCATTCATACCGAGCAGTAGTATGACATTGAGTTGCTATTCTGCTTGATTGAGTTCTCGCTCCACTCTCTTGCTGCTTAGGCCTTTCTCTTAAGGTGAAACTACCTAAACGGTAACAGTTGTTGACGATAACCAACTCCGTCTTATGTTGAGCGAGTTGCGGGCCTTTAGCGCTCATCCAATCCTCCACCGTCATCTGCGAAACCGACGATCTTAACACCAGGAGGGAACTTTAGCTTCAGAACCCCGTCATACATAAGGTTCCATAGTACTGGGCCCAGTATTGAACTTTGCGGAACTCCTGCGGTAATAGGTACGCTTCTCTGACCAGCATCGGTCTCGTATAATAGGTTCTGGAAATAGGTTTCCAAAATCCAGTACACACCCACCGGCATGCTATGCCGGTTTAACGAGAGCGTGATGGCATCCTAACTTGCGCTGTTGAATGCGTTCTTCACATCAAGTGTCACTAACGCACAGTATCGAATACCTCGCCTTTTCTGTTGGATCGCTATCTCGGCGGTCTTTACCACCGAGTTAATAGCGTCCAACGTGGACTTACCCTTGCAAAAACCGAACTGTTTGTTAGACAGGCCATTCGTATCCTCTGAGTACGGGGTCAGCCTGTTGAGGATTACCCTCTCTAGCAACTTGCCCGTCGTGTCTATAAGGCAAATTGGTCTATACGTCGATGGGTCGCCCGGCGGCTTCCCGGCCTCCGGCAACAACACCGGTTTCTGTCTTTTCCATCTTTCGGGGAATCTACACTCATCTAGGCATCTTTGCATAGCTAGCCTGATCATGTTCGGGTTCGCTATGATTGCTGCCTTGAGAGCGCTGTTCGAAACTCCATCAGGCCCTGGAGCTTTGTTCGTTACCAGGGATTTGGCCACCGCGAGTAACTCTTCGTTCGTCACCGGAGCCACCATTTCGGCCTCACCCATATTGCCTTGTGGAGCAGGAGGCCAGGGACTTGTGGCTCGAGACGGGAATAGTACCTCGATAATCCTCACCAACCTATCCGGGGACCGTTTAGGGGGTGAAGAGCTTCCTTTGGTCTTGGCCATCACTATCCTCCCAAGCAGCACTTGTAACAACTCTTAAATATAAAAAATAAATGAAAGGTTACATAATGGTTGGATTTAGGATGCTTGAAACCTTCCAAGTCACGGTTGATTGCATTTGGGTAATTTTTCAGTCATCTTGAAACTAAATGTGTTATCAGTTTTTAAGCAGTTACAGGGTAATTGAATTGTAACCATAACATTGAACTGTCATAAGCACTCAAGTCACAATAAAGTTTTTAATTAGTTACCGAAAGACTATCTGGATCAGCGATGCCAGATCTACGGAAATTTCCGTATATTTACGGAATTGAATGCTTTCTACGGATCTACGGATCCGTAGATAAAAACTACGGAAATTTGAAAATTTCGGCGGAAATCTACGGATTGTTTTACTAGCACACTACTAAACAATATGTACGTTCCTGATAGGGTTTCTATTTAAAGGGGAAAGACCGTTTAAAATATTTATTCAAAGTTATGTCCCACTAGTCTCCGAAAGCCCAAGAGGAGATAAAATAATTATTTTTGAAATGAAAAAAAAAAAAACAAAATCTCCTTGGATTTATTTAAGAATGTTCTGAAAAGCCTGAAAAAATGGAAGTTCAATGGCTGCCCCCTCAATTTATGAATTTCAAACAAAAACAATCCGAGGGAGGGCATATTTTTTTAAAATAATTGCATCGGCTTAATTTAATTTTAAATATGAATATAGAACTTTAGGCTATATGCATAAAAATCTTAAAATGGATTTATCCGTACAAAAAATGGCACATTCATACACCAAAACAATTCAAACACATTCGAATCTCTTTGATTTATGAGATGAGTAGATTCGATACTTCTGCGTAAGGTTAACTGTATTTACAAAGATATGGAAATACTAATATATATCATCTTCCAAGCTCAGATGTACATTTTCATGATGAATTAGAGACGAAAGTATAGAATTGATAGTTCCATTGATATACGTCAGAAATTTAAAAAAATATGTAGAAATGGATTTTAAAAAGTGAGCGGTGGGCAATTTTAGTTACGATTTGAATCGAACGAATTTCTGCCAAGCTTCCATTTGAAGAGAAAGGGAAGAGTATCAGCGTAGAAGAAAATTTTCACGCTGATACTCTTCCCCTTTCCATTATGAAAGCAATTTTAATTTTTTTTCTGGTACCATGACCATGACCTAAAATCCAGTAAAGAGTCTCATTGAAAATAATTCTTGTGTATGATCTTTAAAGCTTGTTGTAAACAACCAATTTATTCACTGAAGCCGAATATCTTATTTAAATTCTTGGTTAACACTCTTGCTTTTGTGTTCTAATTCTGAAGCTAAGTTTGAACAGCCGTGTGTGCAATCTTTGTGTAATTTAGGATTCACCCTCAACCAATTGGAAGTCAGTGAAGGATTGAAAACGAAGAACGTAAGCCGGATATCCAATATTTGGTCCTTCGAACAGCCTAGTTTCCCAATCATCCATCTCGAAGGACCATTATATTGAATTAACGAATATATATGGAGATAAATAAAGTGCACTGCCATAAACGTAATTAATTTCAAGGCTCAAGCAAACCCAGTCGTCTGGATTCTTGACTGCTCAATTCATAACACAGCTCAAACATTTATTAAACATTTTATTACATATACATCATTGCTTAAAACACCATATATGTACAGTCGACTCTCTACATCTCGATGTTCTGTATCTCGATATCTCTCCCTATGTCGATGGTTTCCTCGGTCCCTTCGATCTACATACATTATGGCTTTCTACTTCTCGATAACCTCCCTATCTCGATATCCCCCTATCTCGATGGGTTCTGATCATATTTTGTTCATGATTAACTCTCCTTATGTCGATATTGTAGTAAATAGGATGTTATTGATGTTCTACTTACCTGAATTCTGTTGAGGTTCTCGATTCCTTCACTTGACTTGTATACCGAACGTAAATTGTAAACGTAAATAAAAGCGAAAGGTGATGTCGACAAAAGTGAATGACGTAAAGTATATAAGCATACACGGAGCCGAAAACTTAACGAAATCAATATCAAGTCGGTAAAGTTATATTTGAAATATTTCACTTCGGTAAAGGGAAATCAGAGAACAACGTTTTACTAAAGCAGGTTAGCTTATTTTAGCGAAACGCAACAAAAGTTGCGCCGGAAATGAAAAGAAGAGAAGATTGGAAAATAAGGATAGCGTGAGGACTGAGTCATTCAGTGTTCGTATTTCGAAGACGAAAGTCGCGTTTCTTCTAGTGAAATAAAAAATCCGAACAAAATGCTATCGTACGGTCAGGAATACGACATGACGCAGTCGGAGTGTAAAACGTTGTGAAACGTGCATCCAACTATCGAAGAGGAATCCGCCATTACCTTTGGCAAATAGAAAGCTACCGGAGGGCCCTTGGGAAATCTTACAGATAGATTTCCTATCGGTCCCTCACTTTGGTTCGGGAGAATTGCTGGTTGTAATCGATACCTACTCCCGGTATCTGTGCGTCGTAGAAATGAAAGGCTTAGACGCAAGCAGCACAAATCAAGCTCTGTGCGAAGTTTTTCAAATGTGGGGGTGTCCTATTATTATGCAAAGCGATAATGGGCCGCCCTTCCAGAGCACGGAATTTACACAATTTTGGCGCGATAAAGGAGTAGAAATCCGCAAATCGATACCGCTAAGCCCACAGTCAAACGGATCTGTTGAAAGACAGAATCAAAGTATAATCAAAGCATTGGCGGCGGCTAAACTCGAGGGCAGAAACTGGCGTCTATCGTTACAAGATTACGTGCATAGACACAATACACTAATTCCACATTCAAGGCTAGGAGTGACCCCATTTGAAATGATGGTGGGTTGGAAACATCGCGGAACATTCCCGAGTTTATGGTTCAACCCGGAACAGAAAATCGATCGCGAGGAGCTAGCAGAAAAAGATGCAGAAACTAAACTTGCAAGTAAGGTTTACGCCGATTCACGCCGAGGAGCCAAAGAATCCAACGTTGGAGTTGGTGACATCGTCCTTCTTGCACAACCGAAAAAAGCAAATTGGATCCAACATTCTCATCCGAGCGATTCACTGTCATTGCTCGAGAGGGTGCTAAAGTGGTCGTGATGAGCAAATCCGGTTTACAGTACGGCCGCAACGTACGAGAAGTAAAAAAAGCTCCAGAATCAATCCAACCGGATGACACGTCGGATGAGGATATTCAGGACGAGGATAAAGGTGAGTTTGATTCGCGAACATCGTCCACCGTTGGTCACACAGATCTTCCGAAAAATTTTGCAGCCTCACATGATCCGCAACAAGCGCCACCCACTTCAAGAAATTTGCGTCATACATCGACAATTAAACGTCCGAAACGGTACGATGATCACTACGTGTACCGTGTTTTCTTCTAAAATTTCCTACAAAGATATGAAAAGAAATATTTGGTTTATTTTATCATAAATAATGTTTGAATTCTGAAATAAAGCTAACTGAAAATTGAATGGTTATCAAGAGACAGTTTTCACTTTACTGCAATAAGGCCTACTATGTTGTAACACATCAGATCCACTGCACAAATAAAAAAAAAACACTTGTTTAGAAAGAGTAGAGAAGGAAGAGGATGTAGTAAATAGGATGTTATTGATGTTCTACTTACCTGAATTCTGTTGAGGTTCTCGATTCCTTCACTTGACTTGTATACCGAACGTAAATTGTAAACGTAAATAAAAGCGAAAGGTGATGTCGACAAAAGTGAATGACGTAAAGACTTAGAAATAAGACTTAGTATATAAGCTTAGAAATAAAGACTTAGTATATAAGCATACACGGAGCCGAAAACTTAACGAAATCAATATCAAGTCGGTAAAGTTATATTTGAAATATTTCACTTCGGTAAAGGGAAATCAGAGAACAACGTTTTACTAAAGCAGGTTAGCTTATTTTAGCGAAACGCAACAAAAGTTGCGCCGGAAATGAAAAGAAGAGAAGATCGGAAAATAAGGAGAGCGTGAGGACTGAGTCATTCAGTGTTCGTATTTCGAAGACGAAAGTCGCGTTTCTTCTAGTGAAAAAAGACCCGAACAAAATGCTATCGTACGGTCAGGAATACGACAGATATGTTCAAATTTTATGGCTACTAGACCATCTTTGGACAATAACAAACACATCAACAATAAGAAATGACATTTGTTTTGTTGTCGTTTTTCATAGCAACAAGCTTTTTTGGATCTAGTACCCATTTCAATTTTCCTTCCATTCCTCGATCTCTCCCTGTCTCGATGGTCCCTTCAATATCGAGATGTAGAGAGGCAACTGTATTTACAGGATCATGAACATGTAACATTGAGCACAATAAATTCGTTTTAGCTATACTTCAATTTTCCTCCATGAGTTAACTAATTTGTACTGGTGCAGTTCAACTGGGGTACGGCACAATGATGCACGCGACCCAGCAATCTGAATATTTTCCCTCAAATTTGTTTGTTTATGGGCAAAATTGTTCTTAAAATGATTTTTCGTCAATTTCTATGAATCCTATAAACAATCCCGAAGAAATTCCTGGAGAAATCAAAGCATTTTTTTAGGAAATTCCATTTGGCATTCCAATGTAAAATCCTTCAGGGATTCATCCGGAAGTTCCGTAAGGAATTCTTTTAGAAACTCGTTCAAGAATTTCTTTAGCAAATCTCTCAGAAATTCCTTTAGGAATACTTTTCGAAAATCTACTCAGGCTCTCCTTCGAAAAATCCTTCAATAGTTCATTTGTAAATTCTTTCAAAAATACTTTCGGTAGCTCCTTCAGGAGTTCCAAATAATTTTAAAAAAATCCGCCAGTCATTCCATTGGACATTCTTCCAGGGATACCTTCAGAAAAGCCGTTGTGAATTTCTTCTAAAGTTTCTTCGAAAGTTTCTACGGGAAATCCTCTGAAAATTCTTCTTAAGATTTATGAATGTCGAAAATTATTTTACAAAATTTTTCAGAAATTCCTTTTGTAATTCGTTCGAATCCTGGATCAAATAGAAGTTTGGTAATGGATGGATTGTAATCTCGATATTTTGAGTGTTTTTTTGGTTTGCAATCTTAGTTTCAGTGTCAAAATAGGGATTTGTTTTACTTCTGTACTGGACTAGTTCTGACCTTATAGTTCTTACTGCTGACGCCAAATATAAACAAACTAGTTACGTTAAAATTGCTGGTGAACCAGCATTACCATAACTATGGCTAATGGCACCGCCAACGCTCAATAATTTAAATAAGAAGTCCATAATATTGAACTGTTTCTATGTTGAAATTTTCAACAGAGTTCAATAAATAAAATGCGAAAACGGTTGCGTTGGAAATAGTTACTGTCAAAAACATGTATAGCATCGAGTATTTTTTTTTCTTCCTAAGCAATGGAGGGGGAATCTGCTCAACAGACATCCTGGGTTGTCCAGGAAGTGCGGGGTTAGGAACCACCTCCAACAGCAAACGAGGGAGGCAGGACTACATCCCCGACCCGCTAAACCGTTTCCATTGCCGCCAAGCCCATAGTCCCTTCGGTACAACCAGAAAGTAATGCTTCAAAGGGGGGCCAGTGCACAACGCACCCTCGAGGTTAGCTGCGTGTCCTTGCAGCACCGAACATCGTGACTCGCTTTTTTAGAAGAACACCATGGTATCGTGCCAGCGCATTGCCGGCTTTCCAGGTGACCTTACCACGCCCTATGTCCTCGGAAGGTGGGAAGGGTCGACTTCGCGCCTGCTTCCCTCTGCACGACTGGTATCAAGAATGATGATGCCACGTGCACCCCAAATTGACCTCTCTGCGACAGGGTCTATTCGCCAACACACAGAGGGACTTGCCGACGCGGTGCCTACGCCTGCCCCAGCCTTTACGAGGACCCCTTTCCGTCCTCGGGCTCGGAACCCGCCCGGTTGGTCGACGCCGCGATAGCGACGATACCATGTTGTTCTTCGCGCGGCCACTTGTTCGATAAAAGGATCGAGTTCGACCACAGAGCATGACCACCGGTATGACCCATGAAGCCGACTCCGATCCCTTGGACCACCTCTTATTTGCGCCTGAACTAGCCATCCTTGAGTTCACGCGCCACCTTCTGTGTAGCTCCGAGACGATTTGGGCGATAGCCGATAAAACGGCGTTCCAGCCAACTTCATCTTTACACATCCTCCGAACTAGGTTGTCCGGGGTAGTGTCCAGACCACAAGTGGCAAGCATGTGGTCACGCATTGCGCGAAAACGTGGGCACATGAATAACACGTGTTCCGCCGTTTCCTCTAAACCTGTGCACACCAAACACTTGGGCGAGGCCGCCCAAGTAACAATTCCCAAGCTTGTTGGATTTATTTAATTCTTATAGCGGATTTATTATAGCAATCACCATGGCTAGTTGCTCAGTTTTATTGGCACTCTTATTACTATCAATAAACCTCTCATAAATCTGCTGAAAAAGCTTCAAATGTCAAATGCCATTTGATTTTATGAGCTGCTCTACGGTTGTTATGAAGAGCGCAATAAGTCATATTTTGAAAGCTCGATAAAAGCCACAATTTTTAGTCGTAATGTGGTCAAATGAATAACCGCAATAAGGATATTTGCATTGCAAAGAGTTTATAAGGGTGTAAAATAAGAGCAACATTTTTCTGATCGGATTTCATGATGGCCATATTGGAAAAAATGAGGCACTGTCAAGTCAGTGAAATTTATCGCTGAAATCCATTATTAGATAATATTTTCGTCGCGTAGAACACTTCTCCTAGTTAATTATTAAAATTGGAAATATATCAGGATGAAAAATCTACAGATTAAGTGGATATTTGCGATGTTGGTATTATAATTGATTTTAATTTATTGCACTAAACAACATTATTTTGCCGGCGCGTGGAATAGAGTCTTATTCTTTACCTAGCTTTCACCATAAAATTGAAAGCGCAACTATTTTTAACGACAGTATATTGCAAAACAAAGTTGAATAAATATTATTGTGTTTATATGTATGCTCATCATAATTTGCATCATCAGTCCATTTTGTTATTATTTTTCCGTAATTTTGTTTCCCTTTTTTTCAAACCAATATTTTTGACAGCTGCCGCAGCCAAATTCCCTTTTCTGCGGTTGGTTTAAAAGGGGTTTCCAAATACGCTTATAAGAGGTTTATAGTGGTCATCTAGAGAGGGCCACTTGGTCATACCTTACTCTTATAGAGGTCATCAGATGGTTGTCGTGTAATAATGGGTTTTATTGTTAGTTCTTATAATTTGATCGTGAAAACCAATTCAAGAGTGGAATAAAACTTGAAATGTTACTTGGGCGAGCAAGCCGGCTGCGTTACCTGCACTGTGATTTTGCAGAACACTTAAACGCCGGGCACATCGAACCCCCCATGGGGTGCTTGCTGTTCACAGCTTTGCTGAAACAAATCAAACAATTTGGAGGGTTCTTGCATCATGTCCCTCTAATCCGCAGCGTCGGCAGAGATTGCTTCTGTCAGGGCCTTTGCAGTCCCATTGCTTGTGCCCCGGTTCCAGGCACTTGAAGCAAGCTTCGGGTTCCTCGTATATGCCCACAGGGCACACCGACCATCCCACCTTGACGCTCCCCAACTTGACTACCTTGGAGGCGTCCGCTGCAGATAGCCGAACCAATGCTACCTGCGTCCCTGCCGGACCTTTCCGTAGCCGAACGGCTGCGGTGGGCGTCTCTACTTCACACTGTCGCCGCAGTACCGTGACGAGCTCTTCGACTTCGGTGATCTCGTCCAGGTCTTTAACCCTTAGATTCACCTCCGTCGTGAGTGCCCTCACCTTGACCGTCTCGCCTAGAACTTCCTCCGTCAACTTCTTGTAGGCGGCGCCCTTTTGCGAGACGCCCCGCTTCAGCTCGAGGAGCTGATGTCAGAAAGACAACAGTGCCCAGGTTGCACTACCAGCTAAGTACAAAACCCTTAGCTGGCGGTCGATTGTCATCGGAAGACCCGTGGAAGCGTGAGATTGGAACTTGTGAGGACCAGAGCTGTGAGGGTCGCTCCTTCCCAGATGTCAACTCACCATTTCGCAGCCCAAACGGCCATTACGGCGAGTGTGGAAGTGTGTATGCTATGCCTATGCTATGCCACTATGCCTTGAATCTTTTCATTTTAGGCTTTTCTTGAAAGTTAGGATATAACAAGACCAGTAACTATTAATTTTGAAATTAAGTGGCCTTATTGTTATTTATATGCATTGAGAAAAATTAGAGATCAGTCGTGTAATGTTCTCCACTAGGATTGTGGAGGAGCGCCGAAATAGGGCCAGCCAAAATTTTTGAGCGAATCTACGGAATTGATGTTGAAGCAATCTGGCATCGCTGATCTGGATAGTAGATGCCAAGTAACAAAAACAACACAATAATATAATGATATATAGTGGGGGAGCCTCCATCCTGATTTGAATTCCTAACACCATTGATGTCTGGTGCCGAATTATAATCTTGATGCAGAGATACTGCACATGCATACTTTTTTGTATATTCACTAATTTGGACATGAATTTAATAATTAAAATAAAACACAATGCGAATTATTCCAAAAGTTGCCAAACATCAAACGAAGCAAGTTACCCGGGTGGTGCGAATAGAATCGATTTGGTTGTCAAACTGAAGCCAAACTTTTCTATTGTGCCGGAGCCAACCATTGGATATTGTGGTTATGTTCGTTTCAGATCATATATTGAGAAGTATTGTTATTATTTTAGAAAAAAAAAATAAAAAGAAATTTAGATTGAGTTTTTTTCTTTGTAATAAATATTTTCACATTATATTTCGAGTTAAAATTAGTAGGAATGCAAATAAAAGCACTCGTTACGAAATTTCACGAGATTCAACAGCTTATTGGAGCAGGAATGTATGTAAACTATCGTAAAATCATGTAGAGTCTAGCGCATTTGTGCACCTTCATGCAGCATGGAAAGAGAAATTCGAAGAGCGGGAAATGTTTGACAGCCAAGCAACTGCAAAATAATGTTGCTTATAGGATTGATTTCAAAATATCTCTCTACTCGCTTGAGAGCAGAAAAGAGGCTCTATCCGCAGCACCCAGGTTACCCTGCAACATCAATAGCTATGGAAGCAAATTACAATGTAACTGAATTCAATGCTGAGCTGAGTCACATCAGTGTTGCAAAAAAAATATTGTTACTAGTAACTAATCTTCGCAGGCGTACTTGATTATGATTTGTAAAAATGATAGGTATGTAACGGATTTGTATAGCCCTATTTATATGATCAACACTGCATGTGAAATGATTTTTTCCATATCGGAAATCGTTGTATACTGAAAAATTTCATGTGCACTTAGAAAAACGAATTTCGGTATTATCGTTCACAGTACTAAAAATTATCGTCTAGTTTAATATTGTTTAGTGCACAGCAATTTAACAAAACTATGATTTGTCTTAACAGGCATTAGTTTTATAAAATAAGGTAGGTCGAACGTACTTGAGTGTTAACTCAATACAGTTACAGTTACTTAAAGTTAAAGTCTATCTACTGCCAAATGCCTTTTGCTTCTTTGAAAAATAATATCTCGGAAATTTGTATAGTTTTTTTTCACATAGCTGTTTTTCCATAACTTTTTAAACCAAGAACAACAACAGTGCATTAATGATTAGATGCTCCTTTTCGACCAAAGTGCTTGTTTTATAAAATGTGGAAAATACTTATCCGGCAGAATTTTTGTATCGATCTTCCTATGATATTACCAGTGAAAAAAAAATCCATTCCTATTTATAAAGGAAAACGAAACCGAAAGATGTGCATAAGTGATGCTAAAATTATGTTTTTAAAATTAATAATTATGTAACTATGAAGTGTTCGTTGAACAACTGCTTTTGAAAGATGTTGATAAATCTACGGCTTCCATAAGGTTCATGTTTTGGAATTGACAGTATGAAAAGTAAAAAATACAGAGATGCAAATTAGCAAGAAACGATTGAATCATACACGAACTTTCACGTAAGGCAGAAGCATTATCCAAATCCAAAGATCAGTACAATGAAAAATTACATAAGTTATCAAATCTTTTGATATCATGTATGCGGTCGTTTGATGAAATATGCCTATATAATCTGTTTTTGGTAAATGATTGATATAATAAATAAGAAAACGGCTGTTTCTATGAATCTAAAAGTAGATTTCGAGATTTAGAGATTTAATAATGGAGACATTTTTTTTCTTTACTGTTATTGATACTTATTTAAGCACAAAAATGAATTCATGTACTATAAATTATAGAACCTAAAAGATGGTTTAACCGAGGGCGCGAGGTTTTTAGCTAGCTAAAATGATAGGTTTCACCAAAAATTCCATTCCGCACATTAATCTCTGCTAATATCACATAAAAATATCACTTCGCATATAAACATTTACCATTTGTTATTTTAGATTCATGTCTTCATATTTCTGATTACTGACATTCAATTTCAGTGACATTGTGACCAGATTTGTTTTATTTTCTTATTAAATACATAACAACGTTTCATGACAACAAATCAAATGTTGACAAGTAGAAGTCACTAAATAGTTACAAAGTGGGTTGCACTAGTGTTACAAATACAGTTACAGTTATTAAAATTCCACATATAATTTTGTCGCATATCGATCACCGTAATTCAATTGTGACAATCTGTGCTACTTGGGCTGTAGGTGTCACCCCACGGATTCGCGTTGGCTTCTTCACATAGGTTGTCGGAACACGTTCTTAATGGCCTTGTTAAAGGCCAGTTTCGCAACTCGAAACACCTTCACGGTGAGACAAGTTGATCAAAGGGCCGCAATCTCGGGACTCCATCAGTATACCGGCCGTCTGCCATTTTTCAGCAGAGTATTCCTCGGCATGGTGGTGTCGCACGCGCGTGATAGGACACCAACGCATCCCCGCTTAGACCTTCAGTGTTGGCTTCCAGTCCCAGGGCCGCGGTGAAAACTTCGCTGTTGAAGTGATCTGTTCTCCACCTCGGACCTGACAGGGATCCCCGGACCTCGGATGTTGCACGCCATAGTTGATCTTAAAGCGAATTGCTAGATGATCACTATTGGTGTGACCCTCGTCCACCCTCCAGTCCAAGTCTGGTGCCAGACAAACGTTACGTCAATCCAAGACTCGACCCCGTTCCTTCTGAACGTGCTAGCGGAACCATCATTGACTAGCACTGCGTCGAGCTTCGCTAGCGCCTCTTGTAACGCTTGACCCCTTCGATTGGTGCAGCGGCTACCCCACTCCACTGCCCAAGCGTTAAAATCTCCTGCTATGATGACCGGCTTACGACCCACTAGGTCAGACGATAGCCTATCTTTCATCTGGTTGAACTGTTCTAATGACCACCTTGGTGGGGCATAGCAACTACAATAGAACACACCAGTGATCTTAGCTATCGCGACACCCTCAGCAGAGGAGTGTCTCACCTCTTGGATCGGGTACCGTCCCGTCGTGCAAATAGCCGTCATCCTAAACCCGTCCGCAACCCAATTGCCGTTATCGACAGGGACGTTGTACGGGTCGGACAGGAGGGCGACATAAGTCCTCGACTCCGAGACCGACTGCCACAACAGCTGTTGGGCACAAGGGCCTCATACGCCTGTCACTGGCGAACAAAGCTCATGTACTCTGCATCGAAGCTTAGAACCGGTGTTAGGGCGCAATCGTTAATGTGAACATTTTTATATTCGGTTAGTTACTGCAAATGAATTCTTTTTCGAGTCCCTATAATCAAGCAGGTATCTCAAGCATATCACACCGTTATATTGCTGCATGATTCAGTGTTTAATTTTGATAAAATATCGAAAACAAAAGTGTGCATAAAAATTGCCTCGCCATAACAAAAAGGTGGTAGAGAATTAACACTGTTGTTTACAGTTTAGAACCAAATCCAGATGTCGCACATGTTGGGGTAGGGATTCAGTGCTCCGCCTTCTCCCCCTGGTTGGGCATGCAACATGTTCGGCGAACCTTGACATCTCAAACCAAACCACCCCCGACATCTCAAACCAAAATCAAACCGTTTTAATTTTTTCCAACCGAGCCGCCAACTGTCAAATGGTTGTTCGAACAACTTCACACAAGTTCAAACAAAGCAGCAACCGAAGCGTTTTCTTGGGGGCGCTGCTTGACTGGTGTGTACGTTGCATTATCACATTCATGCGCCTTGTGCCCTTCCTCACCACAACGACGACACAAGTTGCTACGGTCTTGGCCATTACAGTTGTAGGACTTGTGTCCCAACACTAAGCAGCAATAGCACCTGTCCACTGAAGGCGGCTGGAGTTTGCTCACTGGGCATACTGACCAGGCGAAAGCACCTGTCTAGCGTACTGGGGACGTGGGATTAAAGCCCACCGAAGGGGTGGTTACCCTCCAATACCTTTTCCGGACTAAATCTATCACATGTTGTGCATATGCATAATCGAGTTTCAGACATAGTACAGAGTGTAAAATAATCGAACATTTTTAGTTTTAGAACAGTTTTAGACCATTTTTCTTCATTTGTCAGTTTACTTCCGACACATTCATAGTCGGCTCTGCACAGTCAATATTCAGTTGAATATTAGTCATTGAATATTTATGCACATTTTACAAATTGATAAATTATCTGAAATCTGAACACGTTTCAAATGAGGAAAGTGATTTATCACACAGGACTGTATCCGATTTTCATCCGCGAGGAACTTTCAGTAGTAAGGCTCCTCCAGACCTAAGCGATTTCATCGCCGCGACGGCGACAACTAGTCGCCACGATTCTATCGTTTGGTCGCTGCAGGCAATATTCTATTTTCGCTTCCATACCAACGGCGACAGATTAGCTGTCACCAAGCGATAGAATCGCGTCGCGACTGTCGCATCGCATGTGTTTGGGGGAGCCTGTAAACATCAACATAAACAATGCTAATTATGTTTTTTCTGCACATAGTAACCACATTCAGTGACAGTCGAATAAATAAGTTTGTGGAGTAGTCGTCTTACTTAGCCACCCTATAACCAGAGACCGGCGGAGTGAAAAACTGTCGAAATGGCAACGTATGAAAATGCATGAAATCATGACAATGATACTGGCAGCACTTGAACTTTTTGCTTGCTTCTTATGGAAGCAAAAAGTAAACAAGTCGAAATGGAACCACTTTTGACGGTTCGATTGGAAACAAGATGGCGTCTTCGCCGATCTCTTATTCTAGTATTTCTAGTCTTACTATGTCATTCTATGTTTTGAATATTCATACGATGTTTGTCAAAATTCGGGCCGAAGTTGCTTCATGAAGATGAATATTTTAAGGTGACACGGGAAGCACTAACAATCATCGAATCGTCATCATTTTCATCATTGAATGCTTAACTTTTTTTCTACAACAAATATGATTTTGAAAAAGTATCACCGGCTTGTGCTTACTCGCAATCTACATGCTGATACATTTACAGTTACATCGAACAACTGACAACCGAAATACGCCGCTCCAAAGTTGCGAGGTGATAATGCTAAAAAAAGACGAAAGATAGGAAAAATAACACGGTGTTTAGTGCCTCCCAGGTCACCTTAAGCTCTTTAGGCTGTGAACGCGAACAAAGTTTAACTATCGAACTGTCAAATCTAACCATTCTCCGGAGCATGGTTATTTTTAACCACGGCGAAATAACCATCGAACTGCCAAATTTTAACTAAAAGTTAAACGAATCGGTGGAATGGTTCACAGCCTTAGAATCTGAAAAGCTCAATGCATTCGGTTTTATATCCGGGAAAACTTTTTCGTATTATTCTGGGACGTAATCCAAATTTGTAGATCGGCAGCTTCGTTTCTGGTACATACTTCATTCAAATCAGTTGGGTTCCTAAATTTTAAAATATTTTATAATTAAATTAATTTTATAAGTTATTTCTCAAGAACGTTGTCAATATGTTATATACTTGATAAGCACACACATTTACTCAATTGGTTTGTAGAAATGAGAAATAAAGGCTTATGGAAAATTATAGGGTAAAAACGATAATATGTAGGTATGATGTTTTAAGGTAAATTTCAGATATCGCTAGTTCGTACTTCTGCAATTAAACAGCGCAAATCTGTGCGATCTCCATATACACAAATAACATGTTACCTATTGATTCGTGGGTTAATTACCCATTACTGCGGCCTACTCTAACTAAACTTGTTAAAAAGAAGATTTATTACATTTGTGTATTGTAACATATCAATTTTAAAAGGTTGATAATTATTTTCATAAAATGTCAAGTGTATCATTTTGGCGACGTCACGCCGTTAACAACCGGTGACGGCGTGCATTGGCGTGAACTAATAAATTGCATTACAATTTTTCCTGAAGCTTCCCCAGAAAACCTTCCAGAAATCCCTTCCAAAGTAATTTCAGGAACTTCTGCGGAAATTCCTTACAAAATTCCTCAGGAAGTTCTTTTAGGGATTCCTCCGGAAGTTCTTTCTGGAATTCCTCCGGAAGTTCCACAAGGAATACCTCAGGAAGTTCCTTCGGGTATTCCTGCAGAAGTTTCTTCAACAATTTCTCAAGGATCTTCAAGGAATTCATCGGGAATTATCTCCTGGAATTCCTCATGAAGTTGCTATAGAAATTTCTACGGAAAATCACCTAGAAATTCCTCTGGAAGTTTCCCGGAAAATCATCTAGGCATACCTCCGGAAGTTCCTCTATCAACTCCTTCGGAAGTCGTTGTACTGATTCCTACCGACAACCTGTCATGAATCCCTTCCGAATTCTATCAGAAGTTCCATCAGTAACTCCTCCTTGGGATTTTCTACAAGAATTTAATGGGATATTATTTAGGAACTCCTCTGGAGGTTCGTCTAGAAATTCTTCTGGATGTTCCTTTAAGAATTACTTTATCGGAAGTTTATTTAGGAATTTCTACAAAAGTTCTTTTATGAATTTGTCGTGAAATTTTGTGAATTCCTCAGTATGTTCCTTCAGAAATTCTTTTGGAAAACCCTTTAGGCATTCCTTTGGAAGTAAGTCTAGTATTATAGAGACCAGGAACTCCTCGGAAAGTTCCATTTGGATTTCCTTGGAAGTTTTCTCTAAGATTTTTTTCCGCAATTCCTCTAAGAATTTCTCTGGAAGGTCATCTAGAAATTCTCCTGGAAAATTCTCTAGGAATTCCTCCAGTAGTTCGTCTACGAATTCCTCCGGAAGTTCTTCCATGAATTCTTTCGGAACCTTGTAATTTTCTTCATGAATTCCTCCGGAAGTTCCTCCAGGAGTTCCTCCGTAAGTTTCTTCAGGAATTCCTCCCGAAGATCATCCAAGAATTCTTCCGGAAGTTCATCCAAGAAGTCCTCCGGAAGTTCATCCAGTGATTCCTCCGGTAGTTCATCCAACTTCCGAAGGAATCCCTGGAGGAACTTCCGGAGGAATTCCTGGAAGAACTTCCGAAGGAATTCCTGGACGTAGTACTGGAGGAATTCCTAGAGAATTTTCGGGAAGAATTTCTAGATGACCTTCCAGAAGAATTCCGGAGGAATTCCTAGAGGAACTTCCGGGGGAATTCCTAGAGGAGCTTTCAGAGGAATCCCTGGAGGAACTTCCAGAGGAATCCCTGGAGGAACTTCCAGAGGAATCCCTGGAAGAACTTCCAGAGGTATCCCTGGAGGAACTTCCATAGGAATTCCTGGAGGAACTTCCAGAGGAATTCCTGGAGGAACATGCGGAGGAATTCCTGGAGGAACTTCCAAAGGAATTCCTGGAGGAACTTCCAGAGGAGTTCCTGGAGAAACTTCCAGAGGATCTTCTGAAGGAACTCCTGGAGGAACTTCCGGAAGAATTCCTGGAGGAACTTCCGAAGGAATTCCTGGAGGAAATTCTGAAGGAATTCCTGGAGGAATTTCCTGAGGAACTTCCGGAGGAATTCCTGGAGGAACATCCGGAGGAATTCCTGGAGGTACTTCCGGATGAATTTTTGGAGGAACTTCCGGAGGAATTCCTGGAGGAACTTTCGGAGGAATTTCCTGATGGAAACCTCCCAGGAACCTCCTGGAGGAACTTCCGGAGGAAAATTTGTACGAACTTCCAGAGGAATTCCTGGAGGAACTTCCAGAGGAATTCCCGGAGGAATTTACAGATGAATTCCTGGAGGAATTTCCAGAGGAACTCCTCCGGAAGTTCCTCTAGGAATTCCCCCGGAAGTTCCTCTAAGAATTCCTCCGGAAGTTCCTCTAGAAGTTTCTCCAGAAATTCATCTAGGAATTCCTCCGGAAGTTCCTTCAGGATTTCCTCCGAAGTTCCTCCAGGAATTTCACCGGAAGTTCCTCCAGAAATTTCTCCGACAGTTACTCTAGGAATTCCTCCGGTATTTCATCCCCAGATTTCTCCAGGAATTCCTCCAGAAGTTCCACCAGGAATTGCTCCGGAAGTTTTTCCAGGAACTCCTCTGGAAGTTCCTCCTGGAATTTCTCCCGGAAGTTCCTCCAAGAATTCCTCCGGAAGTTTGTTCAGTTCTTCTAGGAATTCCTCCGAAAGTTGCTTCAGAGATTCTTTCGGACTTTTCTCCAGGTATTTCTTTGGAATTTCCTTCAGGAAGTTGTTCCAAGAAAGTTTTCGGGCAGTTACTTCAGGAATTCCTCAGGAAGTTCTACCAGGAACGGTGGCGTAAGAAAATAATTGCCGGTCTACTACCGATTTTCAAAAACACAACTCGACTCCAGAGCAGTTTGGAGAACCTTTATCTTCTGGTTTAGGTAAATATGAGTTGCAAATCATATGCGTGAGCTCTACGGACGTGTATGGACATGACTGGTTGATGTCAAAGTTGTATTGAGCGCTGGTAAACCAATTGATCCAAACTGCAAAACCTAGAGCATCTCGTTTGAGCAAAACTGAGTTGAACATCGTACGCATGGCCTCTACGGACTTTCATGACGGGTTTCCTTAGTTTTGTATTCCTAGAACACAGCCATTCGCAAAGCCATGAAATAAATCACAAAAAAAAAACAAAGTGAAGAAAACTAAAGAAACGTCATTTTACTTGCGGAATAATGCATCAATGCATTATTCTATGGAATAATTCGGCACCAACATGTCAAAAGGGCGAAACTGCTTTTGTAAACAAAAGCTTATCACGTTGCTGCTGGGCTGATTCGTGCCCACCCACGCAATACAGAGCAATTCAATGAAAGAAGAGGATTCGTTGCTTCCATCAGTGGTGTTGGATTACGTGGGTGGACTCAAATTAGCCCACCAGCGACGTGAGAAGCTCTTGTTTACAAAAGCAGTTCGCCCGTTTGAAATGTTGGTGCCGAATTGTGCACAAGGAAATACGTCAGTCTGTGTTTTCTTCACTGCAACACGCCTGCTATTGCATAATTATTCATTTTCCTTGTCAGCTCCGTACTGCACAAGGAATCTCAGCAGCACAATCACTCCTTGACCACAACTTGTCATAGGGTAACGGTACCAATAGTGGAGGTATTAGTAGATCCACAAAAGAAAATATTTTTCAAAAATTGATATTTGTGGGAAATTTACAGTTTTAATATCTTAGCCAATAGATAAACTAATAAATTTGCTAACAAAAATGAGATAGATGTCATTTAACATCAACAATTACCAAATATTGCTTGCACCACTATGGGTACATTCTTTTAGTGGCGGTAAAAATTAATTTTGGTTCCCATAGTGGTGCTATCCATTGGTTTCTTATGAGACCACTATTGATACAGTTGCACCACTATAGGTGCAAGGGATCAATTTTGTTAAGGAAAATCATTGTTTTCAATAGTTTCTCAAGCGAAATCTTAGGATAAGTTGCATTTAACAGGATATTTAATGCACGACGCATCAACTGAAACCATTGTAAATGGTATATTTATGATAAATCTCATTAAAACCCCACTACCTCCACTATTGGTGCTACCTCCACTAAGGGTACGGTTACCCTATCTATTTGCACAGTACATGCGAAGTCCATACCACCTTTAAGCGTTCAATCAGTAGAGATTTTATTCCAGGGGGGTACAATATTTTCTCATACGACAACACCTGAAGGAATCAACGGATCCACGGCAAAAGAAGACTGCCGAAGGAGGTGATCATCAGTTTTTGGGGAAGAGAAAAATATTTATCATTTTACCTCGGGTCGAGGTAGTCCCTTCGTGATTTTCTTCGGTGGGTCCAGCTGCCAAATGGCAAGCATAATTTTTCAGCCACGACGCAGGGAATTTGCTGCAACTACACATTTAACAAATGTACAAATTTTCCGAAACTAAACCAGAAATACCTCTGTTAAATCGCAAGAGTAGCAATTGTGACATACAGTCACTCTCAAAATTGAGCGTACACCATGAATTAGATGAATATATTCGAAAATTCCAAAGGAAAATTAATTGTTGGCTCGGATGTTTTTAATGCATTTCAATATTCATCCCTTCCTTCAATGTATGCGTACATAAAATGGTTGAAATTTTTTCTCTAAAGTTCATTTATTGGAAAATGGTCTCAAAATACGCCTATTAGATGTTACAAAATTGAGCGTACAGCGATTTTTTTTCTATAAAATTTCTTATTATAAACACGATTAATGTATTTTAATATTGTTTTTTCATGATTATATTTATAATAATAAACATCGGCTACTTAAACATTCAATGTTTAGAAATAAAACCATGTTTTAATCAAAATGGCGAATAAGTAAGATGTATTAACAATGCTATTTAACAATTCAATGCTGCTGGGCAAAATAGATGCTTTAAGATATGGATTTCTCCGGCATCGTGTCTTATATATGATAGATTATTAAAATCGAGCGAGACATACGATAAATTTGGGAAAATTCAGTCGGTAAATGATGAAAACAGATGTAAACATACAGAGAAAACGACAAATGTTGGGAATGGCATATTTCAAATTAAGTATAACCACAGATAACAGATATTTAGGCTAGAACAAATTTTATTGAAAATCCTGTGTAAACTTTTGAATTGATATACGTTGGCCCACTACTGCCATCTACTCAACTGATTGCGGCAGTACATACGAACGCAGCGGATTAACAACCGTTTAACGCAGCCAATATATTTGACAGCTGAATTCGGGCTGCGTTTTCAATAACAATGATCCTTGCGCCATCTCCAATCGATTGCCAAACGCGGTCCCAATTTAAAATACATTCGAATTAACGGTTGCGGATGTTTACACACGTGTCGGATACCAGCCTCAATATCTGTTATCTGTGGTATAACTTTATTTAAAAGTCAATGTATAGGTAGCTTATAAGCTCAGAACACTCATTAATAATAATATTAATAAAAGAGCAGAACACGGATACATTATAAGATGTCATTTTATATTTGAAGACTCAGTTACCGTAGGAACAAATTTGGTTGAATCATTTAAATTCATCAAGGTATCATTAAATAAGCTGTCGAACTTTTAAAAAAGTTTATTTTTTCTTTCCACATGGAAATCATCCAATTGTATCCCTTATGGTAACAGATCGTGGAGTTTAATCCAAATTTAATTATGAAATTACGATATTAAGCTATCTTTCCAATATTCAATCAGAATTGCTCTACGGGGTTGAAAAGCTGTTTTTATGTTCGGTACCTTAAAATGCACCTTGTACTTTTAGAATTTGACTGTTAATGATTGGATTCAATAATATTACTCTTAATGAAAGACCTGAGACAAAAATCAAGCTTTAAAACAAATTTCAGTTAAAGACATACTAAATTTGAATTATGCCATTCCTAACATTTGTCGTTTTCTCTGTATGTTTACATCTGTTTTCATCATTTACCGACTGAATTTTCCCAAATTTATCGTATGTCTCGCTCGATTTCGCTTATCTATCATATATAAGATACGATGCCGGTGAAATCCATATCTTAAAGCATCTATTTTCCCTAGCAGCATTGAATTGTTAAATAGCAATGTTCTTACCTCTCACTTGTTCGCCATTTTGACCAAAACATGGTTTAATTTCAAAACATTGAATGTTTAAGTAGCGGATGTTTATTATTATAAATATAATCATGAAAAAACAATATTAAAATACATTAATCATGTTTATAATAAGAAATTTTATAAAAAAAAATCGTTGTACGCTCAATTTTGTAACATCTAATAGGCGTATTTTGAGATCATTTTCAAATAAATGAACTTTAGAGAAAAAATTTCAACCATTTTATGTACGCATACATTGAAGGAAGGGATGAATATTGAAATGCATTAAAAACAACCGAGCCAACAATTAAATTTCTTTGGAATTTTCGAATATATTCATCTAATCCATGCTGTACGCTCAATTTTGAGAGTGACTGTAAAAAGCAATTCAAAGAATAAATTTGGAATAAGCATTGCAATGCATAAAATGATGCTTGAAAAGAAATAAATAATAAGCTATTTAGCTTTTTCGATTTTCTCCGTGTGGAAAGAATTTCTGACGAATTTTCAAAAGAAAACATAAATTCCTGGAGAAACTTCAAAATGAATTCTAGAAGAAATTGCCAAAAGGAAAAACTTGACAGATTTCCGAAGATTTGCAAAGGAATTTCTGAAGGAATTGCAAAAGGTATTTCAGAAGGAATTCGTACTGGAATTTCCGAAAGGATTCCCGGAGAAATACCTATTGGAATTTCTAAAAAAAACTCCTAAATTTATCCAAAAATTCTTTGGAAAATAACTCCAAAAAATCCTCGGGATGTTTTTCTTACTAAACTTAATGAAAATTAGTGTAAAATCAGTTTTTTCCTCAAAACAATTTGGCGTATATAAACCAATACCAGGGAAATATTTGATTTGGTGGGTTACGTGCCCCATCGTGCCCCAGTTTGACTCCGCCAATGATAGTTTATGAGATAACATTTTCATGCAGAGGCTCTATTGTATTGCATACTGCATGATAACGTAGTTTGATAAGAAAATTATTTAGCTCTTTTTTAGTGGAATGTTTTCGCTGTCATAAGACGAGTTTAGTACAATTCTATTTAATTCCACCTCGTATTACTTTTACATATACGTATTTCGACCTCAAATGTAAGCTCGTCTTCAGTGTCTCAGTGACTCAAGTCGAGTCAAGTACTAGACACTGAAGACGACCTTCCAGTTGAGGTTGAAATATGTATATGCTCAATTCAGTTGAAAACCGGAATGGTCGACTAGCGAAGTTGAATTTTTCTCACAATTCGTACGCTAAACATAACTTCGGAAGTGGTGCGCTGTATATGCTTCGTCAAACGAAAACAGCACACCACTTCCGAAGTTAGGTTTAGCGTACGAATTGTGAGAAAAATCCAACTTTGCTAGTCGACCATTCCTGTTTTCAACTGGAATTAAATGGAATTGTACTAAACTCGTCTTATGACAGTAGTACATATGATAGTTTGCTGAGCTGGTTTACATGGACTTAGCAAGAGATATTTTAGTTACAAGATAAAGATTGTCGCTATCCGGAAGATTTTTTGCTGGCGAGGATAGGGCGCTTAATGTCAATGAAGGAAAAATCCATACAATTTGACAGTTCTGTAGGGGAAGGAGGTGCAATATGCCCTAGCTAAGCATAGACTGCTTTTATGCCTTAGCTATAACGATTTTCATGGGTGTTTCTACCTCACGCAACAGTTAAACAATTTAGCTAGCTGATGCCATATTCAAATTAGAAAAAATCTCAATCATATTGATAATATTCACATTTTAAAAAAGTGGTGATATTTCGTTGCCGGCAAACTCATGAGGCAAAACGCCTTTTAGCAGGCAGCTCTTATGGAACAACGTACCATGCGTCGGCACATCAGCATTCTGGTATAGACAGTGCGTGGAGACGCGAGTACATTGTAGGATAGTTCCACTTGGGCGTTTTGCCTCGCCGAAATGTTAGATGTTTCATCAAAATGTGGAAAATTTCAGTTTTTCCTACATTCCTATCTATTATTTTGACACTTTTTTCGCCTATCCTACATAATTTCACGTCTAGTTTTATTAAGGCTATCTCAAACATGGTAAATATGAGTTGTAGTAGGCTGTAATATATGTAGAACGTTATAGTAGACTTTTGACATGAGTAAATAAATCACTTCGACTTTGGTATCGCTTCCGAAAGGATGTCTTTCATTATAGAAGCGAATCTTTACAGTGGCGACGAGCCGAAACGGACCGAAAGATTTTTGAAGATCAGCTTGAAGCGAATCAAGCTGCTGGAAGTAATTTTTTCAAGCTATTTTGTTGCGCATTAGAAGTAAACGAAATATTAAATAACGATTTCTTTTAAATGATGGAGGTAACATAATAGATTACTCTTGTTTTTCACTTCATTGGAAGTTGATTGATTGTTTTATGGATTATTGTTTATTTCAAACTAAAAAAAAAAGAATTTATAATCTACGGAAGGACTAGGTATAAGACACGTAATTAAAAAAAAATGAGAATACGTAATGCGAAAATGTAGGGGATGCTACGAGTAGTCCCGGTCCATTAGATCTAAATGAAATGGTTCAGTATCTCAGTCTATTTGTTAAGGCTTGAAAAATAAAGGGAGCACTACGAGTGGCTCCAGTCCATTAAAATAAAATATAGGAGATTTGTTATCTCAGTCTATTAAATAAAATACATGAAATGCAGGGGACACCATGAGTGGTTCCAGTCCATGAATCTGACCCATATAAAAGATGTACACATTGAAAAAAAGTAGGGATAATCGTGGATAAGCTCCACTAATTTCATAACTGAGATATACCTACTACGAGTTCCGGAAACGAAAATTTCTCCAAAACAGCTCGTTGTCATGACTACTCAGCAACATTTTTAATTTGGATTACGTTTATATTGGTTGAGCGGAGAGCCGGGTGTAACAGCCGGGGTACGATTTTCAACAGATCCAGTCAATTTATTTGCTTCGCGGATGACATGGACATTGTCGGCCGAACATTTGCAAGGGTGGCAGAACTGTACACCCGCCTGAAACGTGAAGCAACAAAAGTTGGACTGGTGGTGAATGCGCCAAAGACAAAGTACATGCTTGTGGGCGGAACCGAGCGCGACAGGGCCCGCCTGGGAAGCAGTGTTACGATAGACGGGGATACCTTCGAGGTGGTCGAGGAATTCGTCTACCTCGGATCCTTGCTAACGGCTGACAACAACGTTAGTCGTGAAATACGAAGGCGCATCATCTGTGGAAGTCGGGCTTACTACGGGCTCCAGAAGAAACTGCGGTCGAAAAAGATTCGCCACCGCACCAAATGTGTCATGTACAAGACGTTAATAAGACCGGTAGTCCTCTACGGACATGAAACATGGACAATGCTCGAGGAGGACTTGCAAGCACTCGGAGTATTCGAGAGACGGGTGCTTAGGACCATCTTTGGCGGTGTACAAGAAGACGGTGTGTGGCGGCGAAGAATGAACCATGAGCTCGCCCAGCTCTACGGCGAACCCAGTATCCAGAAGGTAGCTAAAGCCGGAAGGGTACGATGGGCAGGGCATGTTGCAAGAATGCCGGACAGCAACCCTGCAAAGATGGTGTTCGCTTCCGATCCGGCAGGTACGAGACGACGTGGAGCGCAGCGAGCGAGATGGGCAGACCAGGTGCAGAACGACTTGGCGAGCGTGGGGCGTATTCGAGGATGGAGAGATGCGGCCTCGAAGCGTGTATTGTGGCGTCAAATTGTTGATTCAGTGTTATCTGTATAGATGTAGACTAATTAAATGAAATGAACTATATTGGTTGTTTGAGTTGATTCAAATACTAAACTTATGTAGACTCGCACCGAAAAAAAATACAACGCCTTCAGAAAAGGACTATTACCGGTACTTCGTGAGTGCTACTGAACTACTGAACTGAACATTGGAAAGACTATGAATCAATGCACACAATAAAATTGTGTATAGTATAGACAAATCGTCGAACCTGTATACGAAATATTCCTTAGAAATGACATGCTAAATGTAATCTTTAATGTTATTAACATCCTACAGTTTAGCGAAAAAATCAAACGTGACAAATATCAAAAATCCATTACAAGAAACCAAGGAACGAATGTGGTATACTTCTTTGGAGTCTTGTGTAAAATAATCGGCAAAATCGGACAGACATTGTTGCAGAGGCAACGTTATAGCTGCTACGAACGGGAAGCAGACGTGTGGTACTGGCAGACGTCGGCACTGCCTTGACTTCATCAACGACACCGAAGCATTTGAGTTCATATTGAGTATTGATGCACGAACTAGTGGAAGCTCGTAGGTTTCAGAGCACTCTATAGAAAATTACTAACTTATTTTGAAAAAAAAAGTTTATCAGAATTATAGTTCTACATTATCTTTACGGAACATGACGAAGTATAAAAGGGAGAGCATAATCGAATTCTTCCTCATCGAAAACAATAGGAAAACAGATGTTGTGTGAAGTTCCTCCGTACGCCATATCTTGATCCCGAATTCGAAGGTAAATTTTATCTAAAACTAATTCGTATTTAATGGAAAATGTATTATGCATATCTTCACTAAAATACCCAGAAAAAATAGATACATCACTACCATCAGTCACACATTCATTTTAGAAAACTTAACACTTCAATTGTTGAAACTACAACAATTGAAGGACATTGACATTATCAAACAGAACAGAGTTTTCTAATGTGTTTAAAATCCGCCGTTACTTATAGGAAAGAGGGATTGATTATGTTATTTTACGGGTTCTTTCAAATATGGAATAGAGAATGAGATACGATGTAATTTGTGCTGCAGTTGACACGATAAAGAGAGTGATCTCATCCTCACCATGTCTATTCATTCATTCTTTTGAAATGATTATTTACAATATTTAGTACGTCTCAGTTGTTCGAGGTTCGAGGGCTAATCTAATCTTTATTAAGAGCCGCATACACCACAATGTGCTTATTATATAATACTTCTATCAATACTACTACCGCTTATAAAATAAGTAGAAATTAGATAAGAACCCAACTAGTCATAAATCACTTGATGAAATGCATTGAAGTTTTGAAGGAAACTAAATTGTTCAATCATTGGAGCTTCTTGATTACCACTTATCTTATACATAAGGTAAAAGCAATATATAAAAAATTAGATGCTATTGCTAAAATTCGTAGAAGAAAAACAATTAAAGAAGTACAAAATTGTTTTAGGTCTAATCATATTCGTTGTTGATAACACCACATGACACATACCGAACTTGTTTTGCAAATTTCAAATTTGAAAACATTGATTAGAAAGCTTAATTTCCTTAGCCAACATTGAAATCATGTCGTTCTATGTTCCAAGCTTAAAATCATTTGTGCAACTGCTGCAATTCCAGTGGCATTGAATGCAGCATTATCCAATAGGAATATCTAGATCTAAATTGTAAAATAATTGCGTATATGCTGGAAAGAACGCTTTGCACTAAAGTTATAACAAATACTGCGAGAGAAATATTTGTTTAATATGAAATTGGAATTGAGTCAACAGCTATAGCGTTGTTTATTGAGAAGAAAGAACGACATTGATTACGCTAAATATTTAAATATCCCGAAGATTTACTGTAATACAATGAACACTCTTCCGCAATTGAGGATTCTTCTGCTACTAACTCTTCTAACTGATAATTCCCACCAAACATTAAGTACCTTACCCACCTTTTTAAAATAAACCAGTAGAACGTTGTTGAACAACATAAAACCACAGACAAACAGACGTAACAGCTTGAACAATTTTCTGAAAAATCCATCGCTCAACTCATCTACCACCATCTCGCGAGCATGTTACACGAAACGATGTTTCGTATGACATCGTCACCAGAAGGCGCTGGAGTGAAATGTCAAACCCGAAGGATTACGACACTAGCGCCTCTAGTTGTGAATTGCGTAATCAATCAAATTCAAATTGATCGTTGAAGTCATGGTCGATGGTATTTTCTCTAGTGTTACGTCTGTTTGTCTGTGATAAAACTATAACAAGTTTTTTCCTTCAGATGAATTAAAAAGAAAAACTTTCAAATATAGCTATCCTAGCACTTAACGATTCAGTAAGAGAATCGGATTTTTCAAGAAAACACAAAAGAAAGAAGTATGTGGATCATAAGCAGAACGCCAAGAATTCTAAAATTGATGTCAGATTTTATGTATTTGCTAAACATTTCATCAAACGTAAATTTCATTAACAACCACATGTTGTGTTGAAGAGGGAAATTTGACTAACGGACATAAAGAATCGGAACAGAAACAAACGTGTACTCCAGAGAATCGTTACAGTCGTAAGAATCGGAGGAAGTAAATGGAAGATTACGTTATTTATAAATGCAATTGTATGAAATAATGTTAAGGGTTAATTATGTTAAATTGGTAAACTATCATCAAAATATTGTTAACGTAAAGGGGAGATGTAGTAGGCTGTAATACATGTAGAACGTTATAGTACACTCAGGCAAATGAACATACGAAATACATAAGGCAAAAATTATGGATCTACAAGATTGTGGAAAATGGTTGAAACATAAGTCTCTCATGCTTTCTATCTTCAGCTTTTTAGATTTCATTAGCGGACGTATGTTGTTTGTTCATTGCATGGATTGAATTTCATTAGACACCTTTTGAAATTTGTTCAAAGCTGATTTGAAGAAAATCATAAGGCATTTTATGAAACACATCATACTCATTTTGGTTACCTTAATCGGAAGGAAGGCGCTTCTGTCAAGAGAATCATGCCCTCACTTATTACAAAGTTTTCAAGTCGTGCGGTTTAATTGAATATCAAGGGGGTGTGAAAAAAATATTAAGTTGAAGTATTTTCAAGTGTCGACGGTGAATAATATAGTGTCCCATAATAATTGACCCAATATGACCCAATATGTGAAAAAGGACGGGTTTAATTCGAATAAATCAAGTAACTTTTTCTAGATTCAAAGATATTTTGAAACGCGTTCTACATCGCTCATTTTTTCATACCCCCTCGATGTTCTCAATACAACCGAAACGCGAATATGAAATCACATGTCATGTATGCATAACTATATATAAATGAACCAAACATTTTGATTACCATCTGACATTAAGGTCACTCCTGACGGAATCCAATATTAAAAGTGCTCGCGTTTTCGGGGGCACACCACTCGATACGGAAGCAACGCACAACTGTCATTTTTATTATTTCACGCATGCTGCGACGCAGCAAAGCTAAATAAACAAAATGACAGTTGTTCGCCGCCTCTGAATCGAGTGATGTGCCCCCGAAAACGCGAGCACTTTGGAACTTGGATTCCGTCAGGAGTGACCTTAATCACGCATGTTTATAACTCAAGAAAATTTTCAATATACACGAATTAGGAATTCATAATGCAGCATTATGAATCGATTAATATATCGCAAAATGCAATAATGAATTCATAAATCTGCATTATGAATTAATTAAGATGCTTCTTGAAAAAATACGAAATTCATAAGGCGTGGTTATGACCTCCAAAATACTACTTCTGCAATTCATAAGGGAGGGCTATGGATTAATTTATGTCTAGCGTACAGCGTTTATAATGCTTCATTGTAATTTCATAAATGTGCCTTAAGAAAATGTTATGTTTTTTTATTGACCATGAAAATTTATTTCATCATGCGTCCTTTTGAATTTTAAATCCAAAACTTATTGCAAATTTTCAAAAGGCAGAATAATGATATTCGATAGCCAATTTGCCTGAGTGTAGACTTTTGACATGAGTAAATAAATCACTTCGACTTTGGTATCGCTTCCGAAAGGATGTCTTTCATTATAGAAGCGAATCTTTACATGAGTAAATAACCGAAAGTCGTTCTGCCCCGGGGGCCGTTTTGGGGCCTCTTCCCCTACTCTGGCAAAGCTTCCGATGAAACTGTTCCGTTATTCAGTTCGCTTGTAGATATCTTTTGTGATTGATTTTAAATTGAATGCAAAGAATATAACTAAATTATTTGAATCAAGGGGATTTTAGGCTAATATTTTTTTTTGCATTAGTTGCCTTGTAAACGAGTTTGATGAACTGTCAAATAAGTGAGGTTAAGTCAGAGTAAGCATTGAAAATATATATAAAAGGGGTAAAGTTGAATGCTTAAAAAGTAATGCAATAGTAATAAAACTTATTAAATAAATGACTGGAGCATTACATCATTGATCCTGTTTTAAATTTTGTTGCTGAGCTGAGCCACAAACAAATGTTTTAGTTTGGGGGGAAATGAATCAGAAATGCCACAGTCCACCTGCTTATATAATATAATAACTTGTGACTTTTGCTATCGATTATTTCCAAACACTGATGATGCTTTGAAGATCATTTCATAGAACTCACACGATTATGATCAATAACAGTGCACTTTCAGCTCTCCGGGGTTTCTCCCTTGTAGTCTCTTAAGGAAGATCCATTAATTATGTAACGCAAAAATTGGGCATTTTCAACCCCCCCTCCCCCTATGTCACTCTTTTTGTATGAAACATCTGAAAATTTTGTATGAACCGTCACACTTCGATCAATCCCCCTCCCCCCCCCTCTGGGCGTTACGTAATTTGTGGACGTTCCCTTATGACGTGACCAACTTTCATGTATTCGCAGGCAGATTATTTTCACTCGATATGTGTCGCCTATAACATACATTAGTGCAAACACTTTTCTCGTTCCGGACTGTCGATTTTTAACTGGAGCGTAGCACCCATGGGCGTAGCCAGGATTTCGAGAAGGGGGGGGGGCAACTTTTTTGGTCTTCTAAATCGTAGTTTTATAGTAGTTTTATAAAAACACATGAATATTAGCACATGAAACCAAATCGAAACAATAATGATTAAAACATTAATGGATTTCAAAATGCGTGATTTATTGCTCATCAGATATTTTTAAATAAAGTGAGAAACATATAAACGAACTTAGTATTCAGAAAGAATATAAAATCGGCTATAACAATTATTATAAAAATCCTACATTCTTCCATAAGTTTAAGAAAACTAGAACCATACATCTGAATTTCTAAACAAATCTTCTCTGAAATAATATTTATTATAAAATAGGCAGAAAAATCAATATGCAAGCTTTCTTCAGGATTCCTTCGACAATTTCTCCTGGCTTTCTATCCGAAATTCTATCAGGGATTGTTTAGGAATGCCTCCAGCAACTTCTTCGGCAGTGTCTTCAGGAATTCCACCAAAAATTTTGCCGGGAATTGATCCGAAAATTCCACCATTATTTACTCCAAGAAAATTTTCACGAACTTCTTTATAAGTTCTGCAGAATTCCCTGCAATAATTCAAATAATTTCGTGCTGTTTCCCATAATTTTTAAGAATAAGAATATTCCGTGGAAATTCCGCAGAATTGCCAGTAAACATTCCTGAGAATTTTACGAAAAATCTTCGAATTTCTTGTGTAAATTCCAAAAAATTTTCCATGAATTGTTTCGAATAATTTCTTGTGAAAATTTCAAAGAATTTCTCCAGGAATTCCACCGCAAATTTATACAGAAATTATACCGAAAATGAAATCAACAATGGAATTTTCGGAGGAATTCCTAGATTGATTCGCAATGAAATCCTGAAAGAATTCCGGTGGAAACTTCAAGATTTTCACTGGGAGATCCTCCAGGAGTTTCTCCGAAAATTCCTCCTGAAATTCTTCCAGGAGTTCCACCGGCATTTCCACCAAGAATTTCTCTAGGTTTTCCTTAGAGAATTATTCCGGTAGTTCTATCGGCAGTTCGTCTGAAAATTCTTCCGGGAATTTCGGCAGAATTAGAATTTATTTAGGCTTCTTCAGGAATTTATATAGATTTTCCACCAGAAGCTCCTCCGAGAATTTCTCTGCGAGCTCCTCAGGGAGGACCTCTGATGATGATGATGGTCCAGCTACAAACCCCAACAAAGGTTTTCAGCTAGACGGAATTTGTCGATAAGATTAATTCTCTTAATTCCGAGAATGGTTCTGGTAGTGTCCCCGGGGTTCCTTTGAAAATTCTCCCGGGAGTTTCTTCAGAAATTCTTCCAGAAAATTCCTTCGAGAGTTCCTCCGGGAATTCCACCAGCAATTCATCTGGGAGTTTCTCCGGAAATTCCTCCAGGAGTTCCACCAGAAGCTATTCCAGGAAATTATTCAGACTTTTTTCAGGAAATCATTTAGGCTTTCTTCAGAAATTAAGCTGGAAATTCCTCCCAAAGTTCTTCCGACAGTTTCTCTGGTAGCTTATCCGGGACGTCCTCTAGGAATTATTCTAGGAGCTCCTCCTGAAATTCCTCCGGGAGTTCTTACGGGAGATCTTACGGGAGCTCCTCCAGCAGTTCCTTCGGGAATTCCTCCGGGAGATCCACCAGTAGTTTCTACGAGAATCCCTTCGGGAGTTTCACCGGCAGTTTCTCCGGGTGTTTCTCTGAAAAGGAACTCCCGGAGGAACTCCCAGAGTAATTTCCGGAGGAACTCCTAGGGGATTTTCTATAGGAATTTCCGGAGAAATTTTTAAAGGAATTCTCGGAGGAACTGCCGGTGGAACTTCTGGAGGAATTTATTGAAAAACTACAGGAAGAATTTCCGGAGGAAATCCTGGAGGAACTCTCGTAAGAATTCTAGGATGAACTCCCAAAGGAACTTCCGTAAGAATTCCAGGAGGAACTCCTGGAAGAATTCTTAAAAGAACCTCCCGGAGGAATTCCCGTAAGAACTCCCAGAGAAATTCTCCGAGGAACTTCTGGAGGAATTAGTAGATAAATGCCTAATGAAATGCTAAATGAATTCCTGGAAGAAAGCCTGATTGAATTCCCGAAGGAACTACTGGTGGAACTTCAGAGGAACATCCGATGGAATACCCTAGAGGAAGAGAAAAAATATTTCTGAAGGAACTTCCGAAATCCCATTTCCCGTGAAATTCCTGCCGAATATCGTCCAGGAATTCCCTGTGAAGTTTCTGGAGGTATTATCGGAGAATTTCTTGGAAAAACTCCCGGAGGAACTCCCACAAGCACTTCTGGAGGAATTCCCACATGGAAGTCCTGAAATAATTCTAAGGGAAGTTCCTAAAGAAATTTCCGAAAAAATATCTGAAGTAATGCCCAGAAAAATACCAGGAGGAATTAATGCTGAAATTCCCAGATGAAATCCTGAAAGTACTCCCAGATGAATTGCTGAAGAAAATGCCTGTGGATTGTTCCGAAGAAATTTCTGGAAGAACTCTTGGAAGATATCCGAGTAAATTCCGAGTGAAGTCCGGAAGGAATTCTAGTACACTTCCGCCGAAAATCTTCCAGAGAAATTCCTGAAGGAATTCCTGGAGAAGTACCTGAAAAAACTCCCGAAAAAATACCTGTAAGAATTTCTGGGGAAATACTTGGACGAATTCCAGGAGAAATTCATGAAGATATTTCTAGAGGATTTCTTGATGGATATTCTGAAGTAATTGCGAAAAGAATTCCAGATTGGAATGCTAGATGATTTCGCTATTGAATGTTTGAAGGTATTCCCGGAAGATTTCCTGGAAGTAAACCCGGAGGAATTAAAGGAAGAGTTCCGAGAGGAATGCCCGGAGAATTTCCGAAGGAATTTCTTATAGATTTTTATTTATAGAAGTTAAATTATGAAGCTAAATCGGAGGATTTCCGTCATAAATTTTTGAAGAAACTTCTGGTAGAATTTTGGGAAGAAATTCAGTATGTATTCTTGACGGAACTCTCGAATGCATGCCTGAAGGAAATGCCGGATTTTTCCTGAAGAGAGAATAACCGAAGAAATATCTAGAAGTAAATCTTGGAGAGAAGAAAATAAATTTTCAAGGAATTTTCTCGTGAATTTCCCAACAAAATTTAGTGGGGGTTTCTAGATAAGGATGAATTACAATTACATGAGAAGGATTTTCGAACGATTTTCAGAGGAATTTGTGAATAACTTTCCGGAGGAACTCAGAAGTTCCCAGGGGAGCTTCTAGAAGGATTTCAAGGAGAATTTTTGAGCCCGAAATGTTTCGAGTTGTTTTGAACTTTCATATATTATGGATCCTGGATGCCCTAATAAGTTTTGGGAATCTTTTGAATTTCAACCACCTATTTTTGTATATGATTGGATCGTAAAGTGCACATGTTTGAGGGAATTTCAGTACCCGTTCAATCTTTCCAAAATTTAGGGGGGGGCGACGCCCCCCCCCCTGCCACCCCTTGGCTACGCCCTTGGTAGCACCCGAGAAGACGCGCGAACAGCGCTCTTGTTGGTTGAACGAAATCGCAGATAAAATTCTCTGAAAGCTTAGTCAGCAACTTTGCTGTGGCTTGGGAGGGGTTATTTGTGTGGGCTTGACTGTGTAATATTCTTCTGCATGGACTGCATTTGATTGGAAGATTTGATTCATTTTGTGCTAAGCATCATCACGATCAGTTTCTGGTTACGAAACTGCCGAGGCCAGGTTAGTGAAAGTAAAAATAATATATGAAAAAGTTACGCTGTTATATTAAACGTTACAAACATTGCGCAGATTTCTATTTAGCCAACGGTTGTTATTTAGTGTTGTGATGCTGATTGCTATTTATATTGAAGTTTGATTTATATTGAAGTTTTATCAGACTGCTAGATGAAAAGTGATCACAGTTTTTCAAATTAAGCTTGTTTCGAAGTTTGATATAATAATGAACAAAAGTATTATTTTATATAATATTGTAGGGTGCTGTCAATACGATACACCGCGCGGCTGTTGTAATGTTTCCAAAAGCGCATTTGCACAAGATTCCACGCGGCGTTCCACATTCGAAAGGAACAACCGCACCCTAGGAAACGCCGCAATGTTATCTCCCCATAAGAATCGAGTATATGGGCAGCAAAAACGCGGAGCGTCGTTTCCTTTGGGGAGCGCCGCGTGTACTTTTGGGCAAATGCGTTAATAATATTGTACGCCGGGAGTTTGGTCAATTTTCAATAGGAAACAATGAGACAGTATTCTGCTGCTAGCAAATCGGTAAAAAATAAGTGCCTGAAAAATGAGTGACAAATTTTTCTATTGATTTTTTTTTTTTGTAGAAAATGGTATTTTGGCCATAACTTGCGAGCCCATAGTCCGATCCGGCCAATTTTCTATAGAAAACAGTGAGGTGGAAGTCTGCAACTTAATGAAGAATGCAACTTATTGCGAGCAAATCAGTTGAGGTAAAGTGTCAGAAAAATGAGTGACACTTGCTACATATTGGTACGTGGGTGTGCACATACACACACAGACATCACCTCAATTCGTCGAATGTATATATACTCAATCCAGTTGAAACCCGAAATCGGGTTAGCGAAGTTGGATTTTTCTCACAATCCGTACGTTAAACCTACCCAGAGTAACTTTCTGTGAGAGGTTAGACTCTGGTTAGAATATGTTAGGTATGCTCCCCACCGAAAAAGCATAAAACATAAAAAATAATGTTGAATATTTATGTTTTCTTTTTTCGGGCTGTACTGACCGCACTGACAGCTCAAAACAAAGAAAAGAAAACGCGTGTAGTTTTTGTGTCTCTTGATCTTGCATCTCAGGTAATCCGTAATTTTTGGTTTTATTTTGAACTGCAATATTGATTTATTTTCTTTTGCATTCGATAGCGCATCTGAATCTGCAGAATCTCCGGAAGTTTAGAATATTGGATGCAATGGATCATTGGTAAATAAAGCCGGCATTGGATGGAGACAGTAGCTCTAAATTGAAAAAGGAATAAAAAAACGGCTTGACGATGTGGCTAAAAGTGGATAAAGGATGCAGTTCTTCCACAAAGCACAGCACGAATTACCGATTATTGGTACTCTGTCCGGGTCCGGGCGCGTTCCGAACATGGAACTGAAACGAACCTGAATTAATTTTAGTAAGTTTAACATTGCTTTTTTTCTAATTTGATTTTAAACAATGCCGTTTAATAGGTTTCAAATATACCAAAGTGAAAAATCTCGTCGTGAAGCGAAAGATCGAAGGACCGAAAGCCGAGAAAATTTCATTTCGGTAAGTAGTGGCTTTGTGTGGATTGATTAAGGTGATATAGAAATCTTAACACTACCTGGATTCCTCTTCATATATGAAATATGCGATTAGGGGCCGTACATTAATTACGTAAGCGATTTTCTAGGCAAAACAACTCCCCCCCCATGTAAGATTTTCCCAAACGATTTTTTTTTATTTATATGAAACGTAATAAAATGTAAAACCTCCCTCCCTCCATAAGTGCTTACGTAATTAGTGTACGACCCCTTAAAAGCAACACTCATCAAATGTGATTTATCGCCTAAACTGTATATTCAATTTGTTGATTGATTGATAGTGGTTTTGGTGTGTTTCAATTACATGGTATGTTTTCTCAAACTGCAATTCTTATCTACTTTATAGGTAACACTGGTTGATTTCTGAGATTCTGCATCGGGCGAAACGGAAACATTTGTACCGAAAATTGGAAACACACAAGGAACGCTGGATGGATTAAGTTTAGTCAGGAGAGCTGTTGTTGAATAGGAAGGATCCCAGGTCGTTGGACACTGGCCTTGCTACACGTCTCGAAATGCAATGTGTGATGCAACTATAATTTTAGTTGCACTGGCACAAACCGATTGTACGTAACGGGGCTTATGCGAAGATTTTGCCCTGGATAAAGACTCGGCTAAAGATCCCCGTAGCACCCGTTCCCTAAGGTGCCTGCCAGAGTAGACAATCAATAATAAGGAGCTGTCAAATCATATGGACGCTTCGCTTCGCATTTCGCGTCTACTATAGCCGCAGCCTAACAGTCGCTTGGCGGCTGCGATTATCTATCGCGTAGGCATAGGAGGGTTTTATTTTGAATTTATATTGAAATTTAGTTTTAGTTCTATTTTAATTTAATAATTATTTAATTTTAATTTAGTTAATAATAATATAATATAATAGTAATTAAATAATTAAGGAACTCCTGTAAGAATTCTCAGCAGAACTCCAGGAGGAATTCTCGGAGGAATGTCTATAGCAACTCCGGTGGAAATTCTCAAAGGAAATGTTGGAGCAATTCTCGGATCAACTTATAGAGTAATTTTCAGACAAATTCCTGTATGAATTCTTAGAAGAACTTCTGGATTTAATTTTAGTTTAATTTTAATTTAATTTTAATTGAATTTTAATTTAATTTTAATTTAATTTTAATTTAATTTTAATTTAATTTTAATTTAATTTTAATTTAATTTTAATTTAATTTTAATTTAATTTTAATTTAATTTTAATTTAATTTTAATTTAATTTTAATTTAATTTTAATTTAATTTTAATTTAATTTTAATTTAATTTTAATTTAATTTTAATTTAATTTTAATTTAATTTTAATTTAATTTTAATTTAATTTTAATTTAATTTTAATTTAATTTTAATTTAATTTTAATTTAATTTTAATTTAATTTTATTAATTTAATTTTAATTTAATTTTAATTTAATTTTAATTTAATTTTAATTTAATTTTAATTTAATTTTAATTTAATTTTAATTTAATTTTAATTTAATTTTAATTTAATTTTAATTTAATTTTAATTTAATTTTAATTTAATTTTAATTTAATTTTAATTTAATTTTAATTTAATTTTAATTTAATTTTAATTTAATTTTAATTTAATTTTAATTTAATTTTAATTTAATTTTAATTTAATTTTAATTTAATTTTAATTTAATTTTAATTTAATTTTAATTTAATTTTAATTTAATTTTAATTTAATTTTAATTTAATTTTAATTTAATTTTAATTTAATTTTAATTTAATTTTAATTTAATTTTAATTTAATTTTAATTTAATTTTAATTTAATTTTAATTTAATTTTAATTTAATTTTTAATTTAATTTTAATTTAATTTTAATTTAATTTTAATTTAATTTTAATTTAATTTTAATTTAATTTTAATTTAATTTTAATTTAATTTTAATTTAATTTTAATTTAATTTTAATTTAATTTTAATTTAATTTTAATTTAATTTTAATTTAATTTTAATTTAATTTTAATTTAATTTTAATTTAATTTTAATTTAATTTTAATTTAATTTTAATTTAATTTTAATTTAATTTTAATTTAATTTTAATTTAATTTTAATTTAATTTTAATTTAATTTTAATTTAATTTTAATTTAATTTTAATTTAATTTTAATTTAATTTTAATTTAATTTTAATTTAATTTTAATTTAATTTTAATTTAATTTTAATTTAATTTTAATTTAATTTTAATTTAATTTTAATTTAATTTTAATTTAATTTTAATTTAATTTTAATTTAATTTTAATTTAATTTTAATTTAATTTTAATTTAATTTTAATTTAATTTTAATTTAATTTTAATTTAATTTTAATTTAATTTTAATTTAATTTTAATTTAATTTTAATTTAATTTTAATTTAATTTTAATTTAATTTTAATTTAATTTTAATTTAATTTAATTTAATTTAATTTTAATTTAATTTTAATTTAATTTTAATTTAATTTTAATTTAATTTTAATTTAATTTTAATTTAATTTTAATTTAATTTTAATTTAATTTTAATTTAATTTTAATTTAATTTTAATTTAATTTTAATTTAATTTTAATTTAATTTTAATTTAATTTTAATTTAATTTTAATTTAATTTTAATTTAATTTTAATTTAATTTTAATTTAATTTTAATTTAATTTTAATTTAATTTTAATTTAATTTTAATTTAATTTTAATTTAATTTTAATTTAATTTTAATTTAATTTTAATTTAATTTTAATTTAATTTTAATTTAATTTTAATTTAATTTTAATTTAATTTTAAATTTAATTTTAATTTAATTTTAATTTAATTTTAATTTAATTTTAATTTAATTTTAATTTAATTTTAATTTAATTTTAATTTAATTTTAATTTAATTTTAATTTAATTTTAATTTAATTTTAATTTAATTTTAATTTAATTTTAATTTAATTTTAATTTAATTTTAATTTAATTTTAATTTAATTTTAATTTAATTTTAATTTAATTTTAATTTAATTTTAATTTAATTTTAATTTAATTTTAATTTAATTTTAATTTAATTTTAATTTAATTTTAATTTAATTTTAATTTAATTTTAATTTAATTTTAATTTAATTTTAATTTAATTTTAATTTAATTTTAATTTTAATTTTAATTTAATTTTAATTTAATTTTAATTTAATTTTAATTTAATTTTAATTTAATTTTAATTTAATTTTAATTTAATTTTAATTTAATTTTAATTTAATTTTAATTTAATTTTAATTTAATTTTAATTTAATTTAATTTTAATTTAATTTTAATTTAATTTCAATTTAATTTTAATTTAATTTTAATTTAATTTTAATTTAATTTTAATTTAATTTTAATTTAATTTTAATTTAATTTTAATTTAATTTAATTTTAATTTTATTTTAATTTAATTTTAATTTATTTTTTATTTAATTTTAATTTAATTTTAATTTAATTTTAATTTAATTTTAATTTAATTTTAATTTAATTTTAATTTAATTTTAATTTAATTTTAATTTAATTTTAATTTAATTTTAATTTAATTTTAATTTAATTTTAATTTAATTTTAATTTAATTTTAATTTAATTTTAATTTAATTTTAATTTAATTTTGAATTTAATTTTAATTTAATTTTAATTTAATTTTAATTTAATTTTAATTTAATTTTAATTTAATTTTAATTTAATTTTAATTTAATTTTAATTTAATTTTAATTTAATTTTAATTTAATTTTAATTTAATTTTAATTTAATTTTAATTTAATTTTAATTTAATTTTAATTTAATTTTAATTTAATTTTAATTTAATTTTAATTTAATTTTAATTTAATTTTAATTTAATTTTAATTTAATTTTAATTTAATTTTAATTTAATTTTAATTTAATTTTAATTTAATTTTAATTTAATTTTAATTTAATTTTAATTTAATTTTAATTTAATTTTAATTTAATTTTAATTTAATTTTAATTTAATTTTAATTTAATTAAATTTAATTCAATTTTAATTAATTTAATTAATTTAATTTTAATTTAATTTTAATTTAATTTTAATTTAATTTTAATTTAATTTTAATTTAATTTTAATTTAATTTCAATTTAATTTTAATTTAATTTTAATTTAATTTTAATTTAATTTAATTTTAATTTAATTTTAATTTAATTTTAATTTAATTTTAATTTAGTTTTAATTTAATTTTAATTTAATTTTAATTTAATTTTAATTTAATTAAAATTAATTTAATTTTAATTTAATTTTAATTTAATTTTAATTTAATTTTAATTTAATTTTAATTTAATTTTAATTTAATTTTAATTTAATTTTAATTTAATTTTAATTTAATTTTAATTTAATTTTAATTTAATTTTAATTTAATTTTAATTTAATTTTAATTTAATTTTAATTTAATTTTAATTTAATTTTAATTTAATTTTAATTTAATTTTAATTTAATTTTAATTTAATTTTAATTTAATTTTAATTTAATTTTAATTTAATTTTAATTTAATTTTAATTTAATTTTAATTTAATTTTAATTTAATTTTAATTTAATTTTAATTTAATTTTAATTTAATTTTAATTTAATTTTAATTTAATTTTAATTTAATTTTAATTTAATTTTAATTTAATTTTAATTTAATTTTAATTTAATTTTAATTTAATTTTAATTTAATTTTAATTTAATTTTAATTTAATTTTAATTTAATTTTAATTTAATTTTAATTTAATTTTAATTTAATTTTAATTTAATTTTAATTTAATTTTAATTTAATTTTAATTTAATTTTAATTTAATTTTAATTTAATTTTAATTTAATTTTAATTTAATTTTAATTTAATTTTAATTTAATTTTAATTTAATTTTAATTTAATTTTAATTTAATTTTAATTTAATTTTAATTTAATTTTAATTTAATTTTAATTTAATTTTAATTTAATTTTAATTTAATTTTAATTTAATTTTAATTTAATTTTAATTTAATTTTAATTTAATTTTAATTTAATTTTAATTTAATTTTAATTTAATTTTAATTTAATTTTAATTTAATTTTAATTTAATTTTAATTTAATTTTAATTTAATTTTAATTTAATTTTAATTTAATTTTAATTTAATTTTAATTTAATTTTAATTTAATTTTAATTTAATTTTAATTTAATTTTAATTTAATTTTAATTTAATTTTAATTTAATTTTAATTTAATTTTAATTTAATTTTAATTTAATTTTAATTTAATTTTAATTTAATTTTAATTTAATTTTAATTTAATTTTAATTTAATTTTAATTTAATTTTAATTTAATTTTAATTTAATTTTAAGAGGAACTTCTGGAAGAATTCTCAGAGAAACTTCTGGTGTAATTCCCAGAGGAATTCCTGGAGGAATTTCCGGAGGAGCTTCTGGAGGAATTCCCAGAAGAACTTCCGGAGGTATTCCCAATAGGAACTTCCGAAAGAATTCTCAGAGATGCTCCTGAAGGAATTTCTGGAAGTATTACAAGTGGAAGTAGCGGAGGAGATTCTGGAGAAATTCCCATAGGAACTCCTGGAGGAATTACCATTAGAACTCCTGAAGGAATTCTCATAGACACTCCCGGAGAATTACACAAGATACTTTTACCGTAACTCCCAAAGGAATTTCCAGAGGAACTCCTCCTGGAGGTATTCCCAGATGAAATTCCGGAGGTATTCTCAAAGGAACTTTCGGAAGAATTCTCAGAGAAATTCCTGAAGGAATTCCCAGTGGAACTCCTGGAAGAATGCTCAGAGAAACTCGTGAAGGAGTTTCTGGAAGTACTCCCAGAGAATCTTCTGTCGTAATTCCCAGAGGAACTTCAGGAGGAATTTCCAGAGAAACTCCCGGAAGAATTACACAAGAAACTTCTGGCGTAATTCCCAGAGGATCTCCTGGAGGAACTTGCGGAGGAGATTCTGGAGGAACTCCTGAAGGAATTCTCATAGACACTCCCGCAGAAAATCCTGAAAGAATTACACAAGAAGCTTCTGGCGTTATTCCCAGAGGAACTCCTGGAGTAATTTCCAGAGAAACTTCTGGAGGAATTTCCAGAAGAACTTCTGGAGGTATTCCCAGAGGAACTTCTGGAAGAATTCTCAGAGGAACTCCTGGAGGAATTCCCAGTGGAACTCCTGGAAGAATGCTCAGAGAAACTCCTCAAGGACTTTCTGGAAGTATTACAAGTGGAACTCGCGGAGGAGATTCTGGAGGAATTCCCAGTGGAACTCCTGGAGGAATTCTCAGAGAAATACCCGGAAGAATTACACAAGAAACTTCTGGCGTAATTTCCAGAGGAACTACTGGAGGAATTCCCATAACAACTTCCGGAGGTATTCCCAAAGGAACTTCCGAAAGAATTCTCAAAGAAACTCCTGGAAGAATACCCAGTAGAAGAATGTTCATTGGAACTCCTGGAAGAATGTTCAGTGGAACTCCTGGAGAAATTCCCAGTGGAACTCCTGGAAGAATGCTCAGAGAAACTCTGGAATTTCTGGAAGTATTACAAGTGGAAGTCGCGGAGGAGATTCTGGAGGAATTCTTACTGAATTCTGGCGTAATTCCCAGAGAAATTTCCAAAGGAACACCTGGAGGAATTTCCAGAGAAACTTCCGGAGAATTACACAAGAAACTTCTGTCGTTAATCCCAGAGGAACTCCTGGAGGAATTTCCAGAGGAACTCCTGGAGGTATTTCCAGAAGAACTTCCGGAGGTATTCCCAAAAGGAACTCCCGGAAGAATTCTCAGAGAAACTCCTGGAAGAATTCCCAGTGGAACTCGTGGAAGAATGCTCAGAGAAACTCCTGAAGGAATTTCTGGAAGTATTACAAGTGGAACTCGGAGGAGATTCTGGAGGAATTCCCATTGGAACTCTTGAAAGAATTCTCATAGACACTCCCGAAGAAACTTCTGGCGTAATTTCCAAAAAAAAATCCAAAGAAAAACCTGGAAGAATTTCCAGAGAAACTCCTCGAAGAATTACACAAGAAACTTCTGGCGTAATTCCCAGAGGAACTCCTGGAAGAATTTCCAGAGGAACTTGCGGAGGAGATTCTGGAGGAACTCCTGAAGGAATTCTCATAGACACTCCCGCAGAAAATCCTGAAAGAATTACACAAGAAACTTCTGGCGTTATTCCTAGTAGAACTCCTGGAGTAATTTCCAGAGAAACTTCTGGAGGAATTTCCAGAAGAACTTCCGGAGGTATTCCCAGAGGAACTTCTGGAAGAATTCTCAGAGGAACTCCTGGAGGAATTCCCAGTGGAACTCCTGGAAGAATGCTCAGAGAAACTCCTCAACGACTTTCTGGAAGTATTACAAGTGGAACTCGCGGAGGAGATTTTGGAGGAACTCCCAGTGGAACTCCTGGAGGAATTCTCAGAGAAAATACCGGAAGAATTACACAAGAAACTTCTCGCGTAATTCCCAGAGGAACTCCTGGAGGAATTTCCAGAGGAACTCCTGGCGGAATTTCCAGAGGAATTCCCAGAAGAACTTCCGGAGGTATTCCCAAAGGAACTTCCGAAAGAATTCTCAGAGAAACTCCTGGAAGAATTCCCAGTAGAACTCCTGGAAGTATGTTCAGTGGAACTCCTGGAAGAATGTTCAGTGGAACTCCTGGAGGAATTCCCAGTGGAACTCCTGGAAGAATGCTTAGAGAAACTCCTGTAGAAATTTCTGAAAGTATTCTAAAGGAATTCTCTCTGGAACTCCTGAAGAAATTCTCATAGAAACTCCCGAAGAAACTTCTGGCGTAATCCCCAGAGGAACTCCTGGAGGCGTGGAGATTTTGGAGTAATGCCCAGAGAAACTCTTGAAGGAACTTCTGGAAATATTACGAAAGGAACTCCTGGTGGAATTTTCAGAGAAGCTCCTAGAGGAACTTCTGAAGGAATTCCCGGTGAACTCCTGGAGGAATGCTCAGATAACTCTCAAAGGAACTTCTGGAAGTATTACAAGAGGACTCTCGTTGAGGAACTGCTGGAAGAATTTCCAGTGGAACTCCTGAAAGAATTACACAAGAAATCCAGAAGAAACTTCTGGGAGTATTACAAGAGGAAATCCAGGAGGAATTCCCAGAGAAAGTTCTGGAGGAGTTTTCAGAGAATTCTCAAAAGAACCCCTGGAGTATTCTCAAAAGAACTCCTGGAAGAACTCTTGGAGGAAATACCGGAATTCGCAGAGATACTCCTAGAGGATTTCGCAGAGCAACTCCTGGAGGATTTTCTGACAGAATTACATTAGTTAGGAACTCCCAGATGAACTCCCGAAGTAGCTTCTGGAATAATTACAAAAAGAACTCCTGAAGGTATTCCCAAATAAACTAGAATTACTATTGGAGGAATTTCTTTAGGAACTCCTGGAGGTATTTCCATAGACAATATCCCAGAGGGACTCCTGCAGCAATTCCCAGAGAAACTTCTTCCCGAACTTCCATAGAAACTCATGTAGGAATTTTCAGATTAACTCTTGAAAGAATTTCCAGAGGATCTGGTTGGAGCTGTAATTCTTAGCGGCCCTTCTGGAGGAATTATCTGATGACCTCCTGGTGGAATTTCCAAATAAACTCTTGGAACAAGTTCCAGAGGAATTTGTAGATGAATTTCCGGTGGAAATCCCAAGGAAAATTCTGGCGAAACTCCTGGAAGAACTCATGGACGAATTTTCAGAGAAAATCCTGGAGGAATTTTCAGGGCAAATCCTGGAGAAATTCCCAGAGGAATTTCCTTGGGAACCCCTGAAGGAATTTCTCAAATAAATTTCTAGAGGAACTCCTGGAGGAATTCTGAAATTAGTTTTCGGAGCAATTTCAAGTGGAACTCCTGAAGGAATTCCCAGATGAATTTTTGGTGGAATACTCAAAAAAAATCTGGCCGGACTCCTGATAGAATTTTCAGAGGAAGTTGTGAAGGAGAGGATTTCCCAGCGGAAATCCTGGAGGAATTCCCAGATGAATTTCTGGACAATTTCACAAATAAATTTCTAGAGAAACTCCTTGAAGAATTCCCAAATGAGTTTTTGGAATAAAATCTAGAAGAATTCCTGGGAATTCGTAGTTGAACTTCTGGTGGAATTGCCAGAGAAAGTTGTGGCGGAATCTTAAACATTTTCAGAATAACTGCTGGCGCAATTCCCAAAGCAACCACCTAGGCATTTTCTGGGGGATTTTTAAAGAGAAACTCATAGAATTCCCGGATTTTCTCTTTTTGAAAAAAAAATTCTATGTAAATTCCTAGAGGAACTCCTGGAGATATTGTAAAATGTATTCCTAGGGAATTCCTAAAGGAGCTCCTAGAGGAATTACCAAAGTAACTCCTGAATAAATTCCCAATGAGTTTTTAGAGGAACTGCTGGAAGATTTCCTGGAACAATTCCTAGAGGAATTGCCTAAGGAAGTAGCTCCTGGAGGAATCCTAATGACATTCCCTATTTACTGTTTTCGGATTAAAAGAGACTTAAAATCAAAATTCAATGAAGTCTAATATGATTTTATCGAGAGAATTTTTTATTGACGGAGTCAAATCACAACTCCAAGCAACTTGCTTGCTTCGTCACGGCCTGTCCGCCATTGGCCATCTTGTTACCGTGCATCTTCTTCATACGGTTCCTGCGTTCCTTGCGCTGCTTGCGATTCATCTTCTTCCAAACACTTCGTGGCTGACCAATCGGTGCTTGGGTTCAAACTTCTTGGCATGTCGAGATCATTGCAAAGCCGGTCGAGTTGCCACCATCAAAGTTGGTTCCAAATCCAAAAACGAACACTGCATCGGGGGTATACATGACCGCCATTTTTTCACGGATTGGAATCTTTGGGATCGAACCCAGTCCCAGGGGCACAACGCCGTAAATCAGCTGCTTGCGGCTCAGCTGTTCATAAACCGGCGGATATGGATCGTTGCTGCCGGCATTTTAGTGCACCGGTCGACTTGCCACCGTCAAAATTGGTTCCAAATCCAAAAACGAACACTGCATCGGGGGTACATGACCGCCAGGCGGATATGGATCGTTGCTGCCGGCATTTTGGTGCACCGGTCGACTTGCCACCGTCAAAGTTGGTTCCAAATCCAAAAACGAACACTGCATCGGGATACATGGCCGCCAATTTGTCACGGATTGGAGTCTTCGGGACCGAAGCCAGTTCCAGAGGCACGACGCCGTAAATCAGCTGCTTGCGGCTCAGCTTTTCATAAACCGGCGAATATGGATCGTTGCTGCCGGAAATTTGGTGCACCTCTTTTTATAGACTGAGGGTAAGGAAAGCCTTCGCGAACGCACTTTTGTAAAACAATCAAACTTTAAAAATAATAATTTCACAAAAATAAACGAACTATTCTTCATTTAATTCAGTTTTGTTTGCATCTAGCTGTGATTCGGTGCAAAAGTGTGCTTGTGTTGGTTAATAATATATTTCGCGCCAATACATGCACTTTTTGCTCGTATGACAGCTGGATGTAAATAAACCAGCATGAAATCCCACCCGAAAATACCCTAACCACTGCCTAACCGCCTAAAGCGAAACATAGCTAACGTTCATCTAATGTGAGGGTAACGTGTTAGATTAAAATATGCATAAATCATAAACATATTGCTTTTCTCACCGAAGAATAGACTACCGTGCAAATTTGTCGAAGTACCAAAACAAATGCTCACACGTCCAATTGTATATAGAAATTAGCGAAAGCACAATCCAAAACATCATTCTTGCATCTTATCTCACACCTCAAACAGCTCTTTCTTGCAGTGGAGATGTCAACCATATATGGAGAAACTGGTGGGAACATATTTTGGTGGGACAATATTTTTTGCATGGGAGTCGAACACGGCGCAAAATTTGCAATACCTAACAAAAGTGTTGCAGATCTGTCTAATTTTAGTCTCATTTTACCCTAACGTTAGTGAGAAAATTAGAGTAACTTTCTAACAGGTTACACTCATGTTAGGGTCAAGTTAGAGTAACCTTGTTTGCTGGGTAACTTCGGAAGTGGTGCGCTGAATAGCGCTTCGCGATATGAAAACAGCGCACCACTTCCGAAGTTAGGTTTAACGTACGGATTGTGAGAAAAATCCAACTTCGCTAGCACCCGATTTCGGGTTTCAACTGGATTGAGAATATATACTAGCTGACCCGGCGAACTTTGTCTCGCCCAAAACTGATCAATTTGCTGATATATTTTTTTACGTACACAATTTATCTAAAAAACAAACCGGTTTTTCAAAATAATTTTTCTTTTTTTTTGACATTATTTTATCATGACACTTTTCGAATTAATTTAGTAGCCAAACCAAAACTAACAAAAATCGATCTTTCCGTTATCTGATGATAATGTCAACTTAGATGACATGATTTGAAATTATCATACAAAATGCACGACAAACCATTTCATCGGAAAGATTTTATTTCGATTGTCAATTTTTTTCAAAAAGAAAGGGATATAAATTAGCAAAAATTCTATTCTGGAGCCATGCGCGGTCGAACAAATGCCAACTTTGTTTTATATATAAAGATGATCTGAATGGAAAAAAAATTATGCAAAATTGTACGAAAAACCATTTCAACGAAAAGATTGGGCATTGATCTTTAAAGTATTCCATTTCATCTTAATATTTTTCCTCGTAAATAGAAAAAGAAAAGGGATATAAATTAGCAAAAATTGGGTTGTCTTTTCTTGAGTGATGCGCGGTCGTACAAATGCCAACTTTGTTATATATATATAAAAACCCTGATTAATCCACCTAGCGGTGTTGGTGCCTTTCTCGTGAAAAAACTGAAAAAATATGAATGAGTGTTTTTTAGCGTGTTTTGCCCATAGAAAATAGTATTTTGACCATAACTTTTGATCCCATAGTCCAATCTGGCCGATTTTCAATAGCAAACAATGGGACAGGATTCTCAGTCGAATGGAACTTGTTGCGAGTAATTCGGCCAATGTTAAATTCCAAAAAGTGTATCTACAAAATTTTGTACACATACACACACACACACATACATACATACACACAAACAGACATCACCACAATTCGTCGAGCTGAGTCGATTGGTATATAACACTATGGGTCTCCGAGCCTTCTATCAAAAGTTTGGTTTTGGAGCGATCATATAGCCTTTACGTATACTTTGTATACGAGAAAAGCAAAAATAGATGATCAAAATTTAAAAAAAATCATGAAAAATTGTACGAAAACCCATTTTAACGAAAAGATTGGGCATTGATCTTTAAAGTATTCCATTTCATCTTAACATTTTTCCTCGTAAAGCGAAGTAGAAAAGGGATATAAATCCAGTGTTGTTGAAGAGCGAAAAAAATCGCAAAAGGAAAACGAATTCCACTCGGTCGAGTAGCAGCGACCAGTGAAGAATTCATTTTGCCTTTCTTGCGTTCTATAAACCTGTGCAGGAGTTCATCAAATTTACTCACCCGATGGATTTTGACATTTGAGCGGGTCGTCTTCTCGAACAAAAGTTCATTTTGCGTTCATTATGCGACCCGCTCAAACGTCATAATTTCTTGGTCTAGTCTATAGACTAACGCAAAATGAACTCCCCCAAGAAATTATGACGTTTGAGCGGGTCGCATAATGAACGCAAAATGAACTTTTGTTCGAGAAGACGACCCGCTCTAATGTCAAAATCCGTCGGGTGAGTGAATTCGATGAACCCCTGCATAAGTCTATTCTTCAGCAGGCGAATGAATGCTGAAAACGAACGTTGGTGTGGTTCATTATTCATTTTTTCGTTTTCCTTTGCGACTGTCTAATGACTTTGGCTCGCCCGATGATGCGTATGCTGTTTAAGAGTAAAATCAGCAGTGATTCAAATCGTTCGGGGCTGTCAGTTTGAATATCAATCTGGAACATTCATTTTCCCAGCAGCTGTTCTAGGTTCATTTTTTATACCAGTCAAATGTCAAAAAAATAAAACTGGTATAACGCTCCGTTCTACTTTCTGCAGATTTGAACCACGGTTGAATCACGAGATTCAAATATTTTTCAATTGTTTTGGTGTATGAATGCGTCATTTTATCTACTGATCAATCCACTTTGCAATTACGGCGCCTTTCTTGGCAGCAACATAATGATTTCATCTTATTGAAAATTTTAAAACATGAATGAAACACTGCTGGAGAAACCAACATGTTTATTCTATTTTGCTCCAGATGCAAACTAGAATAGTGGTCGAAAATTTGGAATGAAACTGAATCACTACTGATTTCACTCTAACGTGCGGCTTGCTCTTCGCGAAGAATCATAATTCTACTCGCATCGAATGCAAGCATCGCATAGGTGGCAAAAACTAGGTATCTGAGACTGAAGCATGATGTAAACACTTTCTAGCAGATAACAATTCATGTTAACATTTTACTTATTTTACACTAGTATTGTCGGATAGAGTTAAAATATGTATGTAAAAGGTAGGTTTCAGAATGTAATAAATATATTAAGACTTAGCGTTTTTATAAAACATTTATATGACGTAACATGGTCGAAATTTTGTCAGGAAAAAAGAAAATCATTTCATATTAATTCATGCGTATATTTGCTGTAAAATATCCTCAGTTACGGGGTTGAGGGATATCCGATACGATTTGCAATTAATTAAATCTGCTAAACGGAAGCTTGAGCAAAAAAATGGGTAATTTTTCGTTGGCGCTTGTTGCAATTTTTCAGAAACTCGACCACATGCCATGGCGTTACAAACCACATTATTTGGAGTCGCGTTTGATGCGGATTTTGTGATCAAGAATGTTTACATGGGTTTTAGGATTTGCGCGGCACGTTACGTTACACCGTACCGTCTTAATTGTAATGAATCAAATATGTTTGAATATAAGCGCAAGATGTGAAATGAGTGAGATGTGGCAATGTAGACACGTGGAATTACCTTAAAATGCTTAATAGGAAAGCGCAAATTTTTCGTTAAATACACGTCCATAAAACTAGGAATGCTCTCGATAAAAATATTATTCAATACAATCAACGACAAGCTGCATATAAACTTCAACGTCGTTAGATTGTTTAGCTGTGAAATTCATAGCTTTAATAGAATGTATGCTGAATAATACGCTAGCCAGATATTTTTAATACTTAATTTCGGTGATTTTTCTATAATAAAATTGGACGTAACTTATTTTGTGAACAAATTTTGGAGAATTCCTGTTATAGCAATCATTTCCTGCGAAAACTAAGGGGTGTATTTAACAGAATAAGCTTTAATCTGTAAGGTAAGGGAATTAGTTTTAGATAAAAACGTTTGCATTTTACGAAATCCGTAAAACAATGTTTGTTTTCAAAACAAGTTACGCCCAAATCGCAAATCAATCCCGTTTAATAAATATACAAATTGTAGACAGACAAATAAGTTCAGATCAGATAGGCAAAACTTTGTCGAAATTCTAACAAGCCTTCTTATTTTTCCTCAAAGGCTCTACAATCTAGCTGTAACTTAGCCTGCTTATAGGTAAACTTAGTATTAATTTAGCATTTCCACAGTTATTAACACTCGAGCACGCGCAGTGTTGTAATTTGTACAATACATGTGGATTTTCAGCTGCCATTCTATATGTAAGTCAAATATGAAACCAACGTGTTTTCCTCAAATCACTTACCCTGCAGCCAACAAAATGATTTTCGGTCTATTTTTGCCATTATTGGGTGACCACCGGATAATTTACTGAAGTAGCCTCCGGGAATCCGATGATACGGAGTGATAGTTGAAATTTTTCACCACCATGACCAGATGTCTCGAAATTTATAAGATTTAGAAAACTAGCATCTCCAACGAAGTTTTTCGGAAGGTAAGAACCTTCATGATAGAATTAAGTTTAGTTTGGTATTCACCCGCTATTTGTTAGGTGAGATATCTCGAAATCTGTTCGATTTAGAAAGTTGGCGTCTTATTCAAAGTTGTTCGAGTGGTAGTACTCAATATGGAAGTAGTTATGGAATTTAAGCTGTGCTGCGCTAAAGTATGAAAAATCAATTGTTGGGTAAGCTATTGCACAATTCGTGGTCTTAAGGGAGTAGTCATCTTCAACAAAGTGGTTCGATTGGTAAAGTCAACATGGGACAAGTTTATTTAGGAATTCAACCGTTTGGTAGCACTAGTGTATGATAAATTACTTTTTAGGTGAGATATCTTGCACATTGTGAGATTTAGAATGCTGCCGTCTTCTACAAAATTGTTTTGGTGGTAAAAGCAAATGTAAGACGGATTTAATCCAATTAGGACTTCAACCGTTTGCGGCACTAGTGAATGAGAAATTATTTGGAATTTAGAATTCAATTGTTGACAGCAGTGATATACTAGTGAAGAATTGCTGTCATTGCAATTCATGAGATTTACAAAGACACCGTCTACAAAATTTTTGATCTTGGAGGAAAATTTAGTTTGAAATTCCACCAACGTTTCTTTATAAGGAATCACTCACTATTTCGCAATACTTTTTACGTTTTCAACAAATTTGTTTTGAAAAACAAAATCCAGAAGGCTTTGCTTATTTCAAATATTGGGATATCTTTCCCAACGTTCAATTGACCTTTCCCGTCAAAAGTTGTATCTCGTTTTATTGTCTAAGTCGATTCTTTAGCTTATTTAAGATCAACTTTCCCAAGGAAACCATATTTTTTAAGCCTCTAACTATTTTTAACATCGAAAAAACGAACAGTGGGTAATGTCTGTGACATAACCGCTAAGTGGACGTAGGACTTGACTTGATCATGCCTTTAAGATACATAATATGTCCAAATTTCTCACATCAACTATTTTGGATAAATAATCGGCGTTGCATACCATTCCTTGGCAAAATCTTCTCATCAAACCGACACAGAAATCGAATCTACCTCGAACAAAAATCATCAAAAAAAAAATTCAGGAAGTATCTGTCCGGTCACGAAATATTAGCCTCGACAGTGGCAACCTTCCCACTGAAGGACTGCCTGAAAAAAACCACAAGTTAGAGCCTTGAAAAAGGCTGTTTGCTTCGGCTAAGTGCAAAAAGTAAGAAAACGATCTTTTCAAATAACCGCGAATTTCTAGTGATGGTATAAAAAAGACTGAATGCTCTGCGAGCGAATGTTTTTTTCTTTTTTATACTACTTAATTTTGAATCTTCTCTGCTTCCCAATTGGTGGGCCAATCAGCTAGTGTCTTGTATCCCGCTTCTTTGTCAGCCAAAGCGTCATCATCATCAACGCGTTCGAGAAGGGCTTCTTCTTTTTTACGCTTGTTGCTCGCTGCTGGTGTCTATTTCTTAACGGGACTTTTCGCTTGATACAGGCCAATAAGCCGGGCAAGCGAGCTTAGAATTGCAGTTCAGGTGGGAAGTAGGGTGTTCTTTTCTGAGACAACATTGTTAGTAGTAGAAGGAAGGAAACACCCGGACATGGGATTTTGGGTGATAAGATTTAGAATTCATAACATGGGACGATCATTCAGTCACGTTCGCTTTGTGTGCGGTCAGTATCAAACAAGGCCAAAAAAATCCAACATTTGATGAAAAATCGATTGATAGTTTATTAATGTTTGAGCTGTTATCGGTGGTTTTTTATCCAAATAAGATTATGTGAAAGATTTGAACATCTTATGAATCTTTAAAGGCATGGTCAAGTGAAGCCCTTCGTCCTCTTCGCGGTTAAGTCAAAAAAATTATCCACTGTTAGTTTTAACGCTATTTATGAAAATCACGCATAAAATTGTATCTCTAGAATATTGGATTTGGCACCCAAGTACAATTTCAGGGTTGTTACGACTAAGCGGATTTCGCGATTTTCGCGGATTTTGCGGTTTTCGCGGATTCGGCGCGGATTTACATAACGATTTTAGGACTTTGTGCGGATTTAGTTTTAGGAGTATTTAAACAAATGAAATTCTATATCTAAGGACGTTTATTTGAAAATTATTTTTACGTCTATCTAGATGGGTTTTATTCTCGTTAGCAAATGTTTTCGAGAACAAAATTAACGTTTGTAGTTATGTACTAACATCATTTTTCGGATATTAACAAACCCTGTTTGAATTCCATGGTTACACTCTTGAGCATTGATTAAACAAATGTTATGAGAAATTCCCGCAAGAATTCACGTTGCGATTTCCTTCGAAGTTTATTTAGCTATGATCACAAGAATTTCCGTGAAAAATCCCAAAAATTTAACAACAGATTTTTCGGAAGTTTTTCAGCAGGAAGTCACCAACCAATTTCTGTTAGAATTTCCCAAGCGATTTCTGTAGGAATTAATTAGGGGTGTCCACATACAGTTTCCGAAAATTTCCTACATGTTGTTTTTGAGGAATTCACAAAAATTTATGAAAAAATGAATTTCCGCATAAATTTCCGGGGAACCTTTTGCAAGAATGGAGAAATTTCCACAGATGTTCTCGGAGAAACACCCGCAGACAATTTTGGAGCGACTTCTTCAGAAATTCCAAGAAGGACCATCTAGATGAGTTGTTATATCAACTACTTTTTCCTTAATCCTATTTTCAATTTTGTACAAACATGTGTAACGTTGAAGTTAAAACATATACTTAAAATCAGTAATATTATAAAAACGAACTCGAAAAAAGACGTTCACTAAATTGTTGTAATGTTTAGCGTAATATTTAACATTGATATTTAACGTGTATTTGCTTAGAATTTAGTTTTGGGTCGCGCGGATTTGGCGCAGAATGGATTTTCATGTCGCGCGGAAATGGCGTGGATTTGATTTTAGTCGGTGCGGAAAATATTTCAGAATCTCCGTAACAACCCTGCAATTTCTATCCCGAAGGGAATTGAAAGCTTTGATATTGATCTCTATCATTGGCTCTCTGAAGAACCGTTTGTTTTTTGGACATACATGCTGCATCATGTGGCTTTTCTTCAGCCTGTCTCGGCTCATCACCGATGCCGGCCGGTCTCGGCTCGATTCTGCTGCTGCTGCCGGTATCTGCTCAGCATTGCTGCTTTGTCGGGTCTGTAGGGTGGACTGCTGCTGTACTGGCTAGGTTTCGGCTGATGATGGTCACTTCGATGGTGTCGAGCCGAAAAAGCGGTCGGTGCAGACTTCATTCCCTGCTAAAAGGTGTGAGTGCTGTTCAATCGATGATGCGGTTGCTTCGCTTGTCCCGGTCAGAATGAAAGGAAAAAATCGCGTTGCGCTATTTTATGGCTTTTCGGCAGACCCAGCGGCTGCTCATTCGCTGGTGTCTGCACCAATCAGAACGTGGTAATGGAATGATGCAAGAATTATGCGGTACCCATATTTATAGGTTCCCTTGATCTCAATGTTTTTCATTGAAAACAGTTTCATGCCTATTGAACCAAGTTTTTCGGGTCTTATCAAGCATGGACATGAAAGGCATACTTGAAATCTGTCGATTGAGGGGCTTACCGCAGAAATTCGTCCACTGAGACGAACGCTATCTTTCAACACAGCGTAACGCGGTCGATTTGAATATTTTGAAATGACACCCGGTATAGTAAAGAGAGACGTAAGTCCTACGTCAAAAAGGACGACTAATTCTTTAATCATATTTTCAAATCGAAATAAATCCGAAATAAATTTTATTTATATCTGGATTCAATGATTAGATATGGATGAATTTCATGCAAACTATTAACATTTAAAATAACATCTACTCTTTGAAATATAATTGAAAACATGTCATGGAACATTCGAACCCATTTTTCTCCATTCGAGCTCATTGCGACATTGGCCCTTATGAAACAACTGTGTCGATTTGAGTTCATTGCTTTTGATGTTTTTGTTCACTCGCTGGTCCAATCCTGAGATGAGATAAGACATCTCACTGTCCCTTTTTGCAACCAATTGCCTGTCAGAAAAGGCCAGTTTTGATTGGGAGATTTGACAGACGCCGGCAAGCACAGCACAGCGTTGTTTTATTTTGCTGGTGGGTGCTTTGTTATTACTTTTGCGGTGTTGCTAGTAGTCGGGGATTTTCCAACTTCAATTTCTAAAGAAACAAGTAAACACGAATAAACGTTTGTTTCATTGATTTCAACGTGAAATAGGATGAATAATAAAAATGTTGTAATTATAGTCAGAACTGCAATCATGAAGTACAAATGAACAACTCAGTATTCGGTAATTATTGATTGAACTTTATACGGCTGGTTCATTTTCGGTTAGTTAAAAAAGATGGTCACACTGGAGCTGCCCGTTGCATGGATTGTGGATAATTTGTGTGAGGGCATTCAGCTCCGAGATGTCTTATCTTATCTCAGGTCCAATCATTCGCCGATTCGAATACCATTCGCAGCGAGTCGTTGGAAAAACGGATGTGGCCGAATGTTGACTCGCGAAGAGGCAAAGATTACCACTCGCGAAGAAGAGCCACCACAGCAACCCTGTTTTATATATATAGATTGTATGTCCTTAAGGTCACTCCTGACGAAGTCCAAGTTTAAAAGTGCTCGCGTTTTCGGGGGCACACCACTCCATACGGAAGCAACGCACAACTGTCATTTTTATTATTCCACGCATGCTGCGACGCAGCAAAGCTAAATAAACAAAAATGACTGTTGTGCGCCGCCTCTGAATCGAGTGGTGTGCCCCCGAAAACGCAAGCACTTTTAAACTTGGATTCCGTCAGGAGTTACCTTAATAGATTTGCTCAATAACTTTCATTTGACGGGGAACAAAGACATAAGATTGCCAATCCGGAGATGGCGAGTTCGATTATCGTTCCCATCCATATTCTTTTCCAGGAGGGAAACATTGTTGGGCATAGTGTATCCATTGGACTTGCCACACAAGTCCATGTGATGGTGATCATAGAAAAGCTTTCAATTAATAACAGAGGAAATGCTAATAGAATTGGAAAACTGAAAAGCAAACCAGGTTCCAGTTGGAATGTAGAGCCATAGAAGAAGAAGAAGAAGAAGAACCGATCTGTAGCTGCACGTTACTGGCCATGTGTGCGATCGTTTATCGTAAAGTTTACCCGGAACTGTATCGCAAAGTTTGTGATGACCAAAACTGGGTGATAAGCAATCTTTTGTAAATACTTTTCTCTGCTTCAGTGAATTGTCGCAGGAGCACTTTTCTCCAGTTTTGCGTCTGCTGCCAATAATAGTAAGTGCTGTTTGGTGGAACTTAAATCAACCTTGTTGTCAGTTTATAATATTGTGCAATTAAACACGAGTGTTTCGAAGACGCGGGGAGGTTGGTACTCCGAAATGCTACGCATAACGCGAATTAAAATTTATATTATCAGTTTACCTATTGGATGACTGATTGAAGCACTCCAAACAAACGATTTATATAGCTCTCGTAGCAGCTAGTTGAAACATGACATCATATTGATCAGGACATGTCACAAATTGCTTCAGTCAGTCATCCAATAAACTGCTCTTATACATTTTTTAAGAACAAAATAACATTTCTATTTTTGGTTGGTTTTTGCTCATAAGGGGGAAGGGCCGGTTGGCCGAATACCGTTCGACCGAATGCCACTAGGCCGAAAGTTTTTGGCCGAATAGACAATTAAGCCAAAAGTCATTTGGCCGAATGGGTCTTTTAGCCGAAAGGGTTATTTGAACGAAATGGTCATTAGGCCAAAAGGGTAATTTGGCCGAAATGGTCAGTACATTCAAAGTTAATAAGGTACCAGTCAAAACGATTAATGCAAGAGATGGCGTTTTTTCAGTGGTAGTAAAATTTAAATTTCATCACTATAAAACTACTAATCAGTGCAAACTAAGTGCAGGAGATAATGTTTTCACCTCATACTTCATTCCTTATCACTACTTTCTTCTAAAACACTTCCATTTTCCATAAATTTGCGAAATACCTTATTTTTCCATATGTTTTATCGATTTCCAACTACCATTCTTCCATGAGCTCATAGTGAAAATTGTGAAAATCTCAAAACATAGAGTAGCGGGTCTAACAAAACAGATAGAAACGCCGGTATCGCCACTCAGTGACGAGTACCGTAAACATGGTGCACGGAAGGTTGTTGTCTACACTTTTTACGGCTGCTGCACCCTGGAAGTAAATTACATCGAAGTAAACAGTCGGTCCCTTATTGCCTATATTCCGGGTATTAAGCCACCCCGAGTGGAAATTAATTACTATGTCTGAAACTCGATTATGCATATGTACAACATGTGATAAATTTAGTTCGGAAAAGGTATTGGAGGGTAACCGCCCCTTTGGTGGGCTTTGATCCCACGACCCCAGTACGCTAGACAGGTGCTTTCCCTACTAAGCTACGAAAGACCTCCGTCGTTCTCCGCACCTTAGCGGGTACTGATGAAACCAAATTCCCAGCCCTAGGTACCAGCCGAACTCTCGCAATACATTTTCAGAACTAACTCTCTCTCATATGTATTTTTGTGCACATGCCAACCCAGTAGGATTTGGCCGAAATGGTCATTTGGCCGAAAGAATCATTAGGACGAATACGACATTTGGCCGAATAGGTCATTTGAAAAGTGAGAAATTAGGAGTGAAAAGAGAGACGTTCAAATTCTCATTCCTCATTTCTCACTTCTTGCTGTAAAAAGTAAGAAGCACGAAGTGAGTAGTGAGACGTCTCACTACCCATTTCGCACTACTCACTTTGCACAGTGAGAAATGAGGAGTGAGAAGTGAGAGTGGGTAGGAGACGTTTAACAACTCATTTCGCGCTTCTCATTTTTTACAGTGAAAAATGAGCAATGAGAAGTGAGAAGTGAGACGTCTTCTCTTTTCTCACTTTTCAAATTACCTATTCAGCCAAATGACCCGTTCGGCCAAATGATCCTTTCGGCCTGATGGGTTTTGGCCTAATGGTTTGTTCGGCCTAGTGGCATTCGGCCAAATGGCTTTCGGCCGAATGGGCTTCGACCAAACGACTCTTCCCCATCATAAGCTGAGAACGCATCTTGTTACCTTATCTATATCCAAAGAAATACCTTAAATTCATCCCGGTGTTCACAATGTTCGATGGAATAAACGGCAGTCAGAGCAAATTTGATGATGTTATGTAAAATTAGTTTGATGGAAGAAAAGTGCCTTGCATCATACCATTTGTTATAGTTCTCCTCTGAAATAATATTCTTTTCCTTTCTACTTTCAGTGAACCATTATCACACTATGGCAACCCTGGAACAGTGCGGACAACTGACGGATTGTGACGGCGATCAATGTATCGAACTGCACGACTGTGCAGATCCTGGTCTTCCATATTCTGCCAAATTTTGGCTTGGTGATTTGACCTGGAAACTGCATGGCCAAGAATGTTTGGTTACGATCGGAACAGGCTACGTGGCTCTTGTTTCCATAGATCGGAATGATGAATTGAACAGATCCCGTGATTTCAATGTGGCACGAAACATTCTCCTACGAAATGTAAAGATAGAGCATATTTTGTTAGACCAAATGAAGGACGATGTGATTGAACTTGAGAGTTCTATTAAAATGCAATTGCTCGAGCTGGGAACGGAAGCCGCAAGAAACCCTGCCAACGCCAAATGTTTGTTGGATCTTTTGAGAATAGCCCAGAGTCATTTTGTGATCGATTCCCAATTCTGCAAGGATTTGTGCTCAAGCAAGCTGATCAACAGAAGCCATTTGAAAGTGTCTTGTGTAAAATATGTCGTAATTAGAAACGCGATGAAATGCCGATGCACTCTGCTACTAGAAAACATTTCAGACAAAGAATGGAATGATGGTTCCAATTTTTTTCGTGCCTATTTGCAAAAATCACTTCTGCGACACAAAAAAGCAATAATGGAAAATAGTACCCCACGGATTAAAAGCATGATAAAGAAACTGAAACCCCAACGCAGCATTCTGCTCAGTTCAATAGATATTGGAATTTTATGTGACTTGGAACACATTCTGCATCATGCCAATTTTGAATCAGTTATGTCCGCAATATTGAATAATTTCGTCAACAGACTCGATGCCATCAAATTTGCAGATTTTTTCTTTTCGCTTCCATTAGCAAATGTTGTTTATGTACAAGTAATTAGAAGCTTGTGTGAGGTGATTTCTAGTTTTGAACAAACATTTGACGTAAAACATGTTCTGCGTTATTGTAAAAATCAATGGATAGTGGTCAAAAAGCCCAACGTAATCAATTCTTCGACGCAAAGATGTTTCGAAATGCAGCTCAACATGCTTGCCAATTTGGCGAATCATTTCGAGCCTGGAAAGGCTACAGCCTGGAAAAAATATCCTTACACATTTCGGATTAAGCTATTGGAGCCTACGGATATTCTGCGATGTGAGCAGCACGCGTGGCTCTGTCTGGCTGATGCCACCACGTTCAACATTTTTGAAAAAGATTTAGAACGGCTGGAACTGTATTCGGATGTTTTGAAAACTCTGCATGAGTGTTGGGTGTCTGAAGATTTACATTATGATCAATTGGAATTGAGTCGCAAGATAACTCATAACCTGCTGGAATTTGTGGCACTAGTGGAACATGAGCTGAATGTAAAACAAGTCAAATTACACGAAGAAGTATTTCGAAAGCAGTCAAATATCCTACGCAGCTTGCCTAATCAGCAGAAAGCATTAAATTTGCTTTGTCAACGCATCGCGGTCTTCAAAAATAATTGGGAATTGGTGTTGCTGTCAAGCTTATCCAATTTATTCAAAGGAAACTATTTAAACCCTCTAATGGATGAGGTCAAAGGTATGTCAATGGAGCTAATATACCATGCGCTCGATAAAGAAATAAACCCCGAAAGCATTGTCGACTTTTTAGCAGTGTGCAACAACTTTCTTGCGGGGCTGGATGGTTTCCCTTTCGAATGGTACTTGCGCTTTGCTAATGAGAGAATGAAAAATGTTCTATTGGAAGCTAAAATTATAACAAGCACCAACACGCAATTAAGTAGAACAAAATACGAGTCCTTCAAAGTTTCGAAACACTACTACAAGACTTTTACAGAGCTGTGTTCTATGGAAGAAATTTCAAAACATTTTCAAATGGATGTCGTTAGAGTTCTGCTGAAATACACAATCGTCCTAATGCAAAAACGAAGATGGAGCAACGGAGACAAACTTTTGTCCAATCATGATCAGATAATTACTGCAACACTGATGCTGAATGTCTTTAGGGATGCATTCGTTTTTCTCAAGAAGCAACCAAATTACTTAAACTTTGATATATTTTACGAAGAGTTCATCAAACCGTTCCGCGACGCAGTTGAGAAATCTAACTCCTTGGAACATTTTACCAAACGAGTAGAAGAGATAGGCAAATACTTGGAAGATATCCATCGAGAGAACGCAATTCTTATTGAAAATCGTTTAATTCCACTCCAAGTCAAGTAAGTGAACCTTTTTCCATTTTTTCCATTTCTTCGTCAGTTTCAATAACCACACAAAATTGCAGGTCACCTCTAAAGCACTGCAAAAAGTTGATGGACGCTGACCGGGATCAGTATGTCGAACTACATGGATCCGACTCCGTAGGACTTCCGTATTCTGCAAAATTTCGCTTCAGGAACTCATACTGGAAGCTGCACGGCGCAGAATGTTTGATCACTGTTGGTCCAAACTATGTGGCAAAAGCGCGTATAAAATGCACCGTCGGACTTAACGAAAGCAGTGACTTTCATAGTGCTCGGCAGATACTTTTGAGAAATATTGAGATCGAGGAGGTGCTGAAGCCGCAAAATTGGGCCAATTTCCTTAGCACACAATGGCGAAAAATGTCGGTTCAACGTTGGACCAGTACTGGAACGCCAAACTGGCTGGATTTAATTCGGCTTTTCAATACATGGTAAGCATAAGTTGTCTGTGAGATAAGCTTTTATCATAACACATATAAACCACACCGGTCGTTCAGGTGGTTTTTCTGAAGTAGAATATTGTCATGAAAAATTACTACATTTGTAATTAAACTTAGGACGATTTTTTTAGGCCATCAAATATTTGAACACATTAGTACACCCAGGTTTTTTTTTTACACGGTTTGATTTTGGTCGTTCAAGACCTTTATCGTCAATGAAGCAATGAGTTAACTCCACGAAAAAATTCACAAAAAATCAAAGAAAATTCAGGGGGTATTTAAAAAGCTATGAAAGTTCAGGTTAACCGAGAAATTAATGAATTCCAACCGCGTAAAAAAAAACCTGGGTGTATATTAACCACTTGAAATCAACTCACATTTTGAAATCTGCGTCAGGGTCCAAAAAATAACCTGGCAGGATCGCCAAAATGTGTGGCCCCAAGGGGAAGGGTCGTTTGGCTGAATGCCACTGGGCCGAAAGTTGTTTGGCCGAATATACCATTTGGCCGAACAGACCATTAGGCCGAACATACCATTAGGCCGAAAGGGTCATTTGAACGAATATGACATTTGGCCGAGTAGGTCATTTGAAAATGTGCGAAAATATACGTCTTCCTTCTTCGTTCATTCTACTTCCTTCTTCAACTTTCCTTCTTCCTTCTTACTCCTTCCCTCATCTTTCTTCCATCTTCCTTCTTCTTTCTCCCTTCTCCCTTCTTCCTTCTTCATTCTTTCGTCTTCATTCTTCCTTCCCCCTTCATCCTTCTTCCGTCTTCCTTCTTGATTTTCCCTTCTTTCTTCTTCCTTCATTTTTCTTCCTTCCTCCTTCTTCCTTCATCCTTCTTTATTTCCCCTTCTTACATCTTCCTTCACACACTTATTTAGAAAACGTATTTCAACTATTCGGCCAAACGACATTCGGCCAAATGGCATTCGGCCAAACGGCATTTGGTCAAATGACCCTAAACCCGAAAATGTATGACATGATGGCCTGGTGCACAAACTACAACGCTACAACAGTTCTTGTAGAAAAGTCGAGTCACGTACGAGACACTGAAGCGACCTCACAGTTGAGGTCGAAATACGTATCTGCAAAGATAACGAAACGTAGTGGAATTAGTCCGAGTGGAATGCTACTCGGACGCGTATCTATAACAAACTGATTTATTGATGGCTTTCTCTTTAGTGTCTTACATAGGAATAAGTGTTTGTGTGTGTGTAACATTAATAACTGGATAAGGGGCTCTTCAATGGCTAACTATACTCATGTCACAGTACTAAACTCGTCTTAGACTGTTGGGTACATTCCACTGAACAAAAAAAAAGAGCTTAAAATAGTAGAAATTGTAGAATTTAAATACAGAATGTTAAAACGCGAGAAGATTATAGTTTATAAGGCAAAGATATTAGCACTCAGAGAAATGCTAATAACTTCGCCCGCTAAAAAATAATCTTTCCGCGGTTTTCAGCATAGAGCTACGAAATGGTGAGTTTACATCCCGGAAGGAGCGCGTAACATAGCTTTGGTCCTTACTTACTTACTTATGAAACCTGTACACCTCCGGTGGTGCAAAGGGCCGACTTGAAAGATCTCCATCCTGAGCGTTGCCCGGCTATCGCTTTAACTTGTTGCCAGGTTAGATTTCGGTCGACTTCTTTTATTTCTTTATTGAGGCTTCGCCGCCATGAGCCTCTGGGTCTGCTTCTGCTGCGATGTCCCGCTGGGTTCCAGTCTACTGCTTGTTTATAGATTTCGTTTCTGCCCCTACGTAGAGTGTGGCCGACCCAGCCCCACTTCCGATTCCGAATTTCTGTTGCTATCGGCCTCTGGTGACAACGACGATGGAGCTCGTTGTTTGAGATCCAGTTGTGAGGCCATCAGGCCCGAATTATTGATAAAAATTCGTATTTTGGTGCGATCACTTTTTTTTTTTTTTTTGGTTTAAAATTCAGTTTATTTGTAGTTCATTTAAAATTAAAAGTTTTTACAGTTTTAAAAATTAACGTCCAAGTGGAAGACTAATGAGTTTACATCTATAGCATCGTTACTAAAATTAACAAAGTTGATGTAATTTGTTAACATTTGTAGAATCTCCACTCGTTTACGTTTGTTCACCCCTGCCAGTGTAGGTATCGCCAACTCTTCGTAAAAGAATCTTCTCCATCCATTCATAAGCCCTGCTATTCTCTGCTGTAGGATCGTCCAAGCCGGGCCGACACGAGGACAAAAGCAACATTTGTGCTGGAGCGTTTCTTGTAAATGGTTCCCGCAATGGGTGCAGTTGTCGTCTGCTACTCTCTGCATTGTATGAAGCAGCTTCCGATGCGCGGTCATACCACAAACAGGTAGAGTTGCGAACGGTGTATTGAAGACAGCTGTTTGTATCCAATGTTTTTCCACACGCGGGGCCAGTCGATCGTCGGACTATTTTGTTCCACTTTAGGCCGTTCTGTTTGCTGCACAAAATGCTGGTGGATTTGATCGGCGGAGGGGTTTTGTTGGATTTGGTGAGGGATTTGGGATAAGCATGATAGGATTGTTTTGATGTCGGGATGATCTATTGAAATTGCAGGGCGAGGATTAACGTGGAGAAGAAGGGATCTATAATAGGGAAGGGAGTCGATCTCTTTCAGATGTCTGTTCAAAGCCAGACTGCGACTTTTGAGGGCCGGGATGTGCAGATTTAAACCCCCGTGTTCCTGTTTCCGAGCCAGTTGCATCATCGGCACGCGGGCGACAATACCCCTCCACAGGAACGTTCCCATCGTCGACGTTATCTTCGCTGTATGTACGTTCAGTGGAGGCAGCACCGATGAGAGGTACCATAATTTTGCTGTGCCGAAAGTGTTTAACATAATCACCTTCTGGTGTAACGTCAGAGCGCGAAAACCGTGAAGCCACATTTGTTATTCGCGAAGGTGATACCTAGAATTTTGACGACGTTTACCGTTTGCAGCCACGGAATATCGATGATATTACCTTCGCAATACCCAACATCAATCGACATCGTTTTGCGCAAATTTAGTTTTGCGCCGGCTGTTGCACAGAAACGGTTAAATATTTCACGGATCATTCCTATCCGTGCCTCTGTTGTGACGATGACGCTGATGTCGTCCGCATATGCCACAAGCAAATCATCCCCAAACGCTTGCTCTAGTCCAATGAGAATAGATAGAAGGTGAGGAAGAAGACGAAATGCAAGTGTATTAGTGGATGATGAAAAATGTAAACAGCAAATAGTGACGTACATATTTGCACGGCTTCTTATGGGAGCTCGTTCGAATGTAGTAGTGAAAGCTTTTTCGCCATACACAAAAGGCACGCACACAATATATAGATTTCCATACCTTAGTATTTATTTACATTGGCTCTAGTCTGCATATCAGTGGATGGAGATACAGTACAAAGAGATGCATCGACAACGGGTCCCCTTGCCGCACCGACCGTGCAATCTCCAACGATCGTGATCGGTGCCCATTGATAAGCAGTCGGGATGTGGCGACTGGCTATGCGCGCGAGAAGAGCGATGAGTTCCTCGTTGAACCCGAGCGACCGCATGGTGCCGAACAAGAACGAATGACGTACCCGATCGAAGGCGTTCTCCAGATCGAAACTGATGAGTTTACCGGTGCGACGGTGGTGACGAAGGCTGGCAATCCGGTCTTTGAGAGCGAGAGTAGCTTGAAAGATATTGCGTTCGGAGTTCGAACATTTCTGTCCGTCGCTCAGCACACGATGGGCTCGCATGACGCGCTCTAGCCGGATTTTGAGGATACGAGAAAGCAACTTGTAATCGCTGTTGAGCAGCGATATGGGCCGGTATGCTCGGGCCTCACCTCCCTATTTCTTCACCTCCTTTCACCTCACCTTTCTTCACCTCCTTTTCTTCACCAGCACGATAATACCCTCCACGAAGGCATTGGGGAGATTGCCAGTGAGTGCTTCATTCAGCAGCAGGTTTAATTCGCGGTGAATTACGTCGAACATACGGAGATAAAATTCTCTTGGGATCCCGTCGGCACCGGGGGATCGTTTGGGTGCGCTTGCCCTGATAGCAGAGAGGATCTCTGCTGTTGTTATCTCCTCCATGCACGCTTCGTTCGACGGGTCGTCCGGAGGGATTACGCGCTCGCATGCAAAATCGTCCCCGTCGTTGTTATTGTCACCGTTTGCTGCTGCTTCTTCTGCATAGAGGCTCGAGAAGAAATCAAACAGCTTCATTTCTATCGCCTGAGGCTCGGCGACAAATTCGTTCTCTCCCGTCTGCAGCTGTGTAATTACGGTTTTCTTTCGTCGTCTTTCCCCCAGTTGGAAGATCGACATTGGTTCGCCGGCCAGATGCGTCTCGTTGATGCGCATAAACATGTGCGAGAAATTACGCTGCAGTGCCAACATTTCTCCTTTCAGCCGATTGATTGTAGTTATCAATTGTGGCTGCTGGTAGTAGCCGTCGTACGCTTGCCGTAACTGCGCATAAAGATGCTGGTGCGCATCGTGAAGTTCGTCAAAAACAGATCGAGATTTCCACTTAAAAACGACTTAATTTTAGGCTTAGCATAAGACAGCCACCAAATCATTAATGTTTCATGGTTTCTGCGTTGTCGAGTCTAGTAATGCCACTTATACTGGAACTCGGCAACGTTTTAATCGGTAAAGAGATGCGGTCGAAGGGCCCAGAAACCGCGCCCGGCTCATGTCCCAGTGGAGGGAAACATATTCTGACCGTAAGCGCTTTATGGTCTGTGAAGCAGCAGACGTGTGTGAAGGCGGACTGCAGTTTGTCGCGTAGTCCCCGGCTTACGTAAATACGGTCGAGTCGAGACCGCGCGTTTCGATTGATGTACGTAAAGCCGGCATCTCGTGGGCACAGCATCTCCCACGCATCGTGCAGCTGCAGCTGCTGTACGGAGGTTTTAAGGGATGGACTAGTATTCGGGCTGGACGAATCGCACGCACGGAGCACGCAATTGAAATCGCCAGCGAGGATGACGTTTTCAGTGTGGTGGCGGAGATAATATGCCAGCGTGCCATTCGCGAATACGAAAGTAATGCCTCTACTCACTCTTATGGCAAAATCTCATTGCTATCTGTCAGACTGTGCGTGAAACATGGCCGCCAATCACCCATTCTTGTTCCTCCACAGTAAAATCCCATAAGGAACTGTCAGACTGTGCGTGAAGCATTTACCTTCGTAGTCGCGAATTGAAAAATCTTCTCTGGAAGGACGTGCACTTTCACTTCCACACTTCCATCTTCCATAGTTATACGGAGCTTGTGCTTCTTCCCGCAATATCCACCTCATGCTTTTCGTCGTGTTCGTCCACGACTTTTAGTGCGAGCGCCAGGTCCTTCACCTTGATGAACGCACATTGTTCACCGCGGTGGCACTGAAATCTCACTACATCGTCTTTTTGCAGTCCTAGAACTGTGCGGCAAAAGCCATGCACCTTCTCGAAAGACGGCTTCACTGGAAAGCGCGAATAGTCTATTCGAAAAGTGTTTTCTCGCCTCATCGCGAAACACTAAAGCGCGCGACGCGGCACGGACAGATGAAAGATAAACCACCGGATTAAATCGCTTGACTTTTGGAGAGCGTAATCGAAAACACGTTTGCTCGTCTCAGAAGTTGAGCGGAAACTGTTCACTTATTTGCCTGTTTTTCCAGATATTTCTTAAACTCGCAAAGGCTTTCTTGATCCGTGCGCCTATGTCGATCTTGTTACCGCCGTCTGACGCCATTTAGCTACCAAGATATTGGAAGCTTTCAACATTCTCCACTGGTTGCCCGGCTACTGTAAAACTGGAAGGAGTCACCGTGTTTACATCCAACGATTTAGTTTTGTTGACGTTGATGACTGAACCTGCCGAGGAGGAGCGCTCGGCAAGGTCGTTGAGCTTACTTATTCGAAGTCGTTTAGGTGCTCCATGGTTATAGGCTGCCATAACAGCCCGCGGTTTGGTTCACGGTCAATCGCATCTACCAGAATCTCATCGATTACGATGAGGAACAGTAACGGTGATAGAATACATCCTTGCCTCACACCAGCTACGACCCGGATAGGGTCGGACAGGACCCCATTGTGCAGCACTCTACACGAAAAGGCCTCGTACTGTGCTTCGATGAGGCCAATGATTTTCTCAGGTTCCCCTTGCGTCTCAGGGCGCCCCACATATTCTCGTGATTAAGACGGTCGAAAGCTTTTTCGTAGTCAATGAATAAAAAGTAAAGGGACTCTTGGAATTCGTTGAACTGCTCCAGAATGATGCGGAGCGTGACAATATGGTCCACACGATCTGGATCTTCCGGCACGACAATATGGATCTTCCGGCACGGAATCCGGCTTGCTGCCGCCGGTGAGTCGCATCGATCTTCTCCTGAATCCGGGCTAGGATAATTTTGCACAGAACTTTGAGAGCGGTACACAGCAACATAATGCCTCGCCAATTATCGCATACAGTCAGGTCACCTTTTTCGGGCACCTTCACTAAGATACCTTGCATCTAGTCAACCGGGAAAGTTGCGGTTTCCCAGATATTACGAAATAAACGAAGCAGTAGTTGAGCGGATGTCATGGGGTCAGCTTTGAGCATCTCGGCTGATATGCGGTCGATCCCTGGGGCTTTATTCAATTTCATGCTTTGGATGGCTGTTTGAATCTCTAGCAGTGATGGAGCTTCGGTATTGACGCGTGTTATACGTCGGATCCTAGGCAGATCATGCCGAGGTGGTGATGGTCTGGCTGGCACTTGAAAAAGTTGTTCGAACCAGCGTTTTAGCTGGTCAGTTGGGTCGATTAATAACTGATCATTCGCGTCTTTCACAGGCATCGTTGCATTCATCTTCGCCCGCTTAAGCGTCGTGAGATATCGTAGAGAAGGCGAATGTCCAGAAGGCGAATGTTGCGGCGGCTATCTCTCCTTCGTCGGCCAGAGAGTCTGCCCACGCTCGCTTGTCCCGTCGACATGAGCGTTTTACTTCCTCCTCAAGAGCCGCGTATCGTTGACGGGCTAAGACTTTGGCTCCTCTGGTTCTTGATCGCTCTATCGCGGCTTTGGCTTCTCTTCGCTCCTCTATCTTCCTCCAGGTCTCATCGATGATCCATTGTTTTCTCTGGGTGCGCAGTTCGAGTCCCTTTACTTGGTACTTATTGACTACGAAAAAGCTTTTGACCGGTAAATTCTTCTCCGACATCACGAATCCGACAATTGAATCCGACCACTACCTCGTTGCAGTATGCCTGCGCTCAAAACTCTCGACGGTGTACAACACGCGTCGAAGTCGGACGCCGCGGCTTAACATTGGGCGGCTACAAGACGGTAGACTAGCCCAAGAATACGCGCAGCAGCTTGAAGTGGCACTCCCAACGGAAGAGCAGCTAGGCGCAGCGTCTCTTGAAGATGGCTGGAGAGATATTCGATCCGCCATTGGTAGCACCGCAACCGCTGCACTTGGCACGGTGCCCCCGGATCAGAGAAACGACTGGTATGACGGCGAATGTGAGCAGTTAGTGGAAGAGAAGAATGCAGCATGGGCGAGATTGCTGCAACACCGCACGAGTGCGAACGAGGCACGATATAAACAGGCGCGGAACAGACAAAACTCGATTTTCCGGAGGAAAAAGCGCCAGCAGGAAGATCGAGACCGTGAAGAAACGGAGCAACTGTACCGCGCTAATAACACACGAAAGTTCTATGAGAAGTTAAACCGTTCACGTAAGGGCCACGTGCCACAGCCCGATATGTGTAAGGACATAAACGGGAACCTTCTTACGAACGAGCGTGAGGTGATCCAAAGGTGGCGGCAGTACGAAGAAGAGCACCTGAATGGCGATGTAGCAGACGAAGATGGCTGTATGGTGATGGACCTGGGGGAACGCGCGCAGGACATAATTCTACCGGCTCCGGATCTCTAGGAAATCCAGGAGGACTTTGGCCGGCTGAAGAACAACAAAGCCCCTGGGGTTGACCAACTACCAGGAGAGCTATTTAAACACGGTGGTGAGGCACTGGCTAGAGCGCTGCACTGGGTCATTACCAAGATCTGGGAGGAAGAAGTTTTGCCGCAGGAGTGGATGGAAGGTGTAGTGTGTCCCATCTACAAAAAGGGCGATACGCTGGACTGTAGCAACTACTGCGCAATCACATTGCTGAACGCTGCCTACAAGGTACTCTCCCAAATTTTATGCCGTCGACTAGCACCAGGCGGGTTTTATGGGTGTTCGCGGGTGTTCGCCATTCGCCAAGTACTGCAGAAATGCCGCAAATACAACGTGCCCACACATCATCTATTCATCGACTTCAAAGCCGCATATGATACAATCGATCGGGACCAGCTTCTTCTTCTTCTCCTTCTTCTTATTGGCATTACATCCCCTCACTGGGACAGAGCCGCCTCACAGCTTAGTGTTCATTGAGCACTTCCACAGTTATTAACTGCGAGGTTTCTAAGCCAAGTTACCATTTTTGCATTCGTATATCATGAGGCTAGCACGATGATACTTTATGCCCAGGGAGGACGAGACAATTTCCAATCCGAAAATTGCCTAGACCGGCAGCGGGAATCGAACCCAGCCACCCTCAGCATGGTCTTGCTTTGTAGCCGCGCGTCATACCGCACGACTAAGGAGGGCCCCATCGGGACCAGCTATGGCAGCTAATGCACGAAAACGGTTTTCCAGATAAACTGACACGGTTGATCAAAGCGACGATGGATCGGGTGATGTGCGTAGTTCGAGTTTCAGGGGCATTCTCGAGTCCCACAGAGGATTACGGCAAGGTGATGGTCTTTCGTGTCTACTATTTAACATAGCTTTGAAAAGGGGTAATACGAAGAGCAGGGATTAATACGAGTGGTGCAATTTTCAATAAGTCCGTCCAGCTATTTGGCTTCGCCGACGACATAGATATTATGGCACGTAACTTTGAGAAGATGGAGGAAGCCTACATCAGACTGAAGAGGGAAGCTAAGCGGATCGGACTAGTCATCAACACGTCGAAGACGAAGTACATGATAGTCAGGGTTGGGAAAAATCAAATTTTCGAAAAATCGAGAATGATCAAACTCACCGGCGATTTTACTTTTAAATTATCAAGTGATTAAAACTCGCCAGCGATAAAGAATCGTTTGAAAATCGGATCTTGATTTGAAGCATTTACCGTTACATTTTGAACTCTTTTTCCTTACTAGCATGAAGCTATGACGCCAAATAGAGAGGTGGAGTTAATGTTAGTCAAACTGCTTGACCGTGTGTACGTTCCATTAGAGAGTTCATCCCACGTCGTTTCGCTGCTTTTGGCTGTGGTTTCGTGCTTGTGTTGGTCAACGATGACAATAGTGGTGGTGGACGGACGTTTGACAGCGCAGATGTCAGTGATACGTTAGAGGGGTAACGGATAGGAATAGGGATGGGCAAGAGGTTTTTCCGATTTTTTTATTTTCGATATTTGTTTAATATTTATGTATTTCATTTTATTTCAATTCCATTAGATTTAAGTTCAATCCTAGTTGTAAACTTTTATATTACATAGCATTTATAAAAAGAAGTTTTTATGTAAATAGTAAGTAGGATTTTATGGATCATTAAATAAATATAATATGTACAGTAAATTTAGGTAAATTGTAGCCTGACCTGGCGAGGCTACCTAACTAGGGGGCGTTTTTAAATGATTTAAGAACAAATGGCTTATGCGCCACCTCCGGAGAGGACCACTTGTCGTTTCCGTGCCCGGCAAACTCAAACCTCAGGGCGAGTTCAGTTTATCAAATTACCGCAAATCCTAGAAGATGCCAAATGTTTTCAGATACTCGTGTCGCTACCTGGGGACCAACTCAAAACGTAATGAAGAACCCAATTACCTACCAATACCGAATGCACTTAAGCGATCAATTTCATCATTGGACAAGTTCTTTCCTACCACAATTACCCGCACGCTTCAGGACAAGAATGGAGGACTGAGAATCCCAAGCAGTCCGACTTGGAGTATACAACAACAATACAACAAACTAAATCAACAAAACGAACGAAACGTGACATCCGTCTAACAAACAGTGCACTCAAAATAAGACTTCATAGGCTCAATTTACAAAAACTAAATCTAGAGAAACGCAAAACTTTCGCATAACATTTATTCACAAATTATTTATATTCGGGTACCCACTTCTCTCTACATACTTTCCATTTCTTCTTCTTCCTCCCTTTACTATTTCCTAACTGTGCGGATTTTTCTAGCTTCCAACTGTCTTTTCAAAAAAACACTTTCCCCAAAGCTTCACTAACCTGATACAATTGTAGCGCTTACTTACAGTTGTTGTGTCTTGCTACCGACTTCTACTTGATCGGGGTAAACCCTTCTTCGCGTCGCGTCTGCGACGCCTGTTCACCCAATGAACAAAGGCGCACCGAATGAATGGCTCGATGGTCCAAATCAAAAAGGTACCGTCGTCGGTACGATGAATTTTCTTTGAGGGTGGGAAAATCGCTCTTCCGGAGTACGATAGAACGGCGCAACTCCCTTCTAACTCCGGCCGGCAGTTAGGGATCCTTCGATGGCACGTGGGATCAGAAGTGTGGCAAAGGCGTAATGGGCGCGGTGTGGCGAGCGGGAGGCGGGCTGGTGCAGCAACGGTCGACGATCGGCTACACACTTGGGTGAGCTTGATACGGGGGAAAGCGATAAAGGAATCTCCTACCTTTTTTTTTCTATTTCATATCACGCACAATACCGCACAGATGGCTTTTTTATTGCCCTAGCTTTTGCACTGCCTATCGGGAGGGAAAATTCTTATAATTAATACACTGATTATAGACACATCTCACATTTATCTACCTCGGAAACACACCGCGAAACTAATAGAAGAAACTTCACACTCCTGCCTCTTCGACGGGTCAGATCAAAGTGGACGAGACCGAACTTGAGATTCCTCAGATAGGTCGCAATCTTAGATTAGGCATTCGTACCGGAAATCGAGAGACGATCTTTTCAGTAATCGGTTCTCGATTACCCTTTGAGTTGATCAGTGGTTTTGTCCTTTTCCCTCTCCAACATTTGGCATCTAGCTAACTCAGTTCAATTCCTACTCCGATTTCTTTTATTAATAATCTAACGACAAGTGGTCCTGATGGGAGATCTTACTCAATCCCAACGGTTCCAAGCGCATGTTTCGCGAGATCATAACTCAGCGCGCCAAGTGAGTGAACGATAAATTCTGGCGGTGAACTTTCTTGCAGGAAGTGACTTGGGTTCATTTATTGCATGCGAGCTTGTGAGATTATTCTACTGTTGGTTCCCTATATTTGATGCATTTAATATTTATTTTCTTATAGGAATATATAAACGTAAAACATTAAACTTAATTCGGAAAACCGCTACGCTACAAAATTTCTAATGTAAGCAATTTGGCAGGTTACAGTTTGGCTGATTTTTTTCCAAAGCATCAGGGCATCGAAATTAAAAAAAGGTTTTCCCATACTAATTTGAGCCACCTAATGTACAAATGCGCTTTTTTGTAAGTAATGTGATGAAATGAAAGTAATGAAAGCGTCCTATATTTCTGCGTCTTTTCTTATATTTCTAATAGAAGTGTGAAAGCTTTTGAAAATATGAAAAAATATAAACAAAATACCCAACAAACACTGATAGCTGATGAAGGGTATATTTCATTCAAAAAAGGCTTCTCCAGCTGAAAAACTAGCTTGATCATTTTTAATTAAATGGTGGAATTAACAATTGACACTTTTTGCAAATATCTGCAGCAACATTTCAAAAGGGCAAAACTGCTTTTCTAAACAAAAGCTTCTCACGTTGCTGGTGGATTAATTTGAGCCTACCCACGCAATCATACGCCATTTAATGAAAGAAGAGGATTCGCTGCTTCGATCAGTGGTGTTGGACTACGAATGTTGTGGATTCGAATAAATGTTTGCAGCATCTCCCTCCTACGTGCCCCTTTGATTCTGCCACGGACGACAACTTGCGTCGGTGAATCGAATTCGTCCAGGCTTAACCTTCCCTTGTATAGAATTTTGGTCCTGGGAGAAACCGAATAGTTTCCAATAATGTAGCTTCCGAATTACTAACAGCAACCACTCAATAGTTCGACGCGCGCCTTTGATACTGCTGCCGAAGTAGAATTTCTGCTGTCTCCAAGCGATGAAGATTTGCACTTCTATAAAATTGAGGTTTTGAAAGGACAGATTTATTTTCAATAATGCGCTTTCTCAATTAACTGCAACAAAACCAGTTCCAGAACCATGCGAGAAAATTTCACTGGAGGACCGCTGACGCCGACGATAGCCACTCAGCAGTTTGTCGCTAAACCGCATACAAAAAAAGCGACGTTAGACTGGCATTTTCATCTGTCGCTAAACGGCTTCAGATACAGAAACCACCGCCATCGATGCTGGAACGTTCAAAATCTTACATTATTTCGTAATGGTCCCTTATTTTGGATTCAGATTTGACACCCAGTACAGTCAATCGGACTTCGTTAAGTGTTTGACCAGACGGTCAAAGTTAGACTTTTTTGAAACACGAAAATTACAGGAAAATTTCTGTCAAATGTTTTTTTTTAATCAGTTTATTTGGTAAGCTCAGTCGTGTGTGACACTTTGCGGAGCCGCAATTGTCAAGTTTGATATTTTTATATGGTATGTCATCTTATCTTAACTAACTTGGTAGGGGACATAGACCATAATACTCGTGGCGACTCAAGCTTGAGCTTGAGCTTGAGCTTGATTGACTGCTCGTAGTTGCTACTCCATTATGACCAGATCAGCTGTTCTTGCACAGGGAACCAACAGATGTTTGCTTGGGACTAGCACACATCTTCAATGTACAAGAACTGGTGATCTCATTTGTTAGGCCATACTGGCGCCTGCCACGTCAGAATACAAGTCAATGTAGGCTTGATGATGATGCAATCACTCGCCCACTGCAAGCCGAATATACCTCTGCACTTGCCACGAGTTCATGCGGAATTTGTTGGAATTTTTGGATTAGGTTCGAGAGGCAGAGGTCCGTCTTGGTTAACGGGCTGCCAATGTGATAGATAGGAGAAGGTAGCTGATGGGATTTCTAATTGGATGTAGGAAACGAGCTCTATAGTTCATTTCCAATTCTAGCAGATTACTGTTAGAATACTCAAGTTGAAGGTAGAGGAATAAAATGGAAACGGTATGAAAGTCCATTTCCAGTTCTAGCGATTGCTAACATGAGAAATATAGAGGAAGATACAAAGTAGGAGAATGGAACGGACCTGGGATTGAACCCACGACCTCCTGCGTATGAGGCAGAAGCAGTAGCCATATGACTACCAAGCCCGCTTCGAAACAAGAGAGATCACGCACAGAACTGATTAATTTGATTACCGGCCGCGCAGTGCAGAACACAATAATTCGTTCGACCGCGCGATCGTTCTGCGGTCCGAAACAAGAGAGATCACGCACAGAACTGATTAATTTTATTACCGGCCGCGCAATGCAAAACACAATAATTCGTCCGACCGCGCGATC